>NW_004524607.1:17847087-17863069 GCF_000260255.1 Octodon degus | reverse complement strand
GGCTGGCTGGCATGTGGTGCTGGGGATTGAACCGCGGTCTCTGCTTTTGCTTAGCTTAGCTTGTTCTAAGGAGGTGTTTTAGACCACTGAGCCATCTCACCAGCCCCATGCATGTTTGTTTTCTTTCTTTCTTCGTTCATTTCTTCTATTTTCTTCTTGTTACTTTTTTAACTTTTATGTATTTAGCACAGGGCCTACAGGGTCTCACTACACAGAATGGACTCAGAGATCCTGTTTTCAGCCTCCCAAGCACTGGGATGATAGGCACACGCCACCATGCCCAGTCTGTTGCTGTCTCACCCCGGTGGCGGGGCCAGCATGGCACATGGTGATCAAACCTGCCAGGGATCAAACCCAGTCCCTGCATCTGCCTAAGCAGGTTGCTTTAATTGGCTGAGCTATCTGGCCAGCCACCTTGTTACATTTTTGACTCAAATACTTAGCTCAACATTTTTCTACTATTTAAAACAAGCTTTATTGAGACATGATTCATATGATACAGAATTAATTCATTTTAATTACGTGGTGCAGTAAATTTCAGTAAATATATATAGCTGTGCAAGCCATCACCAAGATCCATTTTTTTTTTTACACCTTAATGTATTTTAATTGCAAACTTAGAGAAACAGCACAGAAAGACATTAAAAACATGTACTAGCATATAAGACAACTCAGAAAGTATAGTGACTGGATGGAATTCACTATATGATAAAAATTCTACAAACACCATTTAGTTTCTGTCAATATTAAAATTATTTCCTGAGCACACCGTGTGGCCCAGAACTGGGTGTGGTGGCGCAAGACTGTAATCCCAGCACTCAAGAGGTTGAGACAGGAGGATCACTGTAAGTTCCATATCAGCCTGGAGGGCTACAAAAGTGTAGTACAAGGCCAGCCTGAACTTCATAGTGAAACCTTGTCTAAAAAAAAAATGCCAAGAAAAATTAAATGATTTATTTGTAATTGTTATAAAGCTGAAGTGCTGAAACTTGTTCACTGAAACATTTCGATTTGTGTTAATGCCTTACAACCCTGCAAAAATATTAATACAATTGAAAATGGAAAACTGCCAATACATGATTTTCGTCCCCTATTTTCCACTTGCAATCATGTACTTAGTTACCTTTTGATCCCGTGTTTAAAAAAAAAAAAAAAAAATCTAACACTGAGAAGTACCAATAATGGAGAAGAGAAAAAGTTTTCAAGAATGAAATATCTCCACCATGGTGGACTCTTAAGCTTGTTCTCCACACATTTGGTGCGCTAGCTGGGTATCTTCTGATGTAATTGTTAACACGTTTGGCATGGATGGCACACCAGTTGGCATCTTCAAACAGGCCAACCAGGTAGGCCTACTTGCTTCCTGCAAAGCACTGGAAACTGCTCTGGAAGCAGTTGTTTTAAGGTCTTGGGCAATAACTAGATGCTGGAAAGGAAGTTTGTAAATCAAAAGTTCAGTGGACTTCTGATAACATCTAATACCACAGTACGCCAAAGTCTTAGGTCTGTAATAGTGAGGTTTCTTCACCCCTCCAGTAGAATATGCTCACTTTCAAGGGACTTTTGTAACCAGTTGTTTCCTGGGCGCTTTACCAGCAATGGATTTAGAGTCAGTCAGCTTGGTACAAGCCATGGTAGAGGGATCTCCTTACTCCCTTCTCCTTTGGCTGGAACTTGGCAAGTGGCAGCGCTGGTGTTAGTGACTACAGCATGGGGGCAGCTGTGAACACCCCAAGATCCAATTTTAAACAATCACCCTATCAATCTCTATTTCTGTTCCCAAATAATAATGATGTGTTCTTGGCCTTCTTTTTGGCTTTTCTAGAAGATTCAAGTGGAATCTCTTCCAATATATGGTCTTGGATTTGACTTCCTTTACTGAGCACACTGTATGTTGTTACACTCAGTAACAGTTGTCTTCTTACTGCTGGGTAGTATTTTCTACTGTGTCATAGATCAGCCACACGTTGTTTACAAAATAATAAACAAGCATATTATTTCAAGGCTTTTTTTTTTTTTTTTTTTTTGGTTCTTTAGGGAAGAGTCTACAGGGTGTTCAGGGTCTCACTACTACATTGGACTTCTAGTGATCCACCCGTTTACAGCCTCCTAAGAGCTGGGATTATAGATGCACACCACCATGCCCAGTCTCAAATGTCATCTCAGCATGCCCAGGGGGCGGGGCCGGCACAACAAGCCTGGGAATTCAACCCTGGCCCCTGGTCCTGCTTGCATGTGCTTTAATCCACTGAGCTACTTGGCTGGCCCTGAAGCTATTGTGATTTTTAAGTCTATAAATGCTCCTGTTACTCTGATCATATCCAATTTACATTTTATTTCACATTGTTACTTTGCTTTTCATTATTTCTTCCATACTGAAATCATACAAAAGGAATGTCCCTTTGGTCTGAATGAAACTCATTTTTAGAATGTCTTTTACTGCAGATCTGCTGGGAGCAGGCTTTTGCTTTTATCTGAAAACATCTTTCTTTCGTCCTTGTTTGTGGGTCATATATTCTACCAGATCTATGACTCACGGTTAGCAGGTGTTCTCTTCCAGTATGAAACGTGATCTGCCATCCAGCAACTTTCAAAGCTACCAAGCCAGCATTTACTTCAAGATCATTTTATTCTCCCAGTTTACAAGATTTTCCCTGTGACTTTTAGTTGTTTTACTATAACAGCATAAAAATACAGATTTCTTTTTATTTATCCTGCTTTCAAATCCCTGAAGATCTCGAATATGTATTCTAGTGTTTAATTTTTTATTAGCTCTGGAAAGCTCTTTAGCCATTGTTCTCTCACATCCCTGGGACATCAACCAAACTGTTCTACTTCTCATTCTCTTTAAAACTTTCGGGGCTGGGGAGATGGCTCAGTAGAGTAAGCGCTTGCCTGGCAAGTGCAAGGGCCTGAGTTCAATCCCTGGTTCCACCAAAATAAATAAATAAATAAATAAATAATAAAAAATAAATAAAAATAAAAAATAAAACTTTCCAGGGGCTGGGGAGATGGCTCAGTGCAATGAGCACTTCCCTGGCAAGCGCAAGGGCCTGAGTTCAATCCCAGTTCTGAAAAAAAAAAGAAAGAAAACAAAAAGAAAAGAAATGGGAAGATATATGGGAAAAATCTGTCCCTAAAACTTACAACACAGTAGGACAATACATTATACACGTAATCTCAAAAGACCATTATATATACAAATATCAAAACAAGTATTTAGATATATGCAGTGTATTATTTGTTGAAACTGTACTTCCGATTTGATTTGAAACTGTCTCATACAAGTATTTAGAGAAAAATCTCTATAAACTGGAATAGCAGAATGTCTTAACAAATGCTTTGCATATGGCAGGAGCTATAAATACAATGGTGAGCAAAAGAAGGCAGGAAGGACATGACCCTTGATTACTCGAAGCTTACAACTTCATGGGAGGCAACAAGTACAATTCTTACCATCTAAGTCCTGCTCTTTCTATTTTCCTAAGTCCTGCTCTATTTTTTCTAGAGACCAAAGCTAAGTAGTACATGTCTCTCTGACTTGAACGAACATGCTCCTGACACTGAGAAACCTAGGAGGCCCCCTTGACCTTATTCCTGCAGGAAGGCATAGCCAGTCACAGAGAAGGAGATGAGCACGTACTTGGGGTGCGCGAGAAGCTGGTAGAGTGCATGCTTATTGTCCTCGAGGCTCATCATGGCCACCAGAAAGCACTTGATTACCTCCCATGCCTGCCTCCGGTAGTAGGGCTCTGTGTTGGCACTTTTCAGGCAGTCCAGAGCAGTTTCAATGGCCTGCAACAACAAAAAACCCATAGAAACTTGCACCAAAATTAGATTCTGAAAAAGTTTTCTCTTAAAGCACTGGCAGCTCCCAAAAAAATCTTAATTTTTGTTTTCTTTTGCAGTGGGCTGCTATCCCAACAAATGTTCACCAAATGGAAATGTAAAAGGATGTTGAATAACTTCATGTCTCCATAGCCAAAGGGGGATTACAGAAACGGGCTCAGGACTCTTGTGGTAATCACATTTGCTGTATTATAGTCTATGTCACCGACACACTTGAAGAGTCTACATGAAAGTTCATAGACTCTCCTGTATTTAAATTCAAACCTAAAAGATAGCATAAGCTTTTACTAAATTCCCTTCCTTTTTAAAGGAACAAAATGTTTACATTTTTTCTTCAAAAAATCTACATAACTATGTAAAGACAAACATATTTATTTCCCAATTCTTATCAGTTAGATTGTTCAGGGAGACAAAGGAGGCATAATCACAAAAGCAAACAGGTAAGCCCCTTAACAGCTTTAACTACACACACGTAAGAGCTAGGACACAGACAGCATAAGCTATGTTTGGAAAGAGAATGGAGAAAACTAGGTACTGGAATGACCATGTTCACAGACAAGGGCAGAATCAACTTGGATTCTTAGTGACACTAGACATAAAGCCCACTGGGATCAAAACAGACCAAGAAATGGGGAGAGGAACAAAGGGGAGGAGAAAGAGTAAGTTAACAAAAGAGAAAGAAAAGGAAAAAATGGAAACATATCTTTTACAATCTCTCCCTCCCACAAAGACAGAAAGAAAAGAAAAAAAAAAATGGCAACAAATCTTCTGTAATTAGAGGGGATGAAGAGCGTGAGGAGAGGCGAATGGGGAAAAATTTTTATCATTTACAGGTACAAATTATCTACTATAAATGTGATCACTATGTATATCTAAAATGTACCAATAAAATCTGATGGGTGGGAGCAAAAGACCAAGAATTCAAGAATGATCATCTAGAAAGATAGAAAACTATTCAAGGTTCTCAAGTTTCCAGGGCAACAGGTCCTCTGCTGCCCTCACAACAATAAGAGATCATCGCATAACTTTGTTCTTATCCAAGCTGACAATTCCCTTCCCTCCAAAACAAGTCTTATTTACCTATTTTAAACAGAAATTAAAACTTTCTTATAAAGAAAACACAATACCTTTACAAAGCTCCCCAAAGACTTGCCACTTTACCTTCTCCATTGGGAGCTGAAGAGATGCTTTGCAATCAGAGAATTCCACAGTAATGCTGGGGCCTTGAACTTCAGTCACAACATAGTGTAACTTCTGAGATTCTTTTAACATCTTCCTGTTACTGCCACCAAATTTGCCAAGTACTCGGTAGGCCACATGAGAGATGCTATCTGCAGGATTTCGTAAAGTGCGCCATAAAGCCTAAAACCAACACACTTTTGTGAAGCTCTTCCTAGTAACAGGTTCACCTGGCTGAGGATTCAGAATTCTACCTCATAAAACATTACATGGTAAAAGTTCTTCCTCCGACCTCTGTATCCCACTGTTGTTTCGAGGGAAACTGATATTATTAGCTGGGTATGTCTTCCTCCAAGAATTTCAATCTTCACCAAAAAAACATGTATGTAAATGTGCTTTCACGCAGCTGCATACAAGGGTAGCACAATGTACACAGCAGGGCTCAAGAGCCAACCTGTGAAGCAATATATAACCAGGTACACAGTGCACAGGACACACAGAAGAGCAACTCACTGGTATTCCCACTCTGGGGTTTGAGGGTGAGGTATCTCAGTCACGAAACTACAGAGACTAGCTCAGTTTTAGGCTGCACTTAAAGAACATACTCAATGGCACCAAAACCTCAGGAAATATCCCCATGTTCATTTCACCTAAATTTTCTATATTGTAAAAATGACTACAATTCATGCTGTGAGTGTATTTTCTTAAATCGGCATCTGTAAAACCAACAAATGCTAAGTCCACCAATGGTCAAAATAAAATTGCTGCATTTCTCTACACAAAGCAAAGGTGAGGAAAGACCCAACACTCTGCCACTTGTCCATAGGCATAGGGTAGGCTTTAATGTGCCTCAAAAAATGCAGCGTGACCTTGCCCCCACCCCCCCGCAGGGTTATCTGCCTCGTAGTATGGCAAGAAGCAGCACTGACCTTGTCCTTAGGTATCAGGACCCACCCTCTGCCTCTTCTCTTCATATTCTGCTCATACATGCTGTACTTGAGTCAAGACCAAACTTGGCCTATTATAACCAACACTCCTGCTTTCAAATCAGGAGCCACAGTAAGGTCTTTCCTCTCCCCATCAGGGTCTCATTCTCCTGTTTTCAGCCTCCCAAGTGCTGGGATTACAAGTGCGTGCCACCATGCCCAGTTTTAATTGATGTCTCAGTGTGCCCCAGGAGCGGGGCTGGCACGGCACGCCAGGATCAAACCCTAGCTTCTATACTCTGCCTAACCCTAAGCAGGTACTTTAATCCGCTGAGCTATCTGGCCAGCCCAAGTCTCCCAATCTTAACTGCAAGTCCAAGATGCAGCCTCCAATCCAGTATGTCCTAAGAACCCTGTCCTTATTACTGAACCTCTATCAGGTAAGGCTAGTACCATGATCTCATCTAAGCTCAAATGCTCTATGCTACAGGGGTAGAGGAGTAAACAGCAGATAATTCAAATGTTTGTCACTAAACACATCACAAATTGTAACAGCAGCACAACAAGGAAAGTATAAGAGACTTAATATGAACTTTAATAAATAAAAAAATTCAAAAATCTTTAAAACAATCTCCTTCATGGAATTCTTTTTTCTTAGGGCAGGACAGGGCAGACACCCAAA
This sequence comes from Octodon degus, assembly GCF_000260255.1. NCBI lineage: Eukaryota > Metazoa > Chordata > Mammalia > Rodentia > Octodontidae > Octodon > Octodon degus. The sequence goes on along the minus strand of NW_004524607.1, from coordinate 17,856,433 downwards.
CTTCCCTTTAAAAGTCTGCATCCCTTTATTATGCAATTGAAGGTCCGTGTGGACAGATTTCCTGCTGGGAACAACCAGAGAGAGGCAGCACCCATAACCTTTGCCTTCACAACTCATCAGCTTACTGAGAATGTAACACTTGTGAAAGCTCTCAAAAAAAAGGCAAAGAAGAATCTATGCTATAGAGGTAAAGGAGTACACTATAACCTTTGGGTAACAGAATGTAACACTTGTGAAAGCTCTCAGAAAAAGGCAAAAGAATCCATTCAATACCTGCAATATTTCTGTACATCTTTTAGTACATCAGAAGCAAGCAAGAAGCCACAGCACTCCATTTTTCAGACAGCCTGTCTGAGGAAAGCCCAGTGATGGCTGAATCCTCCTAGAGACTAGACCTGTGGGGCAGTACTTCTGCTCTCGTGCTGAGGTGAAGGCAGACCTACCTGCATGAGCTCCGCACGCACAGGCTGGATATGGTCATAGAGGAAATCAGGCTGCAGGTTGTCCACACATAACTCCAGGGTCCTCAAGCCCTGGCTGACCAAAGTTTGAGACCCATTGAGGGCAGATACCAAGGGATCCATTAACATGGGTAGATACGGCAAGAGGGAGCTCAGCCTCACAGGTACTGTGAGACACAGCTCCACAAAAAGGTCCTTCATGTGCTGCTTGTGTAGGCCACTCTGCAACATGTTCAGACCTGAGAATAAGGTTTCAGACTGTCAGAGAGGAGGAACATTTACAAGATGTACACCACAGCTAGCAATAAAACATTTACTGGTCCACTTTTTGCTACATATCATCCAGAATTTTTTTTTTTTTTTGCAGAACTGAGGATTGAACTCAGGTCCTTGCATTTGCCAGGGAAGTGCTTATTTCACTGAGCCATCTCTCTGGCCCCTCATCAAGAATTCTTGTGACCATACACTCTATTAGTTTTGTTTTATTTTATTTATTTATTTATTTATTTTTTTTTTTTTTTACTCTATTAGTTTTAAATCTGCACTATAATCTGAAGTTAACATTCATGAGCCCTCTTGCAGTGCCAAGAGCAGGCCTATAAGTATATGTAAAATTTTTTTTGGTGGTACCAGGGATCAAATTCAGGACCTTGCGTTTGCCAAGCAAGTACTTACTACACTGAGTAATCTCCCTGGCCCAGCATATGTAATTGTTATAAATTATGTTTCTATAACGCAGTATCTCAAAAACCATGCAGCTTTTTTGTTTGTTTGGTTTTGTTTTGCAGAACCAAGGATTGAACTCAGGCCCTTGCGCTTGCCAGGGAAGCGCTTTTTCCACTGAGCTATCACACTGGCCCCATCATGCAGTTTTGGTTTTTTTTAAAAAATAATTTTATTTATTTATTTTGTGTGTGTGTGTCTGGCCAGCTCAGCCCACCAGGGGGCGGGGCTGGCTGGCATGTGGTGCTGGGGGATTGAACCGCGGTCCCTGTGCTTTGCTTGGCTTAGCTTGTTCTAAGTAGGTGCTTTAGACCACTGAGCCATCTCACCAGCACCCCCACCATGCAGTTTTATAATGCAGTTTCTAAAAAATAAATAAGCCAGTATCTTTAAAAAAGTGAATAAGCACTATTAATAAGTCCAATTTAAAGACATATACTGTAGTCTGACGTGTTCATCATCAGTGCTCTAAAGTAAGTACTTTGCTTAATTTTAGTTTTGTTCACTATAAATATAGAAAAGCCACCTTCCTACAAAATGAATCTCCCACCCTTCAGGAGCATTGTCAAATAGAAGGTCCCTTCTGAGGCCTTCTAAAGACCAAGAGAAAGGCATTTCATGGTAGCACCATTCTGCACATTCTGTGCAGCACTAGTGTAACCATGGGAAGACAACTCAGAAGAGAAGTTCACAGAGAAACAGAACAAGTTCAGAACTCCAAGAAGGCAGTGAAGACAAATCGAAGATCCCAGTAGAGCACTGGCTAATTTAATAAACTAGGAAGACAGAAGCTCAGAGATGCAGAGTAAAAAGTGTTCCAGAAAGAAATCAACTAAGAAAAAATGTAAGGAAAGAGGAGCACAACTTGAGATGGAGCTAAATATGAACAAGGGACCTAATTAAGGCCCATCTGAGGTGATTAGCAACTATTTTTATCCTACATAGTCAAATATGTCCCAGGTGCCTCTTAGTTATACTAAGTTGTATATACTTCTTTTCAAGGAATTTGCAAGAAAAATGAGGAAAAAAATCCAATGCTTACCCAAGAGTTCACCTTATGAAGAAAATTTAAAAAACCCTTGACAGTGTTTTCATCCTCCATAAACATTCAATGGACCTAAGATCCCTTTTACCTGTGTATCTTGAGAACATTCCTAAATACAAGAATTCTAGGGTCCTAGTTATGCAAATTATAAACTAAAAATTATAAACTAATTTTATTTATTTATTTATTTTGGGCAGAACCAGGGATTGAACTCAGGCCCTTCAAGCTTTTTCTACTAAGCCATCTCCCTGGGCCCATAAACTAACTTTAAATTAGTTTTATAGCTTGTCTTTTCCTTCTAGAAACTGTACTCTTTCTAGAAAGACCTTCTTGCCAAATGCTACAAAAATGCAACCAAGTCATATCGTAACTAAAATCTTCCAAATCCCACTTGACCCTCATTAGGAAGGACACAGCCCACTCCTAACAGGACTCCCTTCTAAGCCCCACCTCCTTCAAAGAGGAGAAGGGAGGCTTACACACACATCCCACCCCACCTCATGATGACCCTCACAGATAAGCAGCAGCAATCAAGGCAGCAATACACACACACACACACACACACATCCAACTAGGAAACAAAGCCACTGCTCTAACCTTGGAGGAGGTTAGGGAGGAGAGGTAAAAATTCCTGATACAAGAGATCATGGCTACCTCCACCAATAGAACGGAACAGGGCTCGAAGCAGCAAGAAGTAGTTGTAGGGTTCCTTGGCAGTCTGTGCAAGCTCCATGGAGCTGTTCACAATCTTGTGCAGATGAGGCTATAGTGGAAAAAAGGTTGATTAGCAGACTGAACTGAGGAAAAAGACTGCAGTCTAACATCACTGCAACCCAACAACAATAAGAGGCAATACTGAGTTTACTCCTAAAAAAAAATAATTTCCAACCTTTGACTCCAATTAATTTCTCTTAAAGTAATATGTTGAGTTCCACCACGTGATTATGAAAGAAACATTTTGTTGGTTCCTATGTCATTCTGTAGTTAAATGACACTGGAAGATGATACTTGAAGTAGAAACTTGAGTCTCCCCACTTTGCATTTCTCATGAATGTAGTCACCTCAGGAGTCACACAGATCAAAGATCTCTGCTTCCTGCAATACTCTAAATGTGAAAGTAACCTAAGGAAACCTAAATGTCCCTACCAATTACATTGGACATACACAAAATATGAGTCTCAAAACACACAGGGTTTCAGAAGACTAAATTTAAGAACATGTTCACATGATCAATACTTAACTAGCTTTTATAACTATAAATGTTTTACGCCAGATTATTTTCTACTTCTAATCTTAACATGTGACACGCAAAATTTAACATGAAATTTTTGTATTTCAGTGAACTGTAAATGTCAATGATATAGTTTCAAACTGAATATATATAACATGGTTTATTTATAATATAAACCAACTGGTAGGGCCAGCCAGATAGCTCAGTAGAATAAGCGCTTCCCTGGCAAGCGCAAAGGCCTGAGTTCAATCCCTGGTTCCACAAAAAAAAAAAAAAGATAGGCACAGGGACTGGGGTTCAATCCCCAGTGTGCCATGCTGGCCCCTGATGCAGGGTGCACTCAGACTGAGACTGGGTGTGGTGGTACACACCTGTAATCCCAGCACTTGGGTGGCTAAAAACATGAGACTCACTGTGTCCCATCTGTGTAATGAGACCCTGTACTAAATATACATTTTTAAAAAATAGGTAGATATAGACATATATACAAACTATTCTCTTAAGAAAGAGTTTTATCAATTTTGTTCCTTGAATAATATTCCAATACCAGCTTTGTCCTGTTGGCTTTGATTCTGACTTTTTGGTTGTTGGTCTACACAGTTGTTTTTTTTTTATTTTTTATTTTTTTTCAGGGTGTTGTAGTTGTTTTACTCTGTCTTTTTACATTGGCTTTTGTTTTCTTTTTTTTTTAATATTTATTTATTCTATTTTTATTTATTACATTTATTTATTGTGTGTGTGTGTGTGTGTGTGTGTGTGTGTGGGTGGCCAGCTCAGCCCACCAGGGGGCAGGGCTGGCTGGCATGTGGTGCTGGAGGATCGAACCGCGGTCCCTGTGCTTTGCCAAGCTTGTTTCAAGTAGGTGCTTTAGACCACTGAGCCATCTCTCCAGCCCTACACAGTTGTTTTTAACAATGGCAAAAATTGGAACACTTAAATGTAATGAATTAGGCTTAAGCAGATTACAATTGAAGTATTTTCTATCTTTAAAGCAAACTGAATTCTTCACATTTTTACATAACACTAACGATAAGGATGTTGGTAATTAATTACTATGAACTGGAAAACCACAAAAGAAACTGACTGGTCTTGGTGGCACACATATGCCTATAATTCTAGCACTCTGCAAGGATAAAGCAGGATGATAGGAAGTTCAAGCCTAGTCTGGGTAACTCAGTAATTTAAGCACAAATCAAAAGGGTTAGGGACAGAGTTCATTGCAAAGGCCATGGATTCAATCACCAGTACCATAGGGTAAATTAAACAAGAAAACAATCACCTAAAACTAGATAACTGTATTTCACATCACCTGCCATTTATTTGCTTACATCTTCAAAACTTCTCCTATGGAAAACATTCCTCTGTACACACAACCGGTGAGAATAGTAAACTTTCTACATGAACAAAAAATTTTTGTCATAAGTGCTTAAAGTGGGTTCTGTCTTCTGCTTTCAGTGGGTGATGATGTCACTATGGATAGCATTTAACATTTCCAAAAATAAAATCCAATTATATAGGGTTACATGAGACAAATCCCTATTATGACCTTACACAAACCAGTAACAATTTTTTATTTACATGGTAAAATAAATAGCCTTCAAACATACTATTTCTATGTTGCATGGAGAACTGAAGAAAGCAAGACTTGCTAACGGTGGAAGATTACTGGTGTAGTAACTATTCCAGGAAACTGGAATAAAGTTTCACAAAGACATTTTTTATTTCTGTGTTACTTTGCATAACATGCATAATCCAAAAATAGAAGCTCGAGTGGGGGGGGGGGGACTAAAGGCATACTTGTTCAAGAATTCAAAATTTTTCACATTGTCATCAGATAAACAAATTGAGCTTACTCAGAAACATGGGCCACTCTCTGGTTGTAAGTCTAACTCAAACAGCAATCTATACATACATATAATATCACAAGTTTCTGTTCAAAACTAAAAATATTAAAGGAAAAACAATAACAACAACAAAATGACACTGACTACAAGTGCTAATTAGATCTCAAAGAGTGTTACCTTGAGCATTTGCTCATTTTCAGCTGCAAAGAGGGAGACTGATCCAAAGACTAACTTAAACAGCTTGAGGTACAAGTTAGAAAGCTCCACATTGGAGCCCATTTCTGGCAGGCGATCCAGAAGATATTCCACCAGGATGGTAGCAAACAGAGCAGAGGTAGTAGGATTTGCCAAAAAAGAATTGGCAACAATCTGTCAAAACAAGAAATGCATAGGATAAAAGTAATACCTTCCCTACGGCAGTTTTCAAACAAAATAAACTTCCCCCTCAAAAAATTCAAGTCTGTATTAGACATGCCAAGAAATTAATTATCCACCAAAAGAAAACAATTAAGAAAGACCTTGCTGAGCCTTCAGCCACCAGTTCACTTCCAGCACCTGATCTCTTTCACTCTCCCCATCAAATACCAACAGCTTGCATTTAACATACATTTAATTTCCATGAATCAAAAGAACTGGTCCAATGCATATGAATGTTCTGAAAACCATTTTGCCAAATATTATGGATTACTTGACTATATAAGCATATCCTTAAGTCACATTATTTTCAAAATTAATGAAACACAAAGTGTTCAACAGATCAGCAAAAAATTTTAAAGTGAATGTTTAAAGAACGTAAGAAAGAGGCTTTTATAGGTAAGTGGACACAACTAGAGACTGTATGGGTAAGTGAAATAATAAGACCCACACATCATATTGTCTCGCCAGTGTTAAGAACCTAAATGAGTAAATAAATTCTGAAAGGTACAATAGGTACAAAGTACAATCTGATACTGTGAAACAGAAACAATCTGTCATGAGAAGGAAAAACCAGAATGAGGAAAAGGACAAAAGAAGGGAAAAGATATGTATACATGCAGGATTAACTTGGATAATTGTACTGCTGATTTCTGCTGGTCTATTGAAAGGAGCAGTCAAGGCTTAAATTTTTTTCTTAATTTCTTATAACTTTTCCCTCACATTTGGCACACTTTATATCTTGTAACCTAAACAACTAATTTAAAGATAACATTATATATACCACAAACATTGTCAAATTCCTATCACTTTGTTTAATGAAATTCTGCACTATTTTAATTTGTATTACAATTTTGTATTCTCTTTAAAAAATAAAGACCTCACCACCACCCCTCAAAAAAAGAATGTAAGAAAGGAGTTTTGTACCTGAAGAGCATAATTTTTTGAGATTCTTTCCACCATATAAGGGACTGTAGTTTGAAAGATTTCCTTAAATGTTAAGGGATTCATCATGGTGAAAACACCAGCGAAGTGTTCCAATACCTCCTTCTCTTCCTTCATTCTAACAGTTTGGCAGTTCGCTACTCGAATGTATGTTTGTCCATTTCCTGCTATCTGGACCTAATGTAGGAGAGAAGTATTACAACTGACCTCTGAATACATTCCTTTTTTTTTTTTTGGTGGTACTGTAGATTTAACTCAGGACCCTGTGCTTGCCAGGCAAGCGCTTATTCTACTGAGCTATTTCCCCAGCCATGAATACATTCCATTACAAAATTATCAGACATATACTTTAAAAACATTGACTAAATTAGATAATAAATGTCCTCTCCTTTTTTTAAATTTTTTAAAAAAATTATTTGTGTGTATGTGCGTGTGTGGCGCCAGCTCAGCCCACCAGGGGGCGGGGCTGGCTAGCATGTGGTGCTGGGGGATTGAACCGCGGTCCCTGTGCTTTGCTAAGCTTGTTGTAAGTAGGTGCTTTAGACCACTGAGCCATCTCACCAGCCCTGCCCTCTCCTTAAAATGTCTAACATTTAATTTGGAGAAGAAAAAGCGGAAAAAAGATTTTGTGTTCACAATAGAAATAGTAAATAAACCTAACTCCTATGTTTCTACTGCACTCCATTTGAAGCACCTCCCCACAAAATATACTTGTAGAATCAAAAGAATTACCACCAAGAATTCAATGTTCAATGTTAAGTTGCACAAATACCTTTGACCACCTAGTCATAGACCCCAAGACCCATTTCCCCACTTCTACCCCCTAATTCTAAAAGCCATCTTCCACACTCAACAATCTAGTTCCAAAGCACTTCCTTACCTGATAAATATCCAAGGCCTGCATTGCATACTTTACAAGTTTTATGTAAATCTGAGTCTCTTTGGGTTGTAACTGTTTGTTGGGTATGAACTGAGCTTCTGGAAAAAAGGAGACAGCATATAAGTTAAAGTGACTAACACTCATTCTTACTAAAATTTCAGTTCTTAAATTAAGAGCAGAATTACCACCAGGCGCTTTACAGGATGTGATGCCCCAAGTGATTGTCTTGACACCACAGACCAAAGTTTTTACCAAGCTTCGGCAATCTGTGACCTGGAATGTCTGCTTGTCCTCCTTATCCTTTTCTCCTTGCTTCTCAAAAGGAGGCACAGGGGCTGGAGTCACAGGGGTGGCTGGCGTAGGGGGTGGGGGTGGAGGTGGGACAGGGGTAGGAACAGGGGCCGGCGATGGTGCAGGACCAGGGGCAGCAGGGGCAGAGGGCACCCCCGGTAGAGCTGCTTCCACTGCTCCGAGTTCAGACTGAGGCTTGCACTTCTTAAAAATGGCAGAGAGCTGGTACCGAGCAATGGTGTGGAATTTGAGAACAAAAACCTAATGGTAAGAAAAGTCAGGGAAAAGACAGAATGAAAAAACAATTATTCCAGATAGAAGAATAAAATACCATGAAGACCAGTTGCTGATGTCATTCTGGTTTTCCCTTCACAAAGAGTGACTGCTAATTTCTGAGTACTTCCTGTGTCAGCTGTTAAATGAAAAATTGCCAGGATTTTCCTCTATTTCCACTTGCCAAGGGGAAAGTCTGGCTCAGAAATGAGTGATTGGTTTGACAAGCAGGGACTGGATGTGATCCAGGTTCACCAGACTCATCCCTCCAGGGCCACATCACTGCCCAATGGCCTTGGGAATCATCCCTTATCCCTCTGTTGAGCATCCATGGGCATGGAAATGGGCATGCCTGAGCTACTATGTGGCTGCTAGGCCCCCAAACTCTTCCAGAAATACAGGAAGAATTCTTACACACAGCTTTACTTCACTCTCCCAGCAACCCTATGAGACAGATGCTATGGTTAGCACAGTAAAAAGATGAAGAAACAAAAAGAAAAGCAACGTGCCTAAGCATATGGCTAGTGCAAAAGCAAGCTGGGATTTGAACCCAAGCGGTCTAACTTCTACATCTATGCTGGGCAAGTGGGCCACCTGATACACCTGCCAGAAAACACTCCTAAGTTTAACAACAAGCAAGATAAAGAGCACAAGACAGATGCTCCATCTATCAATACCTCCAGCATCCGCATGAGGACATCCCTTCCATTGCCGCTCTCCTGCTCACTCTTGGAGCGGATGCAGTCCACTAAATTCAGCAGAAGCTTGCAGGACATGGTCTGGATGCTGCTGGGCAGTGACTCATCATCGATGTTCTTGGCAAACAGCTGGACAGCAAGGGACAGGTCGCTGAGGGGCAAGTGCTGGCGAACATGGTGCACGAGATCAGCCAGTGTACTGTAGGCAAGGGGCCTGCAGGCAGAGAAACCCACTAGTGCTTAACCCTTCATGGCTACCACATCAATGACTACCTGTCCCAGAAATGCCACCATTAGGTGGAGCAGGTCTGATATGGCCCCAATTTTCCAACATTCCTGTTATCCTCTCATGGATGCATAACTAAAAGGCTAAAGTCTCACCCAGCATGGTGGTGCACACATATAATCCCAGCACTTGGGACACTGAGAAAGGAGAATCATTGCAAGTTCGAGACCAACCTGGGCTACAAAAAGTGAGCTGAAGGCTAGTCTGAACTGTATAGTGAGACCCTGTCTCAAAAAAACCAAAAAAAAAAAAAAA
>NW_004524607.1:17845313-17846972 GCF_000260255.1 Octodon degus | reverse complement strand
CACACACACACACACACACACACATAAATCAAATTTTTAAAAAAAAGTTAGCTATTAAAAAAAAAAAAAAGATTAACTTTTGTGCACGTCATGAAGCTTCTAACAGTGGCAAATAAAATGACTAACCTGAAAAGAAAGCATTACCAGCTTGACCATGCACTACATGGGTTTTGTTGCTCAAAAATAAATAGCATGTATCAATATCTTACATAATATAATCATTTTATGGAGATATAAGAATAACATCCAGGCTATTTACTCCTCTTTTTGAGGAGTCTTCATTCAGTGGATATATGGATATCTGCCATATTCCAGATACTGGGTAACAGGGCTACCATAGGACATCTAGTAAACAGAACCCCTGCCCTCATGGAGCTTAATCATAAAAGGCAAACACCAGAGAAAAATGAATTTCATGGGTTGATAATTGCTGGAGGTGATAAAAGGGGCATGATGAGAAGGACCAATGAGGAAACAACTCTTAAGACAGAGTGCCAGAAGGTTTCTTTTCATAATGACACTGAAGCTGAGACCTTAAGGACAAAAAAAAAAAAGACAAAGCATAAAAACTCAGGGAAATTTCCAGATTGAACAAACAGGCAGGACCAAAGCCCTGAGAAGGAAACTGCCCAAAGTTGCATGGAGTTACATGGCCAAAGCAGGGTAGGAGGACAACACAAGAATTTAGGGCAAGTGGGCACAACTGAACCTTGCAGGAATAGGTGTGGTATTGTCAAGACTTTGGGTTTTGTCTAAGGACAAGAAAGCAATTAGAGGGTTTCAAGCAGGAGTAATAAATCTTATGCCTAGTTCTAGGTAGGTTCAACCTCAACTTATAAAGATACGTTAATATTTTAAAACAATACAGAAGGGCCGGGGAGGGGCCAGGGAAATGGCTCAGTAGAATAAACCTTTGCCTGGCAAAAGTGCAAGGGCCTGAGTTCAATCCCTGGTTCCACCAAAAAAAAAACAAAAAAACAGAAAATCAATGAGCTGTCTTTACGGTATTCAAAGCATTCTTCACATTTTTTCTAAGATTCACCCTACCTCCCTCAAAGAAAAAAAAAGTAAAACAAAAAACAACTAACATTCATTTTACAATGTAAAGATGATTATTTCCCCCTTTAGAAATAGTAACAATAGGGTCAGAGGGAGACGGCTCAGCAACATAAGTGCCTGCCCCGCATGTGCAAGGTCTGAGTTCAATCCCTGGTACCAAAAAAAAAAAAAAAAAAAAAAAAAAAGTAACAATGCTGGGCATTGTGCACGCCTGTAAATCCTAGCACCTAGGAAACTGAGGCAGGAGAATCTCCATGAATTTGAGGATAACCTGGACTACAAAGCCAAAATGAGCTACACAATGAAACTTTAAGAAAGAAAAAAAGGAAAAAAACAAAAAACAAAACTAGTAATTGTAACACTATATAAGTGTAAGAAATTATGTTTACATGTTTCAAAATAGTACATGCTATGCCACAAATAGGCAAATTTTTATATTTTTATCAATGGCAGTTAAGATACATAATTTTTAAAGTGTAAGAAATAAAGACTAGGGGCTGGCGAGATGGCTCAGTGGTCTAAAGCACCTACTTAGAACAAGCTTAGCGAAGCCTGAAGCCCAGGGACCACGGTTCGATCCCCCAGCACCACATGCCAGCC
>NW_004524607.1:17841489-17845213 GCF_000260255.1 Octodon degus | reverse complement strand
TAAATAAATAAATAAATAAATAAAATAAAATAAAAAAGAAATAAAGACTAGACAAATTTAAACCAAAATATCAGCATAATTGCAAAGAACTGAAAGTCACTCCCTCTCTGAGTCTTAAAACAGGGTCTCACTATGCAGTCCAGGCTGGCCCTGAACTTTCTATGAAGCCTAGGCTGGACAAACTCACAATCTTCCTACTCAGCTTCCCAAGTGCTAGAATTACAAGGCTACCACACCCAGCTCCTTCCCATCTTTTACAATGGTAGATTATTAAATAGTCTTTTTAACAATAATATACATTACATAAAAAGAAAAAAATCTAATAAAACTTTTAACTTCAATTTATATCAACCAGGGGCCAGGGAGATCGCTCTGTGACATAAGCATCTGCTTGGCAAGCTCAAGGTCTGAAGTTTGATCCCTGGTACCACAAAAACAAACAAACAAACAATTTATATCAACCATTTTGATTTCTTCCTTAAGTGAAGATACAGAAAATAACCAAACATTCTTACTATCCTAAATCCAATAAATGAGTCAAGGCCCAAGAGCCTCATAACATTGTCATGATTACTGCTGCTGGTATTTAACCAATCGGGTAGCAGAATCTAATCTCATACCTTAGAGTCTCCCGAGCAGTATATCCTGAGCCGATCAGTATGGATTCATCAAACAGTTTGTCCATGCAAGGAATGAACTCTAGAAAACAAGCACACATTTGCATGTTACTGATAAGACCAATTACATATTAAATAACTGCTCAGGTATTTACAGAAGCCAGCCTGCAGCCCAACATACTACCCACACTTAAAAAGGGGCTAAGAGGCACCCAGAAAGGAGCATGTACTACCAAGCCAAAGCACTTGCTCTGCTGAGCCATGCAAGCCATTTATCTCCAAAGGTGTGGAAAAGGCCATCTTCAGTGTCAGAGAACTGACGGAGGAGAACAGATAGTCAAAAGAATATTTAGATTCTAGAACAAGACTGACATACAGCCAGCTTCAGTTAAGTCAAATAAACATTTTTCATCATCAACTAGCTACTGAAGGTCAAAGATATAACGGGAAATGTATACAATAGAGAAACACCACACATCTCTGCTTAACTTCAAAAACAAGGCAGAACCAGATGATGTGTCAAGAAAGCAGAAGCAAGCAGTCCCTTCTGAGGTCAGAGGAAGAAGCATGTATCCAAGAGACAGGAGGCACAAAAGGAAAGAAAGCCCACAAACACCAAATGCTGAAAATAGATTAGTAAGAATTGCATATAAAGAGAAGTTGTTAGAAATTAAGTCATATATCCTTTCTATGATCCAAAAGCAAAATATCTAGAAAAATGCCCAATTTGTAACAGTAGATTTTCTCAATTCACTGGGCCTCAGAACTGTGCAAATGGTAGTCAAGACTTTTTTTTTTTTTTTTTGCGGTACCAGGGCTTGAACTCAGGACCTTGTGCTTCCCAGGCAGGTGCTCATGCTGGTGAGCTATCTACCCAGCAGAACTGTGTAAATGGAATGACACAGCCAGACATGGCACACACCTAGGCTGAGGAAGGGGGAATCAACACAAGTACACAGTGAGTTCAAGGCCAGCCTGCACTAAATAGTGAGATCTTGCCTCAAAAATACCCAAGAAAAAATAGCCAACATTTGGTATTCGTTCAAAAACCTAAATCTAAGAAGAAACATCAGTAGATACAGAAATTTTAACTGTAATACACATTTTATACATTATATATTTATAGCTAACATTTAATGAGTCCATGAGCTTCCCAATAAAATGCTATGTATTTTGTTAGAAATCAAAAAGCCAATCCACAAAGAGATCCCTCTCAAAAAGAGAAGAAATGTAAAAGCTGAATTCCAAAGGGCTAATGGGATGAAACCTTACAAGACTGCAGCTTGAGAGTCCAGCAATCTTGGTGAGCTCATGTTAGCAGATTAACACTAAACTTTACAGCCTCCCTCTAAAGAGGGTTGTTTATCCATGGATGAAGGGGGCTGCTTGGTTAAGCGACTAGAAATGCAGTATCACAAGTGAAAACCTCCTGCTACCCAGATTCCCAGAGGCAGAGACTAAATCCTCATCACTCTCAAAGCAGGACTACTCCAGCTCAGGTGCAGCGTGGGTGAGACCCTCTTCCACCCCAAGGACACCCCCACCACTCCGCACCACCTCCCCCACCCCGCCCACCGAGTAGGAATTTATGCTGCATTCCGGGAACCCCCAGATCTAGTTGTAGCCCAGGCCCGGTGAGTGTGTGGGAGAGCTTCCAGCTACCCAGAGTGAGCGGGACCGGTCCCAGCCCAGGTGCAGCAAGGGTGAGATCCCCTTTCAGCCCCTTGGGATGCCCTCCACCACTCCATAGTACCCCCCACCCCGCCCACCAAGTAGGGATTTCTGTCGTATTCTGGGAACCCCCACATCCAGTCCTAACCCAGGCCCAGTGAGTGCGTGGGAGAGCTGCCTCTCCCCCTACTCAACCTTGTCTCCTCCAGACTCAGCTCAGGCCTGGCATACAGGCCTGGGGTGAAACCCTTCAGCTGCAATCCCTGCAGAGAGTATAGGGGACAGAAACACCCAGCTAGTCCAGGAATACAACATCTTGCCAGAGGAGCACAACAGGTTGACCCACAAGGGCAGCAGCAGGAAGGAGCTGAACACAGCAGCCAGACCGAAGCCAGGCACAACTGGATAAATCCAAACTTTGTAGATCTGCACCTGAACTTTAGTAGGTGCTCAGGTTATAACTGCAACAAAGATCTACAACAAAGGTCAGAAGACAATGCTACAAAAAATGACAACGAGAAGGAGCAAAATGCAATCTCAAAACCCAAACCCACCCATAACAAGTGCAGAGGACACTAACACAGAACAAAGTGGAAATCACACAGCTGAAATCAATGAATCAATGGCTTATGAAATAAAGAAACAGCTGCACAAAGGTATAGAGGAACTCAAATTGGAAATGAAAAAAGAAATCCCTGAATTAATAACATCTGCAGTAAAGAATCAAATGCATAAACATATGGAGGAAATACAATGCTCACCCAGAACAAGTGCAGAGGACACCAGCTGGGCTCAAATGTATGAATTAATAGCGTCAATAGTAAATAAGCAACAGCAGAAAGTCATAAAAGAACTCAGAGCGGAATTCTTTTCTACTAGCTCAACTCAAATGTACCAATCAATAGTGTTGATAGTAAATAAGCAACAGCAGACAGTTACAGAGGAACTCAGAGCAGAATTTTCTGAAATAAGAATTCTCATAGTCACAGCATTTGAAGTAAAGAATCAACTACAGAAACATAGGGAGGAAACCCAATCTGAAAAAAACACTGCAGTAAAAGAATTAATAACTGCTTCTAAAGAAGACATTGATAAAAAAAAATTACAGGAGATTAGAAAAATGACGGATTCCTTGAATAAGCAATACAGGAAAGAAATAGATCACATGAAGCAGAGTCAAACAGATATAGAGGAAATTAAAATCTCAGTCACAAGCTTGCAAAACCGTTTAAGTGAAAGTGAAGACATAGTTTCAGATCTTTAAGACGCTGGGGCACCTAGTGAAAAGGTAAGAAAGGATCTCTTAAAAACAACTAGGATGCAGGAAAAAATAATCCATCACCAGCAAGATGATGCAAAGATGAACAATGTGAGACTCATAGGCATCAATGAGAAAGAGTCAATACAAGTGACATTTAAAAAATATGGGCATCTCT
>NW_004524607.1:17820478-17827764 GCF_000260255.1 Octodon degus | reverse complement strand
GGCTGGCATGTCGTGCTGGGAGATTGAACCGCAGTCCCTGTGCTTTGCTAAGCTTGTTCTAAGTAGGTGCTTTAGACCACTGAGCCATCTCACCAGCCCTGTTATACGTATTGTTACATGTCAGTATTTCTATCTTTGTTTCTGTTTTTGTCTGTACTCTCTAAAATAGAATAAAATATAAAAATAAATGTATAAGGCTGGACAGATAGTTCAGCAGATTAAAGCATCTTGCTTAGGCAGATGCCCCTGGCCTGCCATGCTAACCCTACCCCCAGGGCACGCTGCTGAGACTGAGATTGAGACTGGGGTGTAGTGGTACACACCTATAATCCCAGCACTTGGAAGGCTGAAAAACAGAAAGGATCCCTATGAG
This sequence comes from Octodon degus, assembly GCF_000260255.1. Classification (NCBI taxonomy): domain Eukaryota; kingdom Metazoa; phylum Chordata; class Mammalia; order Rodentia; family Octodontidae; genus Octodon; species Octodon degus. The sequence goes on along the minus strand of NW_004524607.1, from coordinate 17,827,391 downwards.
TCCACTCTTTGTAGTGAGACACTGTACTAAATACATAAAATAAAAATAAATATATAATAAAATAAACAGTTCCTTTTTGCTACATTCTAGGAAATAATTCTGATCTTCATCTTTTCCCAATTTTTAAATAAATCTATCTATTTTTAGCACAGAGTCTTGCTATGCAGCTGGGACTCAGGGATCCTCCTTCCTCCGCCTCCTCAGCACTGGGATTATAGGCATGCGTCACCACATATGGTTTCGATGGAACCCACAGCATGCCCAGGGTTCTAGGTCCAGTACCAGCATTCAGTACTGGGATTAAACCTAAATCCCTGAGTCCTTGTCCTTGCCAGACAGGCCTCTGATCTTTATCTTAAAAAGAAGTCATAAACCACATGGTGTCTCATGCCTGTGATCCCAGCACTGGAGAGGCTGAAGAGTCTGAGCTGTGTAGAGACCCTGTACCAAATAAATAAATGATTAAAAGATAATAATAAAATCACACTGACTTTCTCTTTTGGATAATGCAATACTGTGTGAAATGCTCCTCTCAATTCCACTTTTATATGACTGCATCTTTCAAGGTCAGGTTTTTTTATTTTTTTTATTTTTTTTAAACATTTATTTATGTGTGTGTGTGTGTGTGTGTGTGTGTGTCCAGCTCAGCCCACCAGGGGGCGGGGCTGGCTGGCATTTGGTGCTGGGGGATCAAACCGCGGTCCCTTTGCTTTGCCAAGTTTGTTCCAAGTAGGTGCTTTAGACCACTGAGCCATCTCTCCAGCCCCAAGGTCAGGTTTTAATAATAAATTTATATGTATTTTGACCAAAAAAAATCACCAATGGTCCCAGGTATAACTTACTCATCTCAGTTAAATAGATCTATTCCTCCTGACAGCTGAAAATGGAGGTCAGTGGTACAGTGCTTGTGTAATGCGTATAAGACCCTGGGTTCAATTGCCAGTATTAGAAAAAAAGAATTTCTCTTAAAAATTCTTGTATTTTGGTATTGTTCAGAGATGATCACATGAAAATCAGATAATGCTGGGCGTGGTCACGCATAATCCCAGTAGGATCAAAACTGGAGGCAGCCTAGATTAAAAGTGAGTTCTGGGGGGCCTGCCAGTTAGCTCAGTTCTTTAAGCACCTGCTCATGCAAATGCAGTCAGGCACAAGGTACCAGTGGCTTAATCCCCAGCTCCACATGCCTTACCAGACCTGCCCTTAAGACAGCCTGAGCCAGCCAAAAAATAAAAGTGAGTTCAAAGGTCAGCCTGATCTATATGAGAACCTATCTCAGAAAGAAAGAAAGAGATCAGATCAGATAAACTGCAAAGGAGGGTCACCAGACAAGTCACAGTGGCAATCAGCTCTGGAAGGGAATAAAGGTCATGGATGCAGGCACTCTTATAGCTCTCATTCTGAGTGAAGCTTAGAATGATGTGTGTTCTCTAACTCTGAACTGTATTTTTTATGCACATGCTAAATTTCAAAAAAGGGAGGTCTAAGAATGTTTAGTCTGTGTACATGCTTGTGATTGAACTCAGAGCTTTATGCCTGTCAAACTACATCCCCAGTCCCTTCTCTAAAAAAAGTGTGTTCTTTTTTGCTATATCTACATGTATTAGGCACTGTAATTTGTATTTCAATAGCATGAAAATACTTCTGCTTTTCTCTATTAACTCCTAGGTAAACACACTATGTCCTTCATATTTAAAAACTATGTAACAAAGATTTCCTTAAAGATAAGTGTCCCTTTTTCTTTTTTCTTTTTTTTTCTTTTTTTTTTTTTTTTTTTTTGATGGTACCAGGAATTGAACTCAGGACCTTACGCTTGCCAAGCAAGCACTAATTCCACTGAGCTATCTCCCTATCCCCCAAAACTACATAACAAAGTCAACTCTCAATTTTGTGTGCCCTCTAATTTACACTAATGGCAAACATTTAATATGAAAACTTACTGGGGAAAATGACTATTTTACTTCAATTTCACATTTCAGTCACAAAAATATTTAAATTTTACATTATCAACCTATATTATTGGCAGAAAAAATACAATTACCAGCTTAGCAAAAACCAAGACCAGCCTTGTGCATATGAACAGTATCAATCCAAAATTCTCATGGCACAAAGGGTGAAACACTGGATTTTGCTCACCATTTAAACACTGATAGGGGGCTGGTGAGTTGGCTCAGTGGTCTAAAGCACCTACTTAGAACAAGCTTAGCAAAGCACAGGGACCGCGGTTCAATCCCCCAGCACCACATGCCAGCCAGCCCCGCCCCCTGGTGGGCTGAGCTGGCCACAGACACACACACACACATACACAAATTTAAAAAAAAATTTAAACACTGATAGGTATCAGATATATAGTAAATAGCTATTTGCAATTTCAAAAAACTTAACAGTCAAAAGGCAGGAAAGTACCCAATGCTATTCAGAATATAAATCATCCTAAACAAATTATCACATTAATTATGAGATTTTTTTTTTTCAAAAGATAAAAGGAGGGGGCCCAGCCCTAGCTCAGTTCTTTAAGTGGCTGCTTCCACAATGCTGGCAGCCTCAGTTTGCTGTAGTTCGATCCCCACAACACTCCAGCCATGCAAAAGTGCCCTGAAGGCATTCAAGGAACAAAACACACACACACACACAAAAAAAAAAAAAAAAAAAAAAAAAGATAAAAGGAGAACCCTGAAGGCAGGCTAGAAGAGGGAGGTAAGAGGAAACAGGCAATCAAAAGGAGATGGGAGGGCCAGGGAGATGGCTCAGTAGGATAAGCGCTTGACTTGCAAACGCAAGCATCTGAGTTCAATCCCCGGTTCCGCCAAAAAAAAAAAAAAGGAGATGGGTAGAGAGGCAGAGAAAATAAACCCAAGATAGTAATAAAGAAGGTACACATGGAATCCAGCAGCACAACCACAGGAAGTCCACCGAGGCCCACCCCGAAGATGGATACAGGGTCATACAAGCATTCAAAGACAAGACTGCCATACGATTTCTGAGCTCCGTGGTAAGGATGTGTTTTGCGGCAATCAGCAGCTCCTTTCTGAGGTGTGCAGTCTCTGCTGGACAATTTGTGAGTAACTGTAACATTCCTTTCACCATCTGCTGAGAATACTTGGTCACCAACTCCTGTCAAAAGGATAAAGTTACAGTCACACTGACAAAAAGGTATGCAGAAAAACTCAAATTCTATCAGCTTTTTAAAAATTCAGTTAAGATTAAGCTTGACTAAACCATCTTCATGAGGTTACAGGTCTACTAAACATACAATATTCAAGAAGTTTTAATTGCTATGTGCACATGCACAGCTGCTGCCATAGCGGATGTATGGCAACGTAAGTAGCCCTTCTTTTGCACAATGGGATTATGGATGCTACCTGTACTTTTTCTGTACCTTCCCTAGTGTCAATGATAAACATACATTATTTTCTTATTGGAGGGTTTTGAGGTTTTTTTGCATTTTAGGGAAGGGTCTACAGGGTGTTCAGGGTCTCACTACTATATTGGACTCATAGTGATTCTCCTGTTTACAGCCTCCCAAGTGCTGGGATTACAGGTGCACACCACCATACCCAGTCTCAATCACCCCGGGTTAGGGCCAGCATGGCAGGCCTGGGGATCAAAACCCTGGCCCCTGCTCCTGCTTGCAGGTACTTTAATCCACTGAGCTATTTGCCCCGCCCTATTGGAGGGTTTAAATGTAAATATTCTACTGAGACATCCCATTAATGTTAGTCATGAATGACACCAGATACTACAAAAACAGCTTAGAATAACTCTAATCACAGTCTCCTTTGAAGTATCTCAAGAAAGAAGTTTACCAACAAACTGGGGGCCCACCCATTAGCTCAGGTGTTTAAGTGCCTGCTGAAACAAAGCAGTCAAGACTCAGGATGCTGTGGTTTGATCCCTTCATCCTCAAGCCAAACCAGACATGCCCCTGAAGGCATCCTGAGCCCCATCCCCCACCCAAAAAAAACTCCTTTAAGAGAAATGAAGCTTATTCACTCAACCACCCAGTGGTAGAAAAATCTCAATCCGGTAAAACATGTTCTATTCCTTACTGTAAATTACCATTAATTATAAACACATCACAACAGAAAATAATTTACAACAGCTTTCAAAAGTAGTTTTTAGGGCCAGGGAGATGGCTCAGTGGAATAAGCACTTCCCTGGCAAGCTTGAGTACAATCCCCAGTTCCACTAAAAAGAAAAAAAAATGAACAAAAAAAGTTTTTAATTTATTGATTTTTTTTTCCCCCAAACAAGGTCTCACTATCAGGCTGGCCTTGACCTCACAGTGACCCTCCTGCCTCAGCCTCCCTAGTACTGGCATTACAGGTAGGAGTCACCACTTTAAGGTTGGTACTTTTTACATTCAACAATTTAGAATATGCTTTTACTTTTCCCCAGGTAAATATTTTTTTCTTTTCTTTCTTTTTTTTAAATGTATTTGGTTGTTTACAGGATCTCACTACACAGCTCAGACTCATAGTGATTCTCCTGTTTTCAGCCTTCCTAGCGCTAGGATAACTGGCATGTGCCACTAGGCCCAGGCACTGGCTGGCTCAGCCTGGGGGATCAGCCAGGGATCAAACCAAGGCCCCTGTGCTTGCCTAAGCTCGCCTAAGCAGGCGCTTTAGTCCACTGAGCTATCTTGCCAACCCCCGAGGTAAAAATTCTTATAAAAAATAATGAATTATAATTCCACTGCTATAAAACAGATAAAAACTTAACGTATTCCATACTTTAACTTTATTTATTTATTTATTTATTTTGCGGAACCGGGGATTGAACTCAGGTCCTTGAGCTTGCCAGGCAAGTGCTTATTCCACTGAGCTAGCTCCCCGGCCCTGTTCCATACTTTAAGCACCAAGCTGGGAATGGTAGCACACACCTCTAGTTCTTGAGGGCTGAGGCAGGAGAATCACATGTTTGAGGCCAGCTAGCTACATGTTGAGTTCAAGACCAGCCTGAACTACACATTTAAGACCCTGTCTCAAAAACAACGAAGGACCAACTATACCAGAATTTTGACTAATGGGAGATAAAATCTAATTTTTTTTCCTTCAAGTTCTTATTATTTAAGTAAAAAAGGACCATAACTACACTTAAAGGTGTCTAACTGTTGGACTTGGATGGGCAGAAGCAAGTAAGTGAAAAACTGTTTTGGACCTCACATAGAGTAGTATAGTTAATGTATGTAATGAAACTTCCTTTATATGTATTTTGTATTATAACAAAAAAGGGTGGGGCCAGGGAGATAGCTCAGTAAAATAAACACTTGTCTGGCAAGCTCAAGGGCTGGAGTTCAATCCCTGGTTCCACAAAAAAAAAAAAAAAAAAAAAAAAAAGGGCAAGCAGCCTACAGGCTGCATGTGGACATGCCTCTTATAGATTCCTCAAAAAAAAAAAAAATCTCAAACTACCTTCACAGTTTTATTTTGTAATGTCATTGTTTTGTTTTTTGTTTTTTTTTCTGGAACCAGGGATTGAACTAAGGCCCTTGCACTTGCCAGGGAAGCACTTATTCCACTGAGCCATCTCCCCAGCCCTTGTAATGCCATTTTTAAGTTTAAATCTCCTCCACACCTATTTGCCTCAATATAAAATTTCTAACAACATTAAGTCAACATACCAAATCATGTTCACATGAAAAATTTACATGCAAATGCTTACTTGTAGAGTTTCATCTTAATAGCTAAAAATAAAACAGGCAAACTATCAAGACAAAAGAAATACGTAAGCACTGCCAAGACTGGAGGCTGGAGAAAACTAACAGTGACTCCTAATATGTACAGAGTTTCTTTTGGGGCTGATAAAATTGTTTTAATATTGTACAGTGGTAAGTCATACAGATCAGCGAATAAGCTAAAAATTGGCTCCATTTCGTGACATGTAAATTATACTACAATAAAGCCATTTTTTTAACAACCCAAACATACATCCATCAGTAAATGGCTAATTCCTTCATGATACAGCCAGAAAATAGAACACTATTGCCATGGACTAAACAGTGTCATCCCCACCACCATCAGATTCATATTATTCACATCATAACCACCAATATGACAGATATGGAATTAGGGTCTCTAGGAGGTGAAGTTAAATGATATCGTAATGTGAGGATATAATCCCCCAAAAAGCCATCTCTTCACTACAGAAAGCAAGAAGGTAAAGGGCCGGGGAGATGGCTCAGCAGAAAAAGCACTTCCCTGACAAGTGCAAGGGCCTGAGTTCAATCCTCAGTTCTGCAAAAAAAAAAAAAAAAAGCAAGAAAGAAAGAAAGCAAAAAGGCCACCTTGGGCACGTGAAAATGAGAGTGCTCACTAGAAATCGAACCCTTGCTGGAACCTTACCTAGCTTTTACCATTTCCAGGAAAAAATAAATCTGTGTTGTTTAAACCACCTAATTAATGATATTTTATTAAGTCAGCTCAGCAGACTAAGAGAATAAGCCAGCAATAAAAATGTCATCTTGATAAAATAACAATGATGAATCTCAGCATTACTAAGTGAAAGATGCCAGTATCAACAAATTATATTCATAACATATACTATATATATGACATTTATAGGACACTAGAAAAGGCAACATTGTTGGAACAGAAAACAGACTAGAGTTTGTTAGGAACAGACAGATGAAAGGAAGAAACTGACATAAGAAAGTAAATGTAGAACAGACCCAGAGCGCAGGCCCAGTGAGTGAGTGAGACAACTGAGGGCCACGGGATCCTGAATAGACCCAGAGCACAGGCCTGGTGAGTGAGTGAGACAACCCGGGGCCGGGGATCCTCATTCGACCCAGACTGCATGCCCAGCACGGAACTCTTCAGCAGAACTCCCTGCAAAGAGACTAGAGGCAAGACCCACCCAGCTGATTCAGGAGCAGAACATCTTGCCAGAGTGACACAAAGGGTTCAACTCT
>NW_004524607.1:17812219-17818668 GCF_000260255.1 Octodon degus | reverse complement strand
AAAAAAAAAAAAAAAAGAAAGAAAATGTATGCAAGGAAATTTTTTGGCATGATGAAAATAGTCTGTATTTTAATGTATTTATGGTCACCAAGTATAAGCAACTGTCAATTCAAAGAAATGTACACTCATAAAAGGTGAATGTCATTGTATGTAAATTACACACAAACAGGAGTCAATGAACTTACCTGATAAATTCTGATGATATAAGCTAAAAATGACAATGTTTTAATCTGGGCAGCAATGAAGTCAGCATATAACTCCTTGTTGTAAAGTTTATGTTGCCTGAGTTGGGAATGAATGAAATTTACAGTATTAGTTTTCATTCTTTAAGTGATGTTAGTATCTTTTCCCCCCAGAACCAGGGATTGATTTCAGGCCCTTGCACTTGCCAGGCAACTGCTTATTCTACTGTGCTATTTCCCCAGCCCCTGATGTTAGTATTAAATGCCTATAACAATGGCTAAGCCCACCAATTTATTTCTACACAGATGCATGTTCCTATACTTTTACAAAGTTCCAAATGACAAAGGGCTTAAAGGGCCTAAACCAAACAGCTCACCAAACCATTCCATAGCAGTTACAATGTGAATTCGATGCTAGACTGATCCACTCCAACACAGACTATTTAGTGTTCCCTACATGCTCAATGCAAGGCCTATATTGGGTCCATCAGGTTGTTTGAAATGATCCTCACCAGATCCTGTCCTCAAATGATTCAGCAGATAGGCTGCAAGTCAAGAGTAAGCCACATTAAGAGGAATACTATAAAGTCTAAAAAAGGGCCCCAAACGATAAATACGGCTAAACTGTTCAGAAATTCTGGGTAATAAGTGAGAGGATACAAAGGTAAGGAACACCACAGCACTCATGCTGAAAGGAACAACCAGAGCAAAGATTTGATAGCAAAGCCTGGATAGCCCAGTGAGTACAGTAGTATCTAATGACACTTCTAAATTTACAAGATAACAGAAACCAAAACATCCCATCTTTTCAAAATGAAGAGCTAAAACTATAGCTATTATTATTGAAACACAAGTTCAAGAAGTAAAAAGCGCATGTAATTTTACAACAATTTTAACACTCACATATTTTGATGTCTTAAGCAAGATGATACTAAGTGCGTTACTACATGCAAGTAATGCACTGTAACAGTCAGTTATGCCGCTATCCAGAAAAACCTCACCTGGCTTGTGCAGACACCTGAATTGCAATGGTGTTCATGATCAAGGGCACAAATTCAGCAACAACATTGTGGATATTCAGTTTGTACAGCTGAAAGCAAACATATCAGATTTTCATACTTTCATAGCAAAATTACCTGTCATACCAAAGAAGCTACAGAAGTCATTAATTTGCTCGTGTGTATCATAATCTTTTACTGCAGAGTATTAGCTGTGTATTTTGTCATAAAGAAAAAATATAGGGGGAACTACCTGCTCCAGCTCCCTTTCTGTCCCTCTCTTGGACAGGAGCGTTCTTTCTCTCAATAAATATATTCTGCTCATTAAAAAAATAAATAAATGAAAATACAAAAAATAAGTATGTAATATACATACCTGGTACATTAATACAACAATAATAGGCAATTCTGCCAATACTTTCAAAGAAAGTGATCCTCTGGGAATGATGGAATGCTGTAAGAAAGAACAACTAGTTTTCACTGCAATATTTACAATAACCCATTCATTGTCCCAGTAAACAGGAATGGACAGAAACAGAACACTGAAACATCTTTATAAACAAGATCTATCGTTCAGGGCCAGGGAGATGGCTCATGAGAATAAGCGCTTCCCTGGCAAGCGCAAGGCCAAGTTCAATCCCCAGTTCCAAAAAAAACAAAAAACACAGGATCTATCATTTAATAGTTTGTGTATTTTCTATCATAACCGTTCCTAAAAAAACTTTAAGAAAATCAATCAAAGATTCAAATCATGTAAGTAAATTTTAAACTAGTATTTCTACTTAAAAGAACAGCAAAAAAAGCATCAAAAAATGTAACTCCTTGACCAGCAGTTTTATTTAAAATTATTTCTGAACAGAAAATATTTATAATGAATGTTTAAAAAAAAAAAAAAAAAAGCCTGATTGAAGAACTCAGAACAAACATGAAGGCAAATGTCACATTTAGAATACAAATGACATATGATAAGAACAGACATAGGGCCAAGGAGATGGCTCAGTAGGATAAGTGCTTGACTGGCAAACGCAAGGATCTGAGTTCAATCCCCGGTTCCACCAAAAAAAAAAGAACAGACATATGAATAGATACGCAAAAATAAAAAGGGGGGAATTACACACAGAAAAGTTCCTAATTTGGGGGCCTGCCTCTTAGCTCAGTTAAGTGGCTGCTTCAACAAAGCAGTCAGGCTCAGGTTGCTGTGGTTCGATCCCCACAACTCAAGCCAGTCAAAACTGCTCTGAAGGCATTCAGAGCAAAAAGTTCCTAATTCAGGGAACAAAGGAATGAAAGCTTTACCTAAAATTCAGTTTCTTGTTCATCTTAGCAGAAATTGAAATATTCCTTTTTTTGAGACAGGGTCCTGCTATATATAGTTCATGCTGGCCTTGAACAGTATACAGCCCAAACTCAGTAATCCTGCCTCAGCCTTCTGAGTTCTAATAAATTAACATTTAAATTAAATAAGTGAGTGATAAACTATTATCACTTAATGATAAGAATACATGATAAAACCACAATACACGTTATCTCTGTGGCAAACACTAAAAAAACAAAAAACACAATACCTGCAGACAATGCCACAAAATTCCCACACAACACAGGATTCACAAAAGGCCCATGACGAAGTATTTTCACATAACAGGACAAATAAGATCAGAACCAAGGTTTAGCCCTTTCTCTACACCAGAACAGCAGTGGATGGAAACACTGTCCTGGGGCTCTGTGTCTCCAGAGCCCATGCTCTCAGTTACTCAACTACAATTTTATCTATTGTCTCAGGAACTTCATTACTGTCAAAACTCAATGTTGCCAGGGGCACTGGTACACAACTGTAATCTAGGAGGCTGAGACAGGAGAACGGTTATAAATTCAAAGCCACGGGGGCCGGGGAGATGGCTCAGTGGAATAAGTGCTTCCCTGGCAAGCGCAAGGGCCTGAGTTCAATCCCCAGTTCCACCAAAAAAAAAAAAAAAAAAAAAAATTCAAAGCCAGTCTGGGCTACAATACAGTAAGCTCAAGGCCAACTTGAGTTATACAGTGAGACTCTGTCTCAAAAAACAAAAACAAAATACTCAATGCTAAGGATATAAAGGATAGATTATCCTAAACCTGGTCTGCTGGTCTTTCCTGAAGGAGATTCTGGGTTTCTGGGACAAGTTGGTCTTTATATCCTAGCATCAACGGAGCCCAAAGGTTCACCTACAGCCATTTTTAAGCTACACAGCAGAATCAGTGGTACTTTGCCAGGCACACACATTTGTATCTTAATTAAATGCCTCCAAGTATTTAAGAAAAAGAGAGAATTAACCATCTAAAATGTCATCTCATTTTTCCCCCTCTATCAACACCAGGAGCAGTGGATGAAAACAAAACAAAGCAAAGCAATAAAAATAACTCAGCAGAGCAGCTGAGAAGACTTACTGTCCGTGTCTCACTGTCCTCACGCTCAGGACTAACTTTCACAGCAATTGTGGTTATCATACCAACCATTTCCGGGGGAGGCACTGTGTTCTCGGGGATCACCTGAGGGTTCTCAAAGTAGCGGTTCTATGTAAAGAGAATAAAACTTGTTTGTCATAGAGTCAAACACAAAATATGTCTGACATTTTGTGGAAGAAATCAACATGCTTGTAGAGTTTGTAACAATATGGGCCAGGGGGTAGGGGGGTAGAGGGATGTAATGATATATAAAAATATGCCAAGGGGCCGGGGAGATGGCTCAGTGGAATACGTGCTTCCCTGCCAAGCACAAGGGCCTGAGTTCAATCCCTGGTTCCGCAAAAAAAAAAAAAAAAAAAAAAAAAAGGCAAATATATTATTACTTCTCCCAAAGAGCTTCAAGATTATGAGCTTTACCATATATGAAATGCAAAGTGAAAAACAAAATGTCAATCATGCTGACAAATCAGAATTACAGCTAAAGTGCTTTATGCTTTTTTTCAAAGTCTCAATAGTAAAAATATATTGTTTCTATATCAAAAGTATTTAATCTCAATAGGGAAATCAAAAGAACTTTTTGAATGGCTGATTTATCAATCCAGATTTAAATTTTTTTTTTTTAATTTTGTACTTATTTGGTATAGGGTCTTGCTACATAGCTCAGACTCACAGTGATCCTCCTGTGTCAGCCTCCCCAGCCCTGGGATTACAGGAGTGTACTGCCACACCCAATTTCCGTCACTGGCACAGTATGACCAGGGTCTGGGGTCAGCAAGGCACGCAGTACCAGGGATTGAACCCTTTGTGCTCAGGTACTTAGACCACCAAGCTATCTCTCTAGCCGCAACCTAGATTTTAACCATCATTAAACATTCTCCACCCTAAAATTAGCAAAACTACCTTCCCCCTATTTTTTCTTCAGACAAATCATTCCAAATTTCCTCTGGAATAAAATAATAAATATAACTAATACATTCAAACTATAGTAAAAAACATACCACTACTTTTGGAAGTTCCTTGTAAATTTGTTTCACAAAATCCAAAAAATGATGAATCTGGAAAAAAAAAATGTTTTCATTATAAAATGTTTACAGAAAACGATTAAAATAAGAAAAAACTAAGTCTTAATATATAAGAGCTCCTAAAACAGATAAAGAAAAAGCCAAACAAGATCTAAATAAGGAAACATAAGACTGATAAACAGAAAAGCTTTGTATTCAGAGACAGCAAAAAAAAAAAAAAAAGATAAAAACTGAAATAAATGCTACTCTTTGACCTTTTTTAAAAACGTATTTAGCTGGGCTGGTGAGATGGCTCAGTGGTCTAATGCACCTACTTAGAACAAGCTTAACAAAAGCAAAGGGACCGCGGTTCAATCCCCCAGCACCACATGCCAGCCAGCCCTGCCCCCTGGTGGGCTGAGCTGGCCACACACACACACATACACACAAATAAATAAATAAATAATTTAAAAAAAAAAAAAAAAAAAACGTATTTAGTACAGAGTCTAGAGTCTCACTACACAGATCGGACTCACAGTGATCGTTTTCAGCCTCCCTAGTGTTCCTCCTGTTTTCAGCTTCCCAAGCCCTGGGATTATAGGTACACACCACCATGCAGTCTCAATCGCAGGTTCTACATGTCCTGGGGGTAGGGCTGACATGGCTTATGGATGGAACCCGGTCCCTGCGCTCTGCCTAAGCAGGCACTTTAGTCCAACTATCTAGCCGGCCTTGCCTTTCAATACACAATGCATGAAAGGCTGCGTGAGAGGGAGTTTCTCATACTTAGAAAACAACTGAACTGCTGAAACCTTTCTAGTAATCAACTCAGCAATATAGTGTATCTACCTGAGTATTAAAGACAACAAAACTTTTAACTCAAGAACTCTACTTGTACAAGCCAAGTCAATGATACAACTTAAACAATATTCAGGAACAGCCCTAAAATAAAAATTTGAAATATCTTAAACAGCTAGAAATAAGGGTACCCGGTAAAAGTATTATCCAGCCATTAAAAACTATGTATGATTGGAAAAAAGCTTAGATTTTATGTGAAGAAACAAAAAGTTATATACAGTATTATCAAAATTATATGGAAAATATACATATGCAAAAGGAAAGGGAATCATCCAGATAACAGTAAGTGTACTGTTAACCCTGCTGTGCTTGTGGGTCAGGTAGTTGTAGGGTAGTTTGTACCTCTCAGGTCAGCTATGATCCCTGTAGGCTAAGCTGGTAGGAAGTCTTATTTTATCCTTATACTGTCAACTAACATTCTGTAATAGTCATTAAGGTTATACTAAGAGAAGATATTCTTACTTATTTTATGTGTGTGTGTGGCCAGCTCAGCCCACCAGGGGGCAGGGCTGGCTGGCATGTGGTGCTGGGGATTGAACCGCGGTCCCTGTGCTTTGCTAAGCTTGTTCTAAGTAGGTGCTTTAGACCACTGAGCCATCTCACCAGCCCAAGAAGATAGTCTTTTAATTAAAACTAACACAGAACAGTTATTGCTTATTATATAGGCAACCACTGAGCCAAGAACTTTTATATTTACTTCTTCAGCTATTTTGAGGATATACTCTGATTATATTATAGAAAAGGGTCTAAAATGTTAGGAGCTCACCCAGTGTCACTAAAGAGTTAAGAGAGCTGAGAGTCAAACTCAATGCTAACTATAGAACTCTCCTCTTAAACCTGGTCCAACACACCATGACTGGAGCTTTCTGGCGTATCAGCTCAAATGGACTTCCACCTTGGGTGGATAATACATTTCAACTACTGCACATATTCAGCAAAATAATAATACATACGCAAAACAGTCCTACTAA
>NW_004524607.1:17810998-17811999 GCF_000260255.1 Octodon degus | reverse complement strand
TTGATTCAAGTAGGTGCTTTAGACCACTGAGCCATCTCTCCAGCCCCCTAGCAGTACTTGTTGAGTCAACTCCAAAAGAGTTCATTTTAATTTATACAGCAGATCAATAAGTAACTTACTTCTTGTGTGATTGGCGGTCTGAACTGTTTGTGTAGTTCAATAATTATTCTTAGACAAATAAGAACATTTTCTTCATTTTCTGTCTTTAAAGAAAAAAAAAATTAAAAGTTATACTTCTGAAGATTTAATCTCAAGAATAAATTTTCTAAGCATTTTCTGCATACATAACACTCCATCAACCAACTTACAGTTATCTGCTAACAATTCATAAACCAGTTCAAGGACAACCCATGTCAAGGTTTGTATCTAGGTGTCCTCCCAAAGCCTCATGAAGTCATGAGATGGCTTCTGGAGTTTGACTGATATTGTGGGTGTGGATGCTGCACCTGCCCTGGGGCAGGTAATTTGCATTACAATATAAGGAGGAAAGAGAAGCTGGCTGCCTGAGCTGTTGCTACTCTTCCTCTGTGCTCTAGCTCACCATGGAAAGTTACCTTCTGCTATATGCTGCTTTGCCTTGGAGCCAGCTGAATATGTACTGAAACCTCCAGTAACTGTGAGTTAAATAAACCTTTCCTTCCTCCACTAGCAAGCTTTGTGAGAATATAACTGACAGATGAATGAACTGGTGTATATGGCAAGTCACACCAAGAACTAATGTCTTAAAGACCACAATGACCCTATTCACTACTTAGAAATATGGAGGCTGTGGAAAATTCCACAACTGATTTCATGTGATGAGTCACAGTCAAAACACAGATGCCAGGGGCCAGGGAGATGGCTCAGTGGAATAAGCACTTCCCTGGCAAGCGCAGGGGCCTGAGTTCAATCCCTGGTTCCGCAAAAAAAAAAAACAACACAGATGCCAGAACCTGGGAGATGGCTCAGTGGAATAAGTGCTTCCCTGGCAAGCGCAAGGGTCTGAGTTCAATCCCCAGTGG
>NW_004524607.1:17810119-17810812 GCF_000260255.1 Octodon degus | reverse complement strand
TGGGGCTAAAAAAAAATTTTTTTTTTTGGTTTTTTGAGACAGGGTGTTGCTTACAGAGTTTAAGCTGGCCTCCAATTCATGCCAATCCTCCTGCCTCAGCCTCCCAGTGACACCTGGCTCTTTGGTTAAAGTACAGTCAACACATTGTTAGACCAGGAAAAAACAAGACTGCTACTGGGCATCCACCATGGATCAGACCTCATCCCAAGCACTTTACAAATGTTCTGTGAGTGAGGGGTACCATTCACATTTCACTTATAAGGAAAGTGAAACCTCACAGAAGCTAAGCAATGTGACTTCATGCTATGGGGAGTAAGTGGTCAGTCAAGACAGAAATCCAGTTCTACTCACTCCAAAAGCTTATCTTTCCAAGGGGCCCCAATACACAACAGAATTCTAAATACATCAAGATTCAGAGAAACAATTTTAGAAATTTAACAGATACCAACTAGATTTACCCCAAGAATTCAAGACTTTTACTAATACCTGCTATTGTAAAGCACTATGCTTGAGAAATAACGATAGTACAACACAAATGAACCCTGTGCAGAGTTTGATAACCATCATCCAATATTATTGCCACACATACTTCACTATGCCTACTCAAAAACCCTCTAAGCACTGTACTCTTTTTTAATGGAGAAATAAGGAAAAGTGTTTTGATTTTTTTTTTTTTTTTTTTTTTTTTTTTTT
>NW_004524607.1:17808110-17810009 GCF_000260255.1 Octodon degus | reverse complement strand
GCTTGTGTTGTGGGGATTGAACCACAGCAACCTGAGCCTGACTGCTTTGTTGAAGCAGCCACTTAAAGAACTGAGCTAAGGGGCAGGCCCCCGAAATAAGGAAAAGGGAATAAAGAAAAACTTTTACTCATAAGAATTAAAACTCCAGTGCAAAGGAAATAGTTGTATAATACTGAATTTTTCTGTAAGAAAACCACTCAGTCTTGACTATGGCTACACAGTAAGAATTAACTCAGAAAGGTTACCTCTAAAAAGCGAAACATCACAGACAAAACATTTTTTGTATGAGGACGAAGATGTTCATTGGTTGGTATTCTATGAATTATTTCAAGTACTAGCTTCCGCAGTTGCTGGTAAGGAAAAAACGGAAACAATGAGATAAAATGCATCAAAGAGTTGTAATTGTCTCATATTTTACATGTATCATGGTTACCCAGTACCTAATAGTAACCACCACAAAAATCAGATGAATCCAATTTGAGCTGGAGTGTGATGGTGTACACATATAATCCCAGTTACTTAACAGTTAGCCTGACCAACTAGAAAGGACTTGCTTCAAAATAAAATTAAAAAGGATTCAGGATGTACCTCAGTGGTAGAGCACTTGCTTAGCATATGTAAGGCTCATGTTCAATCCATAATACCACACACCAAAAAAACAACAACAACAACAAAAAAAAACGTAGATGGATCTAACTTTACAAAGACTCATGAATTACTCAAATCTAATCCAAAATACATACTGAAAATTATTTTCAGTATTTCTACAACTGTGTACCAAAATCAACTGAACACTTCACAATTAACTAGTATTTCCACCAAAAAAACAAATGTGCAAATACAGAATATACTTAAACTGAAAAGGGCAAAACAAACTGAATTTGTTTTACTTTTTGAGACAGGGTCTCACTCTGTAGTTCAGACTGTCCTTGAACTGATGGCAATCCTCCAGCCTCAATCTCCCAAACTGCTGAGATTACAAGTGTGCACCACCATGCCCAGTATCAAACTGAATTTATAAGTTCCCCCTTACAATCTCAGTTTTGCATCCATAATGCAATCTCCAATTATTTTGGACCTAAAGACCAGTTATGCTGGGGATACAGCTCAGCAGCACAATGCCAGTCTGGCAAGTGTGAGGTCATTAAAAAGTTGCATCATAAACTGTATTAAGGGGTCAGGGAAATAGCTCAGTAGAATAAGCGCTTGCCTGGCAAGCACAGCGTCCTGAGTTCAATCCCCACTGCATTAAGCTTTCATGATTCTGTCCGTGGGGCTGACATCTAAAATGCAGGTCAGATAAACAACTTTCTGAACTGGTACAATATAAATATACTTCAACTAGCAATATTTCACTGGTGGTACAGTAATTTTTAAAAGTTCTTTTAAAGATAGGCTAGTTTAAACAGTTACAAACAAATGGTATAATAGCATTGCACTAGAATGATCAAGTAAGGGAGAGGAGTGTGAAGAGTACGGTTGTACAGATAAAATGAAACTGACCATGAGTTTAAAACCTAAAATTAGGGCTGGGGAGATGGCTAAGTGGAATAAGCACTTCCCCGGCAAGCGTAAAGGCCTAAGTTTAATCCCCAGTTCTGCCAAAATAAAATAAAACCTAAAATTAGTAAGATTAGTGTTGGTTGTGAATGTGGGGGGTGGTGTCATTAAATCATTAGTCTTAGCATACATTTGAAGTTTTCTGTTATAAATAATGTACACAGGGCCAGGGAGATGGCTCAGTAGAATAAGCGCTTCCCTGGCAAGCGCAAGGGCCTGAGTTCAATCCCCTGTTCTGCCAAAACAGACTTATATTGGGCTGGGGAGATGGCTCAGTAGAATAAGCACTTGCCTGGCAAGCACAGGGCCCTGAGTTCAATCTCCAGTACCACAAAAATA
>NW_004524607.1:17805981-17807562 GCF_000260255.1 Octodon degus | reverse complement strand
CTAAGTAGGTGCTTTAGACCACTGAGCCATCTTACCAGCCCCTCCTTTTTCTTTCTTGAGACAAGGTCTTGCTAAGTATGTAAATTACCTGCTGAGTAATCCCAGATATATTGGGAGGCTGAGGCAAGGGGATTGCCACAAGTTTGAGGCCAGCCTGGACTACAAAGTGAGATCCTATCTCAAAAAAAAATTAAAGTGTTAAATGAAATTACCCAGGATGGCCTCTTAATTTGTCATTCTCTTGCTTAGATCCCAGAGTAGCTGGTACAGGCCTACACCACCACATCCATCTTGCGTTCATTTTTAAATGGTACTGTTAAGTTTTCTGAGTTGTCTTACTTCATAAATGCTTGCAACCCAACAGCATGGGATTTCTCTCTCACAGATTCTTTCGAACAGATTACCTGGGCTGGTTTCTCTTGAAGAAACTGGACTTCTCCATCTTGGAGAAATGTAAGAAATCGAGGGATGATATGTTCCAGGAATGTAGAATATTGAGGAGATGATGTCACATTCTAATTAGGAAAAATAAAATATCATTAAGTTTTGTGTATAATTTTTATCTCAAACTCACAATAACCTCAGAGAAATACAAAACATTTTACAGAGCCAAAAATAATTTTGAATATTCTTAAGATACCTTTGTCATAATGAAATTTTATATGTATTTCTGCTTCTGAAATCCAACAGAACTGATGACAGAATTTATTCTTACAGGCAGGTATAGGATCACAAGTGGCTCTCGCCTGTGATCCTAGCACTTGGGAGGCAGAGGCAGGCAAATCTGTGCAAGCTTAAGGCCAGCCTGGGATACACAGACAGTGAACTGGAGGCCAGAAAAACCCTGTCTTAGAAAAATAGATAAATTTGCTGCTAAAAATAGAAATGCCAATGCTCACACTGACAGTTACTATAGCACTATTCACAATAGCCAAGCAACAAAAGTGCCCATCAACTAATGACTAGATAATAAACATACAGTACAAGCCAGGTGTGGGGGCTCATTGTATAATCTCAGCACTTGAAGACCTTAAGAAAGAAGGATCGCAAATTCCAACCCAGCCTGAGCAAGTTAGCAAACTCTTGTCCCAAAATAAAACAATTTAAAAAGGACTGGGAATGTATGTGAAGGTCCTAAGTTCACTCCCAATATTAAGAGGGGAAAAAGAAAAAGGAAATATATATGAAAATAATTTCAGCTATTAAAAAACCCTGAAATTTAAAATTTTTCCACAACAAGATGGAACTGGACATCATGTTAAATGAAATAAACTAACCACAGAAGGACTTAAATGTAGAATTTTTAAAAGTTGACTTCACAGCAGTTCAGAGCTGACCTGTGATTACCAGAGCCTAAGAAGAGTAAGTGGGGAGGGAAGGATGAGGCAAAGCAGATATACGCATCTTAAGAAAGATAGATAGAAGCACCCTAGTGCGCTACTGAACAGTAGAGGGTGATTCCAGATAACAAGAACGTATTATGTCTCAAACACACACACACATACACAAAAAGGGGGCCGGGGAGATGACTCAGTAGAGTAAGTGCTTCCCTGGAAAGCGTAAGGGCTTGAGTTCAATCCC
>NW_004524607.1:17800386-17805881 GCF_000260255.1 Octodon degus | reverse complement strand
TCTTGTACAGCAATTAACCACTAAGAAGAATATATGCAGTGTATTATTTGTTGAAACTGTACTTCCGATTGGATTTGAAACTGTCTCATTGCTGTTTATCAATAAAACTTTGAAAAAAATAAAAATAAAAATAAAAAATACCTTTAACCTGACTTAAAACATTATACAGCATATGTATATATTGAAACATCATAAGACCCCACTAATGTTGACAACTTTCAGGTCTGTTATCAGTTTAAAATAAGATTTAATTTGAATTTTAAAAAGGGTGCTGGGGAGATAGCTCAGTGGCTTAAGTGCCTGCCTGTCAAGCACAAGGTCCTGAGTTGGATCCCCAGTACCAACAAAATAAAGAAAAAAATAAAAATAAAAAAATGTTAAAAAAGAAAGGAAAAATACGGCAATGCTGTGGTAAATGCTGTGGGGGGGGGGGCATTCTAAGATGGCTCTGCCACAATCCCAATATGAAAAAAACCTCCTTGGGCTAAGGAGATAGCTCGAGAGTCTAAGGGTCTGCCAGACAAGTGCATGGACCTGGGTTCAATCCTTGGTACCACATGCTGTGCTGGCCCCGAAACCAGGTGCGGTGGTACACACCTATAATCTCAGGATTATATATTTTTACCCTTAAAGAGGGTTACAACATACTACATCACAACATCCTTCCCTGTATGGGGTTAATTGAGAACTCAGGCCAAAGTCTAAGGACACTGAGATCTACCTGTATACGGGAGAGAGACTGAATGCTGTATGGAGGAGCCTGAGCCTTTAATTAACAACCTGACTTATTAACAACCAGCCCTTGGAAACAAACTGAAGTCAAGGGTACACTGTGTAGCCTTTTCCTCATCTGGGAAATGAGGAGCCTATACAAATTGACATCTTTTTCCAATCTAAATACCTAACTTACTAACTCTTCTTAGCCCTAACTTAACCCATTTTTTAATTCAGCTCTGACTTAAAAGATGAAACGCAAATGAAAACTCCAGTTTGGAGATAATACAGTAAAATGGCTAACAGCTTAGGATATTGATCCCATCTAATAAGTACAAACAGCAGACATCACTTAACCTTTCTTTGTATTATTTCATGCCTGCTTTATAGACTGATGTGAAGACTACTTGAGTTATTATATCATATCGAGGGTAAACATCAATTGTTATTACTATTTACAGATCACCTATGTGCCAAGTACTGTGCTAAGTGCTTATTACAGCCCTAACAAAAATATTATCTTAAGAAAGTGGCTCAGGGAGACTAAAAAGTTATCCCATGTCAGAATTACAGTGTATCTAACAGTCAAGTTTTCTCCCTTAATGTCTCATTTATTCATCTGAAAAATACTGAGTTCCTAGCACGTGCTCAAAGGAGATGAGGCTGGAACCTGTGATCCTCCTCCCTCAGGCTCCCAGCATGGTTACAGGTATGAATGACCATGCTGGGCCATTTATGGTTTTCATTCAACAAGTTGCCTAATTTTTCTCTGACACTTAAAACTTAGCCACCAGCTTTTTGATCCAGATTAAATTTTCATGTGAATTCCAACTTAAAAGTTGCTGTACTTTGTTTTGTTTGTTTTTTTTTTAAAATATTTATTTATTTTTATTTATTACATTTATTTATTGTGTGTGTGTGTGGCCAGCTCAGCCCACCAGGGGGCGGGTCTGGCTGGCATGTGGTGCTGGGGATCGAACCGCGGTCCCTGTGCTTTGCCAAGCTTGTTTCAAGTAGGTGCTTTAGACCACTGAGCCATCTCTCCAGCCCCTGCTGTACTTTGTTTTGAAAGATAGCCCAATGTTATGATTTCCAAAAGCCTCCTGCACTCACATGTGGGTTTTTGGAAAGTGACTGCATCGTTGGGGTTACAGCTGACTTGCTTTAGAAGGTGCGGTCTTGTCAGAAGAGGTGAGTCTTGGAAAGGGGGGGCATGGCTTGAAAGGATTTAGCACCCTTAAAGGCTCCTCCCTGCCTCTCTGCTCTGGTTCTCTGCTTCCTGTCTGCCATGCCAAGAGCAGCTCTTTTCAGACATGCCATCTCTGCCATTCTGTCCTGCCTTGAAGCCAGCTGACCACCGACTGAAATGTGGACCAAAACACAACTTTCTTCTATGGCCAGGGAGAGAGCTCAGTGGCATAAGTGCTGCCTGGCAGGTGCAAGGACCTGGGTTTGATCCCCGGTACTACATGGTGTGCTGGCCCTATGCCGAGCTTGAGCTGGCTACCAAAACCAGTGTGGTAGCACGTGCTTGTAATCCCAGCACTGCAGAGGTTGAGACAAGAGGATCACTATGAGTCTACACTGCGTAGTGAGGGCCCTATGCCAAATATAAAAGATTTAAAAAATAAAAAAAATTTAAAAATCAGGCTGCACACAAATACATTAAAAATAAAAAATAAAAATTTCCTCTAAATTGTGGGTGCTGGATATTGTGTCTCAGCAATGAAGAAAGTAACTAAGACACCCAATTAGTCCAAAGTTTTACCCCTAAATAGAGAAATGAATCACTAAGATTCCCAAAATTAGAGCTCACTTTTTTTATGTTGAGCTCACTTTTTTGGAAGTACCTTTCTGGGTAGTAGAGGTAATAATTTAGAATTGCCTACTGATGGGCATTCAAGTACGTACTTGGAAGAACTCAGTCAAACAATTTTCATTGACGATAAATGCTTAAATGGATTTCAAAAATCACAGACACAAGGGGCCAGTGAGATAGCTCAGCAGACTAAAGTGCCTGCTTAGGCAAGTGTAGGGACTACGGTTTGATCTCTAATACCAGCGATCGAAATAGGGCAGGCTGAGCACGCCAGAGTCCAGGCATAGTGGCGTATACCTGTAAGCCCAGCACTGGGGAGGCTGAAAACAGGAGAATCACTATGAGTCCGAGCTGCATAGTAAGACCTTGTAAAAACCAAATACATTTTAAAAAGTCATAATAATCTTTTTTTTTAAAAAAAGAAAAGATGCAAGAGTAGATTGGAAAAACATTCATTCATTCATTCATTCATTCATTCATTTATTCATATCAGGAATCAAACTCAGGCCCCTGTGCTTGCCAGGCAGGCTCTTATGCCACTGAGCTACACCCTTGGCCCTGGAAAAACTACAGGAAAAACAAAACACATGGCCTTTGCTTTTGGAATTGTCTTAGGTATTTTGCATAGGGTCTCACTACGCAGCTCGGACTCATAGAGGTCCTCCTGTTTCCAACCTCCCCAGTGCTGGGATTACAGGAGTGCACCACCACTACACCTGGTCTTGAAGTTGTCTTGATAGAAATGTTCTATATTATTTCTCATGTTTATCTCCCTGATATTTTTCAGTACTTAAGTAGTTTTTTGTGAGAATCATTTTCAATTTTATATCCTTTTTAAGCATTTTCAATTTGCCTTAGATATTCTACTAGCTCTTCCTCTTTACATTTTTTTTTCTTTCCTGCTATTTCTCTTTTCTTCTTTTCATTCTCTAACTGTATCCTTTCAAACTGTTTCTGTTGTTTTTCCTCCCTAGCTTAAGCCGCCAACTGTTGTATTTCAGTAATATCAGGCTTCCCTTTCCACATAACGGGTTTCACAAACTCATTTGTGGCCAAAATCCACTTACTGATTCTCATCAAGATGCAATCCAAAGAGCTTAGCCTGTGGCTTATTCCTGAGGTTCACAGGCTGTCCTACAGTTCAGCCTCTCTAGTAACCTAACCTGCCAGAACTATAGTTCTCTCACGGATTCTTTCAATAAATACAGAATGCAGGCCTACTCTTACCTCCCTTTTTTTTTTTTTTTTTTTAATTTTTTATTTTGTTTAAAGCATTTTCTTAAAATTTGTGTGTGTGTGTGTGTGTGTGTGTGGCCAGCTCAGCCCACCAGGGGGCGGGGCTGGCTAGCATGTGGTGCTGGGGAATTGAACCACAAGCTTGGTCTAAGTAGGTGCTTTAGACCACTGAGCCATCTCACCAGCCCCCCCCCCTTTTTTTTTAACAGCTTGCTTTAGTAGCTTGGACTAAAAAAGAAAATCCTCCTAAACTATACCTCAAAATAGTACAGAATTTATTCCCAGCGCAGACCAAGGAAACAAGTCCTTGAAAATGTTAATTAAAAAACAACAAAGTAAATAAATAAATAAACCAAACCAACCAACTATAACACTACCCATTGCTACAGACAGGGTATCTGATTCAATCTCACTAGCATTTGTTTAATGTTTTTCTATTCAAAAGACCATACAGACACTAAGAAACATTATCAACTCAGAGATAATTTGATTATCTCCACATTAAAAGCAAGAAGTATGGCTTTCTCATCTGTCTGGTGAGATTAACTGGTAGTCAGATCAACCATAAAGTTTGGAAAAAGAAACTGAATGTGGTAGTACAATCCTATGATTCTAGCACTCTGGGTGGCTGTCGCAGTAAGATCACAAGTTCAAGCCTAGCCTAGGCAACTCAGCAAGACCCTATCTCAAAATATTTAAGAAGGGCTGAGGATGTAGCTCAATAGCAAGGTTCTGGACCTAATTCCCAGTAAAACACACACACACACACACACACACACACACACACACCCCTGGGTCAATAGGAATTAACTTTTTTTCTGGTGGACAAAGGGCAATACAAGACCATGATTTCCAAGAGCTGAGTCTCTCAGCTCAGGTGCAATTTGATATAGTTCAGCTAGGTTCAAGTAGAATATAAGAGAGGCCTGCTGGGATGGCACAGCCTCAGAGAAAAATGAGTTACTGCATTGCCCTAAGGCCTTGGTGGAAGGATAGACTGTAAAGACACAAGATAACACTACCTGAGGTCTTCCTTTAAGACTGAGATGAATAGAAGTATTGAAGGTTTAGCAAGGTTAAAGAATGCTGAGAGTTCAAGTCTGCCCAGGATGCAAGAACCTAGTTAGTATGGTAATAACATCCCAGGTATCAGACATATATCTGAGGAAACTATGCACCAGCAAGGCCTATTCTAAATCAGGTTCAACAAAGCCTAAAGTTGACCTTTGATGAGATCCACATGGTAACAGACTTTGGCACCAACTCAAAGGGATTTAGGAAATGTCTCAGGCCTTCTGACAGATCCTCCCAACTAAGACCATGTCTACATGAGTTCACTGCATTCTAAATTCATCCGGCAACTGAACTAACTACAACTAAAATACCAACACTCTTCAGAGGGAGATAACAGAATCCTGAATCACTACATACTTTCATTCATATAGTGTCCTCTACATAATCAAAATTTATTAGACAGAGGTGGCATGGTAGCATCTGCCTATAATCCTAGCACTCTGGGAGAGTGAGGCAGAAAGACTGCAAGTTCAAACCCAGCCTGGGCAACTAGCAAGACTTTGTCTCAAAACATAAAATGTAAAAGGACAAACAAGCTATGACATAAAGATCAAAAGTTCAAACCAGGGGCCGGGGAGATGGCTCAGTAGAATAAGCGCTTCCCTGGCAAGCTCAAGGGCCTGAGTTCAATCCCTGGTTCCACCAAAAAAAA
>NW_004524607.1:17799485-17800199 GCF_000260255.1 Octodon degus | reverse complement strand
AACAACAAAAGGAAGTTCTTGAACTGAAAGTAAAGTAACTGAAATATTTTTTAAAAATCCAGGGGCTGGGGACATAGTTTGGCCATCTAATCACCTGTCTGGCAAGCACAAGGATGCGGGTGCACCATGTGGGCCACCAAAACTGGGCATGGTGGCACACACCTGGAATCCCAGCACTGGGAACGCTGAGACAGGAGGATCACTACAAGTTTGAACTGTGTAGCAGAGATCCTGTATCAAATAAATAAAAAAGTAAACAAAGGGCCAGGGAGATAACTCAGTAGAGTAAGTGCTTGCCTGACAGGGTCCTGCGTTCAATCCCCAGTACCACCAAAAAAAAAAAAAAAAAAAAAAAGGCCGGGGAGCTACAAATGGAGTGATAAAAAATACAGTGAATATTTAAAGTTTTAAAAAACTTATTATAGGGCTGGTGAGATGGCTCAGTGGTCTAAAGCACCTCCTTAGAACAAGCTAAGCTAAACAAAAGCAGAGACCGCAGTTCAATCCCCAGCACCACATGCCAGCCAGCCCCGCCCCCTGGTGGGCTGAACTGGCCACACACACACTAAATAAATAAATAAATAAATAAAGTTTAAAAAACAAAACAAAACTTATTATAGGGCTGGTGAGATGGCTCAGTGGTCTAAAGCACCTACTTAGAACAAGCTTAGCAAAGCACAGGACCACGGTTCAATCCCCCCAGCACCACATGCC
>NW_004524607.1:17789521-17799385 GCF_000260255.1 Octodon degus | reverse complement strand
ATAGATATATAGTTACATTCTCTTAATGAATAAAGAGATTTGTTCTAATTGTGTTTGTAAATAGGATATCATGTCCACATCTTGTACAGCAATTAACCACTAGGAAGAAAGTATACAATGTGTTAATTTTTGAAACTGTCCTACCAAGTTGGTTTGAAACTGTCTCATTGCTATTTCTCAAAAAAAATTATGGGGAAAAGAGAAAAAGAAGATGATATGACTGTATTTGAATAAATGTAGATTTTATTCTTCAATACATATGAATATTTCTACATGAAAAAATGTAGATTGTTTTACAAAAAATTAACACATCCCTGAAAATAAAATCTATTACATCTTTTAGAGCAAAAATTAAAAAAAAAAAAAAAAATTCCACCCCTGGCCAAAGGTCATAAAAGCCTCAGCCTTCCTTTGTTCCAGCTGAGAGAATTCCTTACCCTTACCCACATTCTCTCTGTGTCCTCAAAAAAAATAAAGCCCCTTTCCCTTTTTCCTTCTGCTTGTTTCTCTGCTGCACCATGCATTGAAAAAAACCTATAATTTTTAAACTCAAGAATTGACATTATGTCGGCCCCACCCCTGGGGCATGCTGAGACAGCAACTGAGACTGGGCATGGTGGCAAGCATTTGTAATCCCAGCTCTTGGGAGGCTGTAAACAGGCAGGTCACCATGGGTCCAATCTAGTAGTGCAACCCTGAACACCCCATAGACCCTTCAAAAGAATTGACATCAAAGAGACCTGAACTGTCCACTACCCTAAAAAAGCTTTTAGGGTTTTTGTTGTTGTTGTTTTTGTGGAACTGGGGATTGAACTCAGGCCCTTGCACTTGCCAGGGAAGTGCTTATTCTACTGAGCCGTCTCCCCAGCCCTTAGCCTCAAAAAAAAATCTAATGAACCCATTAATTAGCCAGAAGGATGAAGTTTATTGCCCATAGCCTGTCCTTGTGTCTCAGACCTTTTCTTCTTAAATGCTGGATGTTTGGACCCAGGTGTCCTCCAGTAAGTGGGGTTTTTAAAATTTTTTTATTTTTTTAAAATTGTTTTATTTAATTAATTGACTTATTCGTTACAGGGTCTTGCTAAGCAGCTCAGACTCGTAGTGATCCCCTTATCTCAGCCTCCCCAGTGCTGGAATGACATGTGTGGGCCACCACACCCGGCTTCAATGGCCAACTCAGCACCCAGGGCCTGCACAGCTTGTGGTACAAGGGATAAAACCCTGATTCTTGCACTTGCCAGCAATCTTCCTAACCCCCCAGCGTTTTGATCGATGTTCACTTCAGGAAGGGATAGGATGTCTCATTTGTGTGTCACTGTGGGGGGTCACATAAGATAATAATGTCAACTAAAACAGCCAAAGGGGTCAGGATGTCACAGGTAGGAGGCACTTGGGATGGTTCTTCAAATAAACATCCTGTTTACCTAGGGAGTTGAACTCAGCCTTTTCAGTCAGATATTTACCCAACTTTTATTTTGAGGGAATGTCTCACTAGATAGTTAAATTGCCCAAATTGGTTTCACACTGGTGATTGTCCTACCGTGCCTCTCAGGTTCTAGGATTACCACGCCCCACTGCACTTCCAACATTTTCTAAAGGGATTTGCTCAAATCTGCCCCCAACCCCCACTCCGGTGAGGTAGCAGGTGTGGTGGGGCCCAACTTCAGGGAGCCCACAGCTATCCCAGAGAAGGCCCTAGGGACTTTAGTATCTTGAGGCAATGAGTTGTGTAATTTTGACCTATTGTGTCTGCCAGGCACAGGTCAGACCAGTTCCCAGGCGACAAAGACTCAGCCTAGCATCTGGGAGAAACTTGTCTATGCTGTAGGGGTAGCTGGAAGCATTTGCTTTGACTAAGGCGCAGCATGATTGAGACAGAAGAGAAGTGCCTGACCCTTCTCCCAGCCCAGCCGGAGCAGAGTGTGACTTAGCCAGAGGGTGCCTGCTCCTCCCCCTTACACCTCAGCAGACCAGGTCAGTTTGTCCTTGGCTATCAAACCACCATTCCCCACTCCGTGGTGAGTGCAGCCTGTCAGTGTGGTGCCCCTGCCCCATTTCCACCACTACAGAAGATACTGTTGCATTTTTGAAGACTGGAGAGGACACCCTGGGTGGCTAAAATCAGAAAGGGAGAGATCTGGACCCCTTATTTGTACACTCAACATTCATAGCAAGCCTTCCAGAAGATTCCTTGGTTTCCATCCTCAGTGAAACAGTCCTGCAAGTTGCTATTTACGTAGCACTTCCCAGATACCTGCGGGATTTAGTCTAGGAGACTTCCTGACGGTGTACTGAGGCCCGGTGCTGCATTACAAGCCCAGTAATCGTTTCGTGGTTCCTGTGGACTCAAGCAGTGTGGACGGAACACACTGTGCGATTAGTTTTTTAAAGAACCATGAACAAGCAGACCAGAGAAGGGGTTGGCATCAGATGGTGAGAGCGACGACCAGCAGCTGACGGTATCAACTGTTGGCATCCAGCATTACCTGGTGTCATCTGGCGATATCAGTACTGCTTGCAACAAAGATTCACTTTGTCCATTTACTAGGCTGAAATGACAACACCGTCATTTCTTATCTTGGTCCTCTGCAGAAAAATGGATGTTTATTGGATGAAAAACTGCTAGCTTGAAATCTGGACACACCTGTAAAGGCCCAGGCGTCCTATGTGCGGCGGCTTTGCTGCCCTGCACGCGCCTCTGGGGACGCTGAGTCACAGCGCGCAGGCACGGACCTGGTGGGGGAAACGATGCCGGGAGGGGGTGTGGGTGGGGGAAGGGAAGGAGACCAGGAGACAGCACACCCCAAGAGGAGAAAGACGCGGGGAGGAGTGCGGCACAGCGGACCCACTGATCGGGCAGGGGTCGCGTCGGCAAGCTGTGGACGGCGGCGACGCGCAGCGACACAGTGTCCCCTGGCGAGGACGAGCGAGCGCGGCGCCCGCACCTCTTCGCACAGCCCGCGCGCGCACGCCAGGGAGAGCAGCCGCGGAGCTCGAGCCCCGCGCCTTCTGCTTGGCGCACCTTCCGCGATGGCCCTGGCCGTCTGCGCTCGCGTAGGCTGCATCCTCTGGCTTGCTTGCCTCCTGCCCTTAGCCCCGGCGAGGGTGGCTGCAGGTAAGGCGACCCAGCTACCCCGAGCCTGGAGGCCAAGGTGGCATCTTGCCACCTGCGCACTTGGTCCTGCCCCTCACCGGCAGGCCCCTGCAGAGAATGGGAGGCCAGCGGGGTGCAGCGACGCCTACCTTCTCTTCTGTCCCCTCTCCCTTCTGTTTTGTCTCCCCTCTCCCCAGAAGTGTCTCGGGTACTTGAGGGGGCTCCATGTTCCCTGCAGGGCCTGCTTCCTTTTGCATAGGGAGGAATGGTGGGGGCATCCCTCCCTATGCCTGGATACCTGACAGCCGAGACGAAGGGGTGGGGGGAGAGGCCGGGATGGGGAATAGCTTCCCAGGGGAACTCGGGTTGCCTTGGGGCAGCTTTTCTGCCTTGAGCTGCCCTCTTATCTGAGGAGGTTTCCATTCAACTAGTGCTGGCTTGGGGGAGGGGGCAGGGTGCGATTGAGAGCCCACGAGGCCATTCTGCCAAGTCCTCTCCAGCAAGTACTTTCCAAAATGGACTCGAATGGACAGGCTCTCCTGGGCCCCAAGCCTACGCACTTCCCACCACCGGAAGACTGGCACCTACGTTCCCGACACATTTTGGGAATAATAAAAACACAACATTTTTCATTATTCACATACTCTTCCTCTATAAAAACTGGTAAGGACAGGAAGGGTTCTGATGCAAACTTGAGAAAGGCAGACCATAAGGTAAATTAAATCCTGTGTTTTCTGTATGAATTAGGAGAATTTTGTGGGAAGTGTGTTTCGGCAGGATCCCCCTAGAAATTTCATATGTCCATGAGGCTACGTACATTACAAATTAACACTGTGTTTTAAATTGTAAGAAAAAAAAATCATGGGTGATTGCCAGCTATTGGATTACTCCCTTGATATTGTCAAAATTAAAATAGGGAGACTGGATTGGGGAACATACTTTCTCCCACACCTGTAGGAGGAAGAAAGACACTCTAAAGCCTTTTCTGCTTGTTCTGGGGGCTAAGTCATTCTGCATAAATTTGTCCTACATCAGAGCTCTCTAGGTCAGAGGGCCAAGTGCTGGAACGTTAACTAATTCCAGGAACATGTCAGGAGTTTCTTTGGAAAGGTTTTGGGCTGTTTATGCTACCTGAAAGGGCAGATGTAGCCATTTTCTAGAATGTTTAGGAC
Source organism: Octodon degus (assembly GCF_000260255.1). Lineage (NCBI taxonomy): Eukaryota > Metazoa > Chordata > Mammalia > Rodentia > Octodontidae > Octodon > Octodon degus. Next base: position 17,795,119 of record NW_004524607.1, on the reverse strand, counting down.
TCCCACAAGCTATGCAGTGGGAAAGGGTGTTCGTGAGTGGAACCCTGGGGTTTCTGGTAGGTGTTTCTTAAAGGTCAGGTTTTGGGAACAGTTGTCCCTTCGCTTTTTGTTTTGGTCCTCTTAGCTCTGGATTCCTTCAGGGCACCTGTGGAGCCCCAAACTCAAAACTCATTCTTTGGTGGCTCTGTACTACTAGGCAGATTTACCAGGGAAAGAACAACTTGAATGCGTTCAGCAGAGACCCTGGCTTGATTCTTTCACCCACTCTTGGCAAGACCTTTATGGGTCATTTCAACGTTCATGCCCTGGACAATTCCAAAAGCCCTGGGGGGCGGGGAAAGAAGAGCAACTTTCCCTGGGGCAATGGTGAGGAGCCTATGGCTGGCATGCTGCAGTGGGCTGTTCCTATCACTGAAAGCCCTAAAAGCCCTGGGGCTCTGAGACTCTTGTTTTTCCAAATCCAACCTAAGCAAAATGACCTTGCAGCCTCCTGATAGCGAGGCAGTGGGGGAGGCTCCCTTGATCGGGGCCAGCATTTGATCAGTATGTATCTGCAGCAGCCATAGCCCCTCCCTGCCCCCATCTTTCTCTTCTCCCAGCCTGCTGCCCCCCTGATTCCATTCCCTTGGCAACGGATCTGCGTGGTGCTGACATGCTGACATGCGCCCATCTCACTGCAGATGCTGGATGGCCATTAGCATGCACCCGAATGTGGCTGGCACTTGTCAGCCTCACTCTGGCCCACACTTCTGGACTGGGGGAGGGGCAGAAACAGTGAGAAAGGAGGAGGTACCTCTCATCCAAGCATGCTCTGCACAGCTCCTCCCAGCCAAAAGGAGGAAGAAAGGAGTTCAGTACTGGGGGTAGTACAGGTTGTGGGGTAAATCTGCGCAACAGCGGTGGCCCGTGTGGACCACGAGACCCCTACATAACATACACACAATTGTATTAGCTTGGTGCGTTCCACTGCAGTATGTGGAATGTCTGTCTTGTGTGGTTAATTCAAATCCCTTTTTCAGTACCAGCATTTCCTTGAAAATGACCAGCCCTTGGCGTCTTGACTCAGATGGCTTTATAACTCAACACCTGACCCTGAAGGAAAGGGATTCAGAGCAGGAAAGGTAGGATGTGGGCAAGAGGAAAGGCTGAAGCTGAAGTCCATAGTGGTAGCAGGTAATATTGCTGGGTGGTGAATGGGCCATATTTGAGGACAAATACACCTCCCAGTTTCCTACGTTTCCACGTTCTCCCAGCGCCTATGGAACTGGGCACACAGAAGGGACTCAGTAGCACCTGTGTAAACTGACAGGCTTCTGTCAGTGCCATGTGGGCTGGTCCCTGCAACACCTTGCCTTTCAGGTGTCCCTTAGAGGCAGCAGTGCTGAACACCTACTGTATGCCAGGTATTTTGTTCTACACAGAGGAGCTGGAAATGACCCATGTCCTCAGAGAGTCCAAAGAGCATCAGGGGAGAAGAAGAGACCTTCATTCAGTATGACACTGGCAGCAGTGTGTCCAGGCTGTCAAGAGAGCTCTGAGGGGCGAGGGTACAAGGAAGACTGCCTGGAAGATGTTACATCCATGGACAGATTGGCAGAGATGGGCATTCTAGCAGTGAGGCCAGAAAAGGCAGAACATGGGGGGGGGGCACGAAAGGTAAGCAGCTGCTGCAGCTTGGATGTTCCAAGATGTGAACCTGGTCCCCCAGGACAAGGCTGGTCCATGAGCAGACTGTATAGGAAGCTCATTGAGGGGGTGGCGCTGGACATCAGGGGCTACAATGGAGCAGCAGTCCAGACAGCTGCGTGCTGGCCTTAAACAATGGTAGTAGAGAGGAAGGGAGCATGCCCAGATGGGACTGAGCCCTTCCCCCCATACTGGGAATTGAACTTAGGGCCTTTCCACCAGCCTTTTCTTTTTTTATGTTTTGAAATAGGGTCTCACTGACGCTAATTACCCGGGCTGGGTTCAAATTTGTAATCCTCCTGCCTCAGGCCTTCCAGGGTTCTTGGGTTATACATATATACCACCATGTCCTGCTGAGGATTGATTCTTTTTTCTTTTCTTTCTTTTTTTTTTTTTTTTTGAACCGGGGATTGAACTCAGGCCCTGCGCTTGCCAGGAAAGCACTTATTCTACTGAGCCATCTCCCTGGCCCTGAGGATTGATTCTTGGGGCAAATGGACTATAGCAGAGTATGAGAGGAAAGAAGAAATTCAGAGGGTTAGGCTAGAGCTGGCTAATAGATTCTCAAGGATAGAAATACTGAGAGGGGCCTTTAACCACATTTGGCTGGAAAGTACTTGGAATGTGGCCAGTGTGATCAAGTAACTGAATTCTTAGTTTTACTTAAATTTAAGCAATCAAAATCTGAGTAATTTGAATTTAATTACATATGGTTAGTAACCATAGTGTTGTCCAGTGAAGGGCCTGGAGCCCAGGCAGTGGTGCTGTCTGGTCTATCAGCACGAGTTTGGTGGGAAGGTGAGTTTGTGTGAAGTGGGCAGGATGGGACGCAAAGCCGTCCTGTTCTTCCTTTTGCTCAGGTGCATGCAGTCATATCCCTGGCCCTGGACACTTTCAGACATCATGCCCGGCAGAAATGTCACCTGCAGAAAGAACCAAATGACAAGAACAGTGCTGCGCACGCACCTGTGCAGAGCACTCTTGGCAGGTGTGAGGGCTACATGCATTAGATAATACCTGCTTGAGGGATTAGCGTGCAGATATTGAAATTGAGGTTAGTGCAACCAGACTTACGCTTTTGATGTTATCCTGTGAAAATAAAAGAATTAAAAATTGCGTGCAGTGTGTGATATGACTGGGAAATCTTCCCATGCATGAAACAGATGACAAAAATATGGCAACAGTTGTCTTTGGAAGGTAGGACAATGGGACAGTTATAATATTCTTTATGCGCATTTTTTAGTTTTATGACAAAGAAAAGTCTATATTAAAAATCTTATTTGTTAGCTGGGCATAGTGGCACATGCCTTTGATTTCAGCTCTAGTACTCTGAGAGGCTGAGGCAGGAGGGTTATTAATTCCAGCTCAGCCTAGGCATTTTAACAAAACATTGTCTTAAAATACAAAAAAGCTAGGCATAGTGGGGTACACCTGCAGTCCCAGCACTCAGGCTGCCGAGGCAGGAGGATTGTTGTGAGTTCCAGACCAGCCTGGGCTGCATAGACAGACTTTGTCTCAAAAAGACAAAATGAAAAAATAAATTAGAGGAGTCTGGGGATATAGCTCAGTACAAGGACCCTGAATACTGAAAAATCCCTAGTACTGAAAAAAAAAAAATCCCCCACAATCTTGTTTATTTAAAATACTGTGCTGTCTAAAATAGCTGAACTGCTGGGTACAGTAGTATATACCTATAATCCAAGCATTCTAGAGGCGGAGGCAGGAGGATCACTGTGAGTTCAAGGACAGCCTAGACTACATAAATTCAAGGCCAGCTTTTTTTCTTTTTTTAATTAATCAAGGCCAGCTTTTGAGCGGCATGACCAGATGTCTCAAAACAAACAAACAAAAATGTTGGCTAATTACTCAGGAAAATACCTACAATACAGAATTATTTTTTTACAATACAGAATTGAAAAATATGGGGCTGGTGAGATGGCTCAGTGGAGATGTCTCAAAACAAACAAACAAAAATGTTGGCTAATTACTCAGGAAAATACCTACAATACAGAATTATTTTTTTACAATACAGAATTGAAAAATATGGGGCTGGTGAGATGGCTCAGTGGTCTAAAGTACCTACTTAGAACAAGCCTAGCAAAGCACAGGGGCCGCGGTTCAATCCCCCAGCACCACATGCCAGCCAGCCCCACCCACTGGTGGGCTGAGCTGGCCACACACACACACACACACACACATGCGAGCGCGCGCGCACGAGCACATAAATAAAATTAAAAAGAAAAATATGAAATACATAATTTGTATCAAGAACATAATTGAAAAATACAGCTGGTCCTTCATAGCCATAGGTTCTTTATTCCACACATTCAACCGACTATGGATCAAAAGACTGAGAAAAAGTTGTCTGTACCGAACATGTACAGGCTATTTGTTCATGTTATTATTCCTTAAACACAACAGCACAATTACATAGTCATTATGTCATAGTTTGTATTACAAGTCATCTAGAGAAGATTTGAAGTATATGGACACTGTGGATAGGTTATATGCAAACATTATACCAAGTTAAGGATGTGAAAGCAAGAATGCAACCCACACTTGTAATCCCAGCACTTTGGGAGGCTGAAGAGAGAGGACCTCAAGTTCAAGCCCAGCCTAGGCAATTTAGCAACTTAGAAAAAGCTGTCTCAAAAAACAAAAAGAAGAGATGGATGTTTAGGGCATAGGCTCTGTGTTTAACCCTTACTATCACAAAGGAAGAAAAAGAACAAAAGGATCATTAAACTTGGTATCCATAGGAGATCCTGAAACCAGTTCTCCACAGTATGAGAAAGGACTTGTATATGGTAGAAGATGCCCCAAATAGTAACAATAGCTGCTTTGACTATTGCAATTTTTTTTTTTTATCAGCTGCACTTTTTTGTTTGTTTGTTTGTTTTTTTGTTTGGTGGAACCAGGGATTGAACTGAGGCCCTTGCACTTGCCAGGGAAGCGCTTATTCCACTAAGCCATCTCCCCAGCCCCTAAAATGTTCCTCTTTTTTTTTTGGCTGAACCAGGGAATGAACTCAGGTCCTTGCACTTGTCAGGGAAGCACTTATTCCACTGAGCCATCTCCCCTCCAATTTTTAATATTTGAAAAAATGCAGTCCTGGAGATTGAATCCAGGGCTTTAGTTGTGAGCTACACCCTCAGCTCTTAATTTTTAATTTTGAGACACATTTTGACTAACCTGTTGACTAACAGCCAGGGGCCACCATGCTAGGCAAGATTTTATGCTTTTATTTTCAGATGTTTTACGGTTAGTCTTACCTTTGCTGTGGTGGGGGGAGGGTGTTAAAGCCCCCGAGTGGTCTCTATCCTACGCTCCAGCCCTGGTTCTCTGCCTGTAACATACACAGTAGTCTGTAGGGTTCCCAGAAGAGCTCTGAGATATCTCTGGTCAGTTTCCCCAAGGGGCTATCTCAGCTGGAATCACAGAGTTCCAGCGTTGGCTGTGGCAGGAATCCCAGAGATGAGCTAGGAAAATATTCTGTTGACCCCTAAGGTGACTATTACCTACATGTGGCTACTGAGTACTTGAAGTGTGGCTTGTGTGATTGGGAAAGTAGGTCTTTCTTTTTTTCATTTTAATGACATATAGCCACAGTTGAACGAGGCTTGCCTGCCATTTGGGATGCTGTGGAACTAGAACCTCTCAGTTGGTAGAGCTAGAAGAGAGATCACCGAAGAAGAAGGTCTGTTTCTGGATCAGAGGGGACCTTCTCAAAGGTTGTTCGCTATCAAGGCCTTCCGGCATTAAAAGATTTGATGCTAAGGGAAATTAATCTCACATTAAAACTTAACCTGGGGGCTGGTGAGATGGCTCAGTGGTCTAAAGCACCTACTTAGGGGCTGGTGAGATGGCTCAGTGGTCTAAAGCACCTACTTGGGACAAGCTAAGCTAAGCAAA
>NW_004524607.1:17781371-17789421 GCF_000260255.1 Octodon degus | reverse complement strand
AAAACTTATTATAGTAGACCATACTGTCAAGCATAGTGGCACGATCCTGTAATCCCAGCACTCCAGAGGCTGAGGCAGGAGGATCACTGCTAGGCTACATAGTAAGTTCAAAGCCAGCCAGTATAACACAGTAAGCCTGTCTCAAAAACAGAAAAATAAAAAGATAATAATCATTAGTCCCTCTCAAACAAAATACTTTCACTCACTCCAAACACACTTACTCCATGGTTCTTGCCACTTTCTAAAGCAGTTCTGGATGCCCTCTTTCATAACCTTACAAGATCGTGTATATATCAAAAATATAGTGAACATTCCTGCCAAGTGTCAGTCAGTACAAAGGCAGGCTCAGAAAACAAGGTGTAACCTCGCATTTACTTTATTCACCACATATAGCATCATACAATTTCTGGCTATTCTCCAGAACTGAGTGACACGAAGATGAATGTTTTTCATAAATTCAGAACACTGACACAATCACAGCAGTGCAACTGGACACTCAAAAAAGGATTTTCATTAGTAGCAACAACAAGAGGATAAGTGTCTTTGAATTGAGTATTTTTGGGCATTCATGGCAATTTGTCTTCTACTATTAGAAATATTTTATTTAAACACACATTTTCTATCACACCTCATGCGATCCAGAAGAAATTACTTACATGAAAATCACAGAAGTCTTTTATCTTTTGACAAGGTTTCATCATGTAGTTCAGGCTGACTTAGAATTCACTATGGAGCTCAGGTTGGCCCCAAACTCAAGGCAAACCTCCTACCTCAGCCTCCTGAGTTCTGAGATTACATGTAGGTAGGATTACGTGTAGGCATGCCCCACATCTAGCATTCACAGATGTCTTACAGTAAGACATTCAAATTTTATTCCCTAACATACTACTACCTGAACATAACAAACTCACAACGTAAGTTTGAGTGCATGTGTAAGAAAGCCACTAGATTTAAAAACGAAAACACTTTAAAACAACCAAACTAAAACCAACATTTCTCAACAGTTAGGGTTCAATATCACTAGAAGATGAACAATACCACAACAAAATCTTACATTTCATTTTGAAAATACAAAAAGTTATAACAAAGATACTGAGAGCAATAGAAAAGCAAAAACGGATACCTTAAAAAGAAAAGCACAAAATAAAGTTCATACCTCAAAATTTTCACTAACTTCTTGCATCATTTTTAACTTCGTTTCATCAGCTGTAAATGACAAAACAAACCATCAGGTAACTGAAATTATGTTTAAGGATATTCCTAAAATTCCTGGCTTAATAATTTAAGAGAAGCAATCAGATCTTATCAGTTTGACTGTCATGGCCCAATACAAGGCACATAGCTAGTTCCCTACACCAGTCACACACATTGATACTCTCAGACACACATGTGCATGCACAGAAAAGAGACACACAAAGACATAGACACAGAGACAGACAGAAACACACACACATACACAGACACACACAGACACACACACACACACGCCTTGTGGGGACTCCAGCCAGAATTGGTCATCACTTTGCTTCTCTACAAGGTAGGGAGAGGAAAAACAAGGATTTTTTTCCCCAGTTTTTTTTATCCAACAGGGTCTCACTTTGTAGTGCAGGCTGGCCTTGAGCTCACTATGTAGCCCAGGCTGGCCCCAAACTTGCTGTGATTCTCCTGCCTCAGCTAGGATTATTGGCATGAGCCACCATACTTGGCTTAAAACATGGATTTAAAAAATTGTATGTTAAAAAAAATTAAGGGGCTGAGGAGATAGCTCAGTAGAATAAGCACTTGCCTGGCAAGGGTCTGAGTTCAATCCCCAGTTCCGCAAAAAAAAAGTAAAAAAAAAAAAAAAAAAAAAAAAAAATTGTATGTTGCTATTTATCTCAATGTACACATTTAAACTAGAGATGAGGGTCCAGGAGATGGCTCAGTAGAATAAGTGCTTCCCTGGCAAGCACAAGAGCCTGAGTCCAATGGGGAGGGGGAACGACCCAGAGATGAGTCATGAATCAACTCACGTGTATTTACATCTGTGAGAGCTGCCACAAACTGAAGGTATTTTTTCATAAGAGTGGTTTGGTCAACCACTGTGGCCCCCTGTGTTGCGACAAATGCCATTTTTCTTTTGAGCAGATTTCTTTCTCAAAAGAAAAATACCATGTCCATGAGTTCATCCAACCTATGGAAAGAAATGCAGGGTTAGCCAATTTATCAAGAGCATGAGCTCACAAGTTGTAAAGAAATCTTTCCTAAATTTCTGTGCTAACCTAAAAACTTATGTATTAATCCAAAATAAAAATACTCTACCTTTTGAATATAAAGTTTACCCAAAACCATGTTTCCTGAACATGATTTTTCGACAGCCTTTCTTTCCTACCATATTTGTTTCCTTAAGCCACTGGCTGACAAACATTTTTCTATAAAGAGACAGATAAGTTTCGTCTTTCTGGCCATGTAATCTCTGTTGTAGTCACAGACAACATTTAAATGGATGTGCACAGCTGTGTTTCAATAAAACCTTATTTGTGGATAATGAAATTTGAACTTCATATAATTCTCATTTATGACAATCTTTTTTTTTTAATTTGTCTAACTATGCAATTGACTCATAGTGATCCTCCTATGTCATCCTCCCCAGCGCTGAGATTATAGGTATGCACCACTAGCCTTGTTTCAGGGCAGCAAAGCATGCTGTATTGGGATCGAATGAACTGGGGGCCTGGGTGTTTGCCAGGCAGGCCCTTAGACCACTGAGCTATCTCCCCAGCCAAGATCTACTTTGATATATTTTCTCCAACCACTTAAAAAACACAGAAACCTTGTCAGCCAGATAGCTTAGTGGATTAAAGCACCTGCTTAGGCAGATGCAGGGGCTGGGGATTCCACCCTAGCCTGCCTGCCTGGTGGCCCTTGAGAATGGGTGTGGGGGCATGAGACTGTAATCCTAGCACTTGGGAGGCTGAAAAACAGGATCACTATGAGTCCAATCTGTGTAGTGAAACCCTGGAGACCCTGTACTAAATGCAGAAACAAAACAAACAAGAAAAAAAAACAAAAAACCATAAACCATTCATGCGGCTGGGAGTATAATAGCTCAGTAGTCAATTAAACATGCAAAAAGCCCCGAGTTTGATTCCAAACATAAAAAAAAAAACCCAAAAAAATTAAGCACACAGATTGTACAAAAATAGGCAGTAGGTTGGATCTGATCAGCTAATAGTTTATCATCTCTTGCCCTAGACTGGTTCTCAAACTGGTATACATCAAAATCATCAGAAGCCAAGGGTGGATTCCCAAACATTACCCCAGTGACTGTGATGGCCCCAGGAAGCTGGACACTTTGCAGCTGGGGTACCCCAGGCCCTCAAAAAGTGGTTCTTCAATACGCCTTAAAAATTTTACGAGTCGAAAATAATTAAGTTGATGGTGGCAAGGAGAACTGCTGCTCCAAATAAATATAGAAATTTGGTTTCTGTTTTAAGTGGTGGCACAAAAGTGTTCACAAAACCTGATAAAATAGCTTTCACCCCTCCTCCGACTCGTCGCATAATTTCATTCCGTACTAAGAGGTGGTTGCATAGCTTGGTTCTTTCTTCAACCCCTTGGGAGGCCGTCCAACATTCTCCCTCGGGAATGCCACTGAGGGGGGACTCTCAGAAACAACAAAAAGTTCCCCAAGAAGATGCCCGTGGATGTCCAAGAACAGAGGACGTCCGACAACAGCCCACCAGAGGCCCCACCCTCAGGGTAGGAAGTCACTAAGGACACCTGGGGGAGGGCACGACTCCCTCCTCCAGATACCGAAGATCTCACGGCCCTCCCTCTCTCTGTCCCCAGGGAACCAAGACTCAGGCTCTAGGCTTCTAACAATCCCCTAATCCTGACCAAAGTTTTTTTTTTTTTCCTCTCTCTTTTTTGACGTTGAATGTGAACTCTGACATTTCCCGGGACCCCCGAGAGAAGCCGGGCCCCGCTTCCCAGCGTCTCTGACGAGGGGAGACATCCGGTTCCTCCAGACAGTGGAAAGCGGCTCGGAGCCTCGGAAGTCGCCAATCCCACCACGTCCGGCCAGGTAGGGAGGAGAGGTCCAGCTCCCGGCAGGCGCCCAGAGCCAACGGCTCCGCCCCGACTGCGCCGAGCCTGGCTTGAGGCAGCACCGCCCAACCCAAGAGGGCGCTGTCGTCGCCGCTACCGTACCTTCGCTCTCCGCGTCTGGCCTGACGAGCGACGTGCCTGCATGGCGGCCGAGACGTGCCACACCAACCGAGAAACCCCTCTAGGGAACAAGACCCCGACCCCTCCCGCGAGCTCTCCAGTCCCAAAAGGCCCCTAGGTGCCCTCCTTTTGTCGCCGTCTCGGGAGACTCCGCCACCGCCCGCCCCCTAGGCCGCGCTATGGAGAGCGGCGAGGACCAATCCCCGCACCGCTAACCGCGCGCCTCCCGCCACCTGCGCCCGGATCGACCGGAAGCGATGGAGGCCGAGAGTCGCCTCCGGCCACGCCGCCTGGGGTCGGCTCCCGCGAGGGCCTGCAGGACACCACCCCGCCTGGAGCCCCCGCCGCGTCGCGGGGGACTCCGCAGGCCAGAGCATCTCGCGCGCTTCCCGAGGCCGCACGTCCGCGCGTGCTTACCCCAGCCTCTGCGGCCGGCCTCCCGCACTCCGGCCCGCGCCGCCCGCGGAGCCCCCACCGCTGCCGCCGCTCCGCAGCTCGCAGTCCCGCCTCCGCTTAAAGCGGCCGCGCCCGCCCACCGAGAACTAGGCCCCAGCGTACCGCCCCCAAGTGGGAGAGGCCTGGGCGAACTGCGAAGCTAGGCGGGGAAGGGGGAGGGGCATCTGAAGTTGGAAGCGGGGAGGGGGTTGTGGCTCTTTAAACCTCGGGCTGCAGGAAGGGGCCTCCAGGCCTGCAAGTACAGAATTTTCCTGCGGGGCGTGGTGGCGCACGCCGGTAATCCCAGCACTCACTCGGTGAGGCTGAGGCAGGAGAAGCTTCCGAGTTTGAAACAAGCCTGGGCTACAAAGTGAGCTCAAGACCAACCTGAACTGCATAGTGAGACCCTGTCTTTTAAAAATAAAAAAGTTTTCTTGAACCTCTGGTGTCCCCAAAGCTCCTTGTGGCCCCAGGTGAGTTCGCTCCCTTCCTGGGACCCTTAAGGAGCCAAAGAAGGAGGTGCAAAGAGGGACTTTAGGAGGCTGGGCGTGGTGGCCTGCGCCTGAAATCCTAGCTCTTGGGAGGCTATGAACAGGCTATGAGTCTCTAAACACTATGAGTGATCTAGTAGTGAGACCCTGAACACCTTGTAGACCCTTCCTTAAAAATAAAAAAAATTTTAAAAAGGAGAGAGTTTAGGAAAAAATAGATGAGGACTCTAGGGTTCAGTCCCCAGTACAAAAGAAAAGGCACACACATAGTCTCCTGCTCTGCTGGAGCCCCTGCTTCCCTTACATGCTGGATGTTATAGCTTGTGTCAAGACCTCCCCCCAAAGCCTCATGCACCCACTGGGGAGCTTCTGAGAGGTGGCTAGGTCTACAGTATGTCAGTTGGGATCGAGGGCGTGTCCTTAGTAAATCAGCCCACTGGTTGGTTTGGCAGGGTTCTGGCTAAGTTTAAGGGTGCACGTGCTCACCCACTGTAGGTCCCATAGTCTGCAAGAACACCTAGAGGGCCTCTTTCTGCCCACTTGCCCTGGACAATTTCTCCTCTGCAATGTTCCCTCTCTGCCATAGAGCCAATTGACTATGGACTAAAACCTCTATGAACTGTGCACCAAATAAAACTTTGCTCCTTTAATTCTGGGTGTTTACACTTCCGGGAGGCTGATCTTAGGACTTCCACCCCTGCAAGCAACTTTCCATTGCTATGGATCCTTCCAAGATCTCTTGTAGGTATCAGCAGGATGACTAGGTAATCTGAAGTCTAAGGAGTTCAGCTGCTCTGGCAGAGCTGAGGTCCAGGCCTGGAATCCTATAAATTCAATAGAGGGAGCTCCCTGAATTCCATCTTGACTGCTGTAAACTGCCGTATCCCAGGAGCTGACCTGGGATCACTGTTACCTGATCAGTAGTCTACAGTCCCATAGTTACACATTTCTGGTAGAGGATAATGAAGATTTTTGGTAGGAATATAATCCCTAGGGAGGCTGCCCTTCTATCTTGATGACTGAAACAGCAGACGTCTCTGCCTCTCTCATTGTTCCCCCGCTGGCTGGAGGAGCTTGGGTCTTGGCCAGCAGCTGCCTGCCCCTTGCTTCTCTTTGCTCCCCCTTGCACCTTTCTTCCCTGGCTATCCAGCAAGGTCCAGGGAGGCAGTGTGGTTCCTCTTTTCCCACTCTCACCACTTCAGTCGATACTGTTGCATTTTGAGAACACAGAGCTCCCAGGAGTACCTAAGAACCAAAGGGAAGGATCTGGGCCCCTTGTTTACATCAACCCTTCCAGAAGATTCCCTGGTTTCAGCCTTCACCCTCATTGAAACAAGTCTGCAAATGCTACCTAAGTGACACTTCTGGGTTTTAGTCCCCTAGCGCTGCTTCCTGTGTACTGACCTCCGTGCTATAGCATAAGCGTTATAACAAGGAATCACCTGGGTGTGCCAGTAAACCTGCTTGTGATTTATTTTTTTGGTGGTGAGAACTCCAAAAGTAAATGTACTTGGGATTTTTTTTTTTTTAATTTTTATTTAGTACAGGGTCTAAAGGATCTCATTACATAGATCGGACGCATAGTGATTTTCCTGTTTTCAGCCTCCAAGTGCTGGGATTACAGGTGTGCACCACCACGCCCAGTCTCATGTACTTGGGATTTTTATATTGAGTAATATAGAGAGACTAGTTTTTTCTCTGTAAAGAAAAGAAAAAGAGAGAGAGCTGTTAATACCAGAGATTCAGAGGTAAGCAGCCAATGAAAACTGTATGTGGTGGAGTCCTCCAACCTATGGCGTTCAGCTCAAACTGGTGTCAGATGATGACAGCCAGCACTGGCAGTGATCAGCAGCTGGCTGTGTCGACTGTTGGTATCCAGCATTACCTGGTGTCACCCGGTGACTGCTAACAGAGATACACTTTGCCCATTCAAAATTTCCATCTGAATTGAGCAAAAGAACCCTAGGCTGATTGGTAAGACAATGTAAGGTGTTTTTGAGAGATTTTTTGATAGGCTCCAGCCCCAGTATGAATTTCTGAAATCATCATGCTGGTCATCTAATATGGCTGATGCCCTTAAAACAAAAGTCCATCTTCACAAGACCACCCTACCCCTTCTTCTCCAACTCAGTTCAGGGTATAATTTTTTTTCACCTTTCCTGCTGCCTCAGGGAAGACCCCCAATCAACTCTCTCAGGTCCCTCTCAAATTCCACCCCTGAATGTCCATTTTGAATCGGTGTGTTCAAAATGGTTAGAATAGATAGATAGTTACATTCTCTTAATGAATAGAGGGATTTGTTCTAATAGTGTTTGTAAATAGGATATCATGTTTGCATCTTGTACAGCAATTAACTATTAGGAAGAATGTATGCAATGTGTTAATTATTGACTCTGTCCTACTAATTTGGTGTGAAACTGTCTCATTGCTATTTGTTTCTCATTAAAATTATGGAGGGGTTGGTGAGATGGCTCAGTGGTCTAAAGCATCTACTTAGAACAAGCTTAGCAAAGCACAGGGACCGCGGCTCAATCCCCCAGCACAACATGCCAGCCAGCCCCACCCCCTGGTGGGCTGAGCTGGCCACACACACACATACACACACACATAAATAAATAATTTTTTTTTAAAATAAAAAAATAAATAAATAAAATTATGGGAAAAAAAACCAATATTGAGATGTCATCTCACTCCAGAAAGAATGGCTATCATAAAGAAATCAACCAACAACAAATATTGGAGAGGCTGTGGGGAAAAGGAACTGTTCTCCACTGCTGGTGGGAATGTAGACTGGTGCAACCATTATGGAAATCGGTGTGGAGACTCCTTAAAAAACTTGGACTGGAAATCCCATTTAAACCTGCTGTTCTTCTACTGGGAATTTTCCCAGTAGATCTGAAAACATCATATCATAG
>NW_004524607.1:17764441-17770093 GCF_000260255.1 Octodon degus | reverse complement strand
TAAAGCACCTACTTAGAACAAGCTTAGCAAAGCACAGGGACCAAGGTTCAATTCCCCAGCACCACATGCCAGCCAGCCAAATAAATAAATATTAAAAAAAATAATAATAAAGCACCTACTTAGAACAAGCTTAGCAAAGCACAGGGACCAAGGTTCAATTCCCCAGCACCACATGCCAGCCAGCCCCGCCCCCTGGTGGGCTGAGCTGGACACACACACATAAATAAATAAATAAAATTAAAAAAACTTAACCTGTATCCCAGTGTGTGGTCCATGCCTATAAGCCAACACTCTGGGAGGCTGAGATGGGAAGATCTCAAGGTGAAGTCCAACTAGGGCAACATAAACACTTATGAAGACCCTATCTCCACATAAAAAAAAAGGAATGGGGATGTCAGTGCAATAAAAAGATCTTACCTTATTTATTTGATAAAATATCATGTAGATGACTCAAATATTCGAAGAATAAAGACTCAGGACAATGGTCATGTCTTTTACTCAGCTTCATCTTTCAAACTTGAAGTTTGCTCAACATATAAAGTTTAGTCCAAATGAAAGTGATGAGGGGCATTTCTGGGCAGGGACGGAGGGGCAGAAGGGTGTTTCACGGGGACATAGCCCAGCCATAGCCCCATCAATGACCAACACAAGCTGTCATTGTCCAGGAGCAGTCTGCTCAGGTCAGACTGAGCCATAACATTTGCTCAGTATGGCTTTGACGGTCTAATAAGGAAAGAAGCTAACTTGGAGACACTTGTAAAAACCCTGTGATTTGGAGTCAATCAGGCTTTGAGGCCCTGATTAGCAAATGAATTTTGTGTGATCCTCCAGCAATTCCTTTCAGGTGCCTGACCCTCAATTTTTCTATGGGTCAAACAGAAGGCAGTGGTCCTCCCTTGTCTATGCTTTCACTTTTCAGTGTTTCGTTTGCCTGTAGGCCACCAGCATTGACATTTCTCAGTAATCCTCCTTCTGATGTATAGAACTCAGAGGGTAAAGAGCCTGCCCTAATGCCCCATATTTTTAGTACCAGGTACTGAACTTACGGTCTTATGCTGAGCTACATCCTGAGTGTCTTCATTTTTTAATTTTAATTTTTAAACTCCGGACAGGATCTTTCTAAGTTGCCTGAGATAGGCTTGAAGTTGCAGTCCTCTTACCTCAGCCTGAGGTCTAGGATTATAGGCATGTGTCACCAAGCTAGGATCTGTACAGTATATTGAGAGGACAGAGGTGAGGTTCACCTAATTTTCTTTGCATTATATGTGTTATAGTTCTATTTTACTGTTATTTACTGTTGCTAATCTCTTACTTTGGCTAATTTATAAATTAAAGTTTATCGTAAGTATGTAGAAATAGGCAAAACTTAGTAAACAGAGTCTGGCTCCGTCGGTTTCAGCTTTCCACTGGGGGCTTTGGATCTAACCCCTGCTAATAAAGGGGGATCATTCTGCTGTCATGAAGCTGGCCCACAGGTGGCCAAGGGGTTCTTAGCGAGCGTCCATCCTGAAACACAGTCTGTTTCTGGGTTCCTAGGACTATATGAACTTGATCTAACAACCAATGGCCTTGCCACCACGGGAACGGAAATGATCATCTCAGCCAGCCTGGTGGCCAAGGACAACGGCACCCTGGCCCTGCCCACCAACACCCACATCTACCGCTTCCACTGGATCCACACCCCACTCATGCTCACTGGCAAGGAGGAGAAGGACCTCAGCTCCACTATTAGTGTGGTGGGCACCATGCCTGGGGACTTCCCAGTCTCCGTCTGGGTCACTGCTGCCAATTGCTGGATGTGCCATCAGGTGGCCCGGAGCTCTATCATCGTCCCCATCACAAGTGAGCATCTTTCTTGTTTGCTACTTTGCCACAAACCCTTGATGTAGAGGAAAAAACAAAACCTAGCCTCAGTAGTCATCACAGATATGGAAATTATACCCACAGGTTGCTTCTGTTACCAGCTATGCTGAAAAGGATTAGAAAAGAGGAATACCTACTGCTGGCAGCCTGGTGCTGAAATGGACAATTAAAACAGATACCGCTACTAGCAATATAAATTGTGACGTTTCAGAGATCACCTGGTTGGGGCCGGGGAGATGGCTCAGTGGAATAAGTGCTTCCCTGGCAAGGGCAACGGTCTGAGTTCAATCCCTGGGTCCGCAAAAAAAAAAAAGAGAGAGAGAGAGAGAGAGAGATCACCTGGTTAATACATAATGATGAAATTATGCTAGTCTTTGACCTGGTTGTTTACTTTTTTTCCTTTTGCAGTGTTGGGGATGGAAGCCAGGATTCCATGTATGCTAGGAAAGCACCCCAGTTTTGAGCTACACCCTCAGTTCTATTTCCTGCTTCTTGCTCACATCTCCCCCACCACACTCGCTGTCATTCCCTCTCCTTCCTCTCATTCTCTCTCTGTTCAGCAGCTTCTTGCCCTCTTGCTCTTTGGAAGCTTTTTTTTTTTCTTTTTTTTTAAAGCTTATTGTTTAATAATGAATTCATTTTCAGGAACTTGGCCTCTACCAGAGCAATGCTTTATGCACTAAGATGTTCTCTGCAGTGGTGGTTACAATAGCAAGAGAAGATATAAGCAAGCTAAGTACAAAGCCATTAGGACTGGTTAAATATATTGAATTAATTTTTATAACTATTAATAATGATAATCACAATAAGTTTTCAAGGTCATGAGTAAATACTCAGGCTTGTAAAATTGCATATTAAAAACCCAAAGCACATAGGGGCTGGAGAAATGACTCAGTAGATAAGCACTTGCTTGACAAGCGCAAGGGCCTGAGTTCAATCCCCAGTTCCGCAAACAAAACAAAACAAAACAAAACAAAACAAAAACCAAAGCACAGAATTGCAGAATTGTATGACCAATGCAGTAAGTTGTGTTTAATATATGTATGTACATGTTAACACATCCACACATAATTTGCAATGTTTCAAAACATTAACAGTGGTAATGTTCAACCAAGTTCACCCTATTTTTTATTTTTTTATTTTAGTGCAGGGTCTATAGGGTCTACAGGATTTCACTACATAGATCAGACTTGTAGTGATTCTCCTGTTTTCAGCCTCCCAAGCGCTGGGATTATAAGCTTGTGCCACCATGCCCAGTCTCAATAGCCATCTCAGTGAGCCCTGGGGGCGGGGCTGGCACAGCAGGCCAGGGGTCGAACCTCTGACCCCTGCATCTGCCTAAGTAGGTGTTTTAGTCCACTGAGCTATCTGGCTGACCCTTGCCCCATTTTTATTCTGTTTTAGAGACTGAGCACATTTTATTTTCTGCTTTTGTTGTGGTGGAAAAATCAGCATTGAATTTTTTGTGTATTTTCTTCCTTCAGAGAATGAGACTTAGCGCTGTGGCCTGACTCAGCCCAGAACACTGGGAGCTGAAATGTAGTCAGTAGAACTTAGAACCACACATTTACCTAGGCATGGGTCACAGTTTGAAATACGGTCATCCAGCAGACCATGATGGTGCACACCTAGCGTGCCAGCACTCCGGGAGGCTGAGGCAGGAGCATAATAAGTTTGAGCCCAACCTAGGTAACTTAGTGAGATCCTGTCTCACAAAATAAAAAAAGGATTGAGAATGTAGCTCAGTGAGAAGGCCCTGGATTCAATCCCCAGTACTGAGGGTGGGGCAGAGGAAGAGGGAGGAGAAGGGGAAAGAGCCATCCCTTGGTATCCACAGGGGATCGGTCCCTTGACCTCCATGGATACCAAAATCTGTTGATGCTCAAGTCCCTGATGTAAAAAGTACAGTATTTGCACACAACCCATGTCCAGTCTCCTATATCCTTTTATCCCTAGATGACTTACAATACCTGATATAATACAAATGCTGTAGAAATAGTTGGTAATGTATCATTTAGAGAATAAGGACAAGAAAAATGCTTATGCAATTCAGTTCTGTTGCTTTCTTTCTTTCTTTCTTTCTTTCTTTCTTTCTTTCTTTTTTTTTTTAATGGATCTGGGGATTGAACTCAGGCCCTTGCGCTTGCCGGGGAAGTGCTTAATCTACTGAGCCATCTCCCCGGCCCTTGCATTTCAGTTCCTAGGCAATGTTTTTCAAGTCTTTTTTTATCTACAGTTGGTTAATTCTGTCCATGGAGAAGCCCCGGGTATGGAGGCTCAAGGAGGCTTCCCCAAAGTTCTTTTCTTTTCTTCTCCTTCTCCTTCTCCTTGTTCTTCTCCTTCTCCTCCTCTTCCTCCTTCTTCTTCTTTAATTTTGTGCAGAGTCTCACTGTGCAGCTCGGACTTCTAGTGCTCCTCTTGTTTTTGGACTCGGTCGATGGCTCAGGACACCTGGGGGTAGGGCTGGTGCAGCATGTGGTGCAGGGGTTTGAACCCTAGTTCTTGTGCTTGCCTAAGCAGGCACTTAGTCCACTGAGCTATCTTGCTTGCTCTAAAGTTCCTTTTTTTTTTTTTGTTACCAGGAATCAAACTCAGGACCTTGTACTTACCAGGCAGGCACTTAAGCCCCTGAGCTTCCTCCCAGCAAAAGTTCCTTTCAAAGCCTGTGCATGTTTCTGGTTCTGGGTGTCTTTTTTGTGCCAGAAAATTGAAGATCCTGGTGAAAAGGTATTAGAAGTAGAAGCTGAGGGGCGGGGGAAATGGTTTGGTAGAATAAGCACTTGCCTGGCAAGCACAAGGGCCTGAGTTCAAAACCCTGGTTCCACCAAAAAAAAAAAAAAAGTAGAAACTGAGCAAGAAGCATACACTGGGGGTCTTCACCAGTTCCCAGACAGCAAGAGCAGGAGGTTTTTAAAGGCTTCTATGTTCGGGGCCCAGTAGGACTTTTTTCTCCACCCAGCTCTGACAGCCAGAAGATCCAGATTAGAAGAGGTGGTTCACAAGCTGCGCATGACCTCACTCCAGGCTCCTTATTCCCTGCACCTCCACAGACTCACCCTTCCCCTATCTTTCTCAGAATTCCTCGTGGGAAACATCGTGGTCGCCCAGAACACCTCCTTGCCGTGGCCCAGCTCCTATCTCATCAACACTGTCCTGAAAATCTCCTTTGTCCTCCATGACCCGAGCCACTTCTTCAAGACAGCCTCCTTTCTCTACCGCTGGGACTTTGGAGATGGGTATGTCCTTATTCACTGTTGCTTAGTGCCCCAAGTCCCAGGCTGGGGGCTGTGGCCATCCTGTAAATTGTGCACAGTGCTCTGTCCATTCCAATCATATACTCCTGAAGCACCTGCTATGTGTCAGGCCCGGGACCCCGGGGCCACACATGAACAAGCCCCATTCCAGTAAAGAAGGCCTTCGGTGCCTGGTACCACCCTTTACGGAAAGTCAAGGTCAGTAGGATTCCTTTATTTGATCTTGAAGGACACCCACCTGAAGCAGGACCTTCTTTATTGGCAAACGCTCAAAAATTTCAGGTCTGTGCTATCTTCCCTGAAAATTTAGCATCAAAATATTATAGAATATAAAAATCTATAAAGAAGGTCTCATTAGGGAAAGTACTCAAGAAGGATGGACACAAAGAAAAGGAAAACCACTTATTATAGGAGATCTTAATATTCTACACTCAGATATGGATAATTTTATTTATTTATTTTTTTCTTTTCAAAGTTTTATTGATAAACATATAGCAATGAGACAGTTTCAAATCAAATCGAAAGTACAGTTTCA
>NW_004524607.1:17761994-17763753 GCF_000260255.1 Octodon degus | reverse complement strand
TGTTTATGTTGTGTGTCATCTTGAACCTAAGAACAAAATAATACCTAAATATTTATACAAATTTAAAAGAAAATTACTATATATATATTTTTGTTTTGTTCTGTTTTGTTTTTAGATAGGGTCTTGCTATATAATTCAGGCTGGGCTCCAAAGTCAATATATAGTCTAGGCTAACCTTGAACTCCTGGTGATCCTCCTGCCTCAGCCTCTAAATTGCTGGGATTACAAGCCTATGCTACGATCCCCACCAGAAAATTCCATTTTAGAATTTAAAGTCCCAGAACATTCCATAACAGACAATGTATAAGCTTCATATTCAGTTCATGCTGCAGACCAATAGTGTGTAAAAAATATTTTGGGAGGGTCACAGATTTAATATATAGAGTTTTCAGCAACATAGAAGTAGCTGACTCTGAAATTAGAGGAAATGGTGCTCAAGGCTCGCTGCCCTGACTTCTGACACTAATTTTGGGTGTTGGGCTACTTGCTCAGCTGGAGAGCACAATCCTCCCTACAAAAGTTCACCTCTGCTGTAGTGAGGATCCGGACTGCCCCGCTAGTGGCCAGGTGTTAAAGTTTTGGTCCTCCATGTGGCACTATCCGGAGGTGCTGGGTCCTTTAAAAAGTGGGGCCTCATGGGAGGTCTTGCGTGGAGCCCCTGTGTGACCCTGCCCTTGTTCTTTTCTGCCTCACCATGAGGTGATGAGGCCTTGTCTAAGTTACTTTTCTCTCATTGCTGAGACAGAATACTCAATGCCCAGAATTAAGGAAGAAAAGATTTATTGAGTTCACAGTTTGCAGAAGTTTTAGTCCATATTCAGTTGGCTCCAAGGCAGAGTGGCACAGGCAGAGGGCAATAGTTCATGGTGGCAGAAAGGAGCAAAAGCAACAAGAGCGAAAGGGAGGAGCCATAGAGAGCGAGCCTCTTTTCCTCCCTTATATTGTATGCAGGCTGCCCACCCCCGGGCAGGTGTAGCACTCACACCCATAATCTCAGCATTGGACAATGAATTAATCCTAAACTCTAGAAGCCTGCCACATGACTCATGAGGCTTTTGGGGGACACCTAGACACAAACCATAACTGGCCTCACCTGCCATAGCCACCATGATGTCCTGTGCCTCCGGAGGCCCACAGCAGTGGGCCCAATTGATCATGGATCAAAACCATGAGCCAAATAAACCTTTTCTCTTAGAAGCTGATCATCTCAGGAGTTTGTTCGAGTAACCAAAAGCCAGCTGCTGTAAACGCTGACATCAGTTCCAATCTCGGGGGTGGAGGGTTCCCAAGACCACACTAAAGCTGGATAATTGATGAGAGCGCTTTCCCAGAACTCACAGACAACCATGAGGTGTGATTAGAAAATGCAGTGAAGGGCTGGGGATGCCACTCAGTGGCACAGCTCCTGCCTGGCAAGCACAAGGCTGAAAGTCCAATTCCTGGTACCCAAAACAACAACAACCAAAAGAAACAAAGAAAAGAAAAGAAAATGCAGTGAAGTTTTAAAAAATTTATTATATTGCATCTTTTATTTTTTATTTTTTGGTGGAACCGGGGATTGAACTCAGGCCCTTATGCTTGCCAGACAAGCGCTTATTCTACTGAGCCATCTCCCCGGCCCTTAAAAAATTTATTATAATAAAAGATACTTTGCCATGAATTCCCTCAAAATACTCCTATCCTCACTTCAAACACTGTATTTATTGTTCTTGCTATTTTCTGGATCAGTTCAGAAGTCCTCTTGAGTTTTTACAAGATA
>NW_004524607.1:17734741-17761834 GCF_000260255.1 Octodon degus | reverse complement strand
GTTCAATCCCCCAGCACCACATGCCAGCCAGCCCCGCCCCCTGGTGGGCTGAGCTCGCCACACACACACAAATAAATAAAATTTTTAAAAAAAACCAACAAAAAACTAGACAGCGTGTCCTCATCTTATTCATCAGATCTGGTGAATCTGGCATTGTGTGGCTTCTGGCTGTTCCCCAAAGCCGAAATGACCATGAAATGACCACGTGAGGAAAATGTTTGAATCAGTTCAGGACATCAGTGCAGCTATGACAGCACGACAAAAGACACAAGCGAGGACTTCCTGAACTACTTCAGAAAGTGGCAAAAATGATGGGCTAAGTGTGTTCAAAGCGAGGGGGAGAGTTTTTTGGGGGGATTCACGGCAGTGCATCTTTTACTGTAAAATATTTTTGATATCTAAACATTCACTCTAGAGTTTGGTCCTCCCTTGTATTATATTTATAGTCATGGTTGACTGCAGTGAAAATGAGATTGCAGAATAAAGTCAGCCGAGGGCAATATCGAGTAGCGCTTTTGTGGAGTACCATAGTGTGATACCAGGCAGTAGTGCCAACTAAGATTGCCAGCTCTGCTGAGTCTCAATGGCTTAAGGTTTTTATTGGGATTTGTGTTAGTCTGCCCAGCTGGGTAATCAAAATCCACAGAGTTGAGGACAAAGGACATTTCTTTTCTCACAGTCCTGGAGTCTGTAAGTTCAAAATCAAGGTGCTGGCAAGCTTGGTTTTGGTGAGCGCTCTCTTCCTGCCCTCCTAGCTGTGTCCTCACATGGTTTTTCCTCTGTGACGGGGTGGGGTGGGGAGGGGAGATGTTGCTCTCTCCCCTTCACTCCCTCCCTCCTTCTCTCCTTTCCTTTCTCCCTTTTGCTAGGACTATACCCAGGGGATCAAGCATCCTAAGCACATGATTTATAAGGACCTACATACACATCCTGAGCCTCTCTTCCCCTCCCTTTCTCTCTCCTTTTTTTCTTCTTCTAGGACTAGAGCTTTATCCCAGGGCCTTTGCACTGAGTTACATTGTCCACCTCTTTCTATTATTATTGTTATTTTGTAATATATTTAGTACAGGGTCTGCAGGGTCTCATTACACGGATCAGACTTGTAGTGATTCTCCTGTTTTCCGATAGGTTCTGGCCCTAGTATGAATTGCTGAGTCATCATTGTGGTCATCTAATATGACTGAAGCCCTTAAAACAAAAGCCCATCTTCCCAAGACCACCTTCCCCCTTGTTCTTTAACTCAGTTCAGGGTGCAGTTTCCTTTCACCCTTCCTGCCACCTCAGGGAAGACTCCTGATCAGCTCCCTCAGGTATATCTAAACATCCCTTCAAACTCCACCCCAGCAAAAGGCCACTAAAGCCTCAGCCTCCTTCCCATTGTTCCAATGGAGAGAATTTTTCATCTTCCCCACCTTCTCTCCCTGTCCTCCAAGATAATTAAGCACCTTTCCTTTTTTCCTTCTGCCTGTTTCTCTGCTGCGCCAGGCACCTGAAAAAACCCATCATTTTCAGCCTCCCAAGGCTGGGATTACAGGTGTGCCACCACACCCAGTCTCAGTGGCCATCTCAGCATGCCCCAGGGGCTGGGATGGTATGGACATGCTGGGGATTGAACCCCAGTCCCTGTGTCTAAAGAATAGTTTTAAAGCTATAACTAGATATAAATTTATAATTTGCATTATTGTTAAGAGAGAAGATAAAATGTTCAACACAGAAAGTTAGAAGGAAAAAACCAACATAGAAGAAGAATGAAAGAATTAATAAATACCAAACACAAATTAGGTCACAGGTGATGGTTCATGCCTGTAATTCCAGCACTCAGGAGGCTGAGGCAGGATGATTGTTGTGAGTTCAAGGCCAGTCTGGGCTACACAGCAAAACCCTGTCTCATGCACCCCTTCCCCCAAAAGAATCGAACAACCTCCCCCAAAATAGGAAGTAGTAGAATTAGCATTTGGGGTTATCTGAGTAAACTAGAACAAGCTCACGGAGCCGACAACCAACACCATACTGAATCATGAAAGGTACAATGTGAATCCCTGGTCCTTGGTAAGAAAATGGATCTGTGGCTAAATACTAGAACAGGGTCCACAGGTGCTGGCATTGGTGACAGCAACCCTTTGGGGTGTTCTGATAGGCTAACACCACAGATGGCCCCTGTCTGTCTCTTGAAGGACATGGGTAGCCGCCTATCACTGTGTAAGCTGCCCCCAGCTCTACTTAGCAAGTATCGTGAATCACTTCCAAGGCCCAGGAAGGGGAAACAACCTGCCGTCTCCCTCCTTCCTCCTCCTTGTCAACTTCCAGGACCCTGCTGGTGACAGAAAACTCCGTGGTCTATTATAACTACTCAATTATTGGAACCTTCACGGTGAAGCTTAAGGTGGTGGCCGAGTGGGAGGAAGCAAAGCCGGATGGCACCTCGAAGGGGATTGTGCAGAAGACTGGTGACTTCTCCACCTCGCTGAAGCTGGAGGGTGAGTGGGTGCAGGGCAAGCAGGTGCAGCCTGACAACCAGGTCCCCAAGGAGCCCCAGGTGCCACCCATTCCAGATTACAGTGGCCCCAGCCTGGCGCTGGGCTCCCTTCTCATGCCCTGTAGTCCTCTCGGTATCTCCTTTGTCCTCCCGGCCACAGACGGGGCACTGGAGCCCATGCACATGGTCCCTTGGCAACCCAGTGGCACAGCCAGCATCTGGCCCAAGCTTGCCTGCTCCCAGAGCCCAAGCGGGCTGCATCCACCTCTTCTGCGCAAGGTCGTCAAAGCATGGTGGGCACCTCAGGCTCCCACATAGGGTGGGGGTGGGGGATGCCAAAGCCCATCTCTCCCTGGATTTGGGCAGGCATGGGACATTTCTTGGTTATTACCAATGGAGTAGTGCTTCTCCAGTGCACAGGCGATGGCTTGGTGACAGTGAGCAGGATACTTGGTCTTTGCCTGCTTCTCCAACTACTCTCTCTAAGCTGCTCTGGCACTTGCTGTTGCTGATGGGGGCAGTGCTCTGGACAGAGCTGTGTGACCCTCCCTGGAAGAGGGACTGTCTTAGTTACAGTTAGGGTATTTGCTGGGACAAATACCCTATACCCAAAATGAAGGAAGCGAAGGTTTATTTAGGTCACAGTTAATGGAGGTTTCAGTCCATACTCGGCTGGCTCCAAGGCAAAGTGGCACATGGCAGAGGGCAGCAGTTCATGGTAGTGGCAAAGAGCAAGAGAGCAAAGGCAGGGCTGGCCAGATAGCTCAGTGAACTAAAGTGCCTGCTTAGGCAGAGTGTTGGGGCCAGGCTTTGATCTCCTGCACCACACAGCTGTGCCACCCCTGTCCCTGGGGTGCACTGAGATGACGATTGAGATTGGGTGTGGTGGCCTGTGCACCTGTAATCCCAGCTCTTGGGAGGCTGAAAACAGGCAAATCACTACGAGTTTAAAAAAAAAAAAAAAAATCAAAGGGAAGAATAGAGACCACAATGGTTACAGAGAGCAAGTCTGTCTCCCTTAAATTGCATTCAGGATATCCGCCCCAGGATGGGTGTAGCACTCACACACATAATCCCAGCAGCACTCACACCCATAACACCAGTGGATCATGAGTTAATCACAAACTCTGTCCCATGACTGCCTGAGGCTTTGGGAGGACAACTAGACACAAGCCATAACAGGGACAGAAGAGATGTCAGGATAGTAGCCACATAGCCCAGAGCCACGGAAGCTCCAGGGTAGCAGTTTTCAGACCTAATGGCATCCCTATTTCTTACAGAAATCCTTCAAGGCATCCAGGTCTTGGGGCCAACCTTGGTTCAGACTTTCCAAAAGACAACTGTGACCCTGAACTTCCTGGGGAGGTAAGTGACCCCTCACACCACGGGTGCCCTGAGGCTTTCTACCCTCTGACAGGTGTTCCTGGGGCCAATCTGTCCTGCACAGCTCCAATCTCAGAGTCCTGGAGAGGTAAGCCATGCCTCTGTCTGCAAGGTGAATTTCAAAAAAGCATGGAGGGAACCAGGCATGGTGGCACACAACTCTAATCCCAGCACTCTGGGAGACTGAGGTAGAAGGATGGTAAGTTTGAGCCCAGCCTGGGAAATTTAGCAAGACCCTGTCTCAAAATAAAAAGTAAAAAGGGTTTGGAGCATAGCTCGGTATAAAGGCCCTGGGTTCAATCCCCAGTACTGGGGTTGGAGCTTAGCGCCTGGAGGATGGGAGGCCATTTGGGCTTGGTACACCTGGTCACTGAGGGGCTGTGTTTTCCTGGGGCCTGAGGTAGTGTGAAATGGGAACACCGGTGGAGCACTCCCTGGCTGGACCTGTGTTTTCTAGCTTCTGAGCCAGTGCTGGCCCTCTTTCTAACCCAGTACGATTCTAGTTGTCCTTAGATCCTGTTAAACTCCATCTCCTCTGGGAAGCCTTCCCTGACTTCTCCCGTGGAGTGCTCCTTGGTGCCCCACCTCTGTGGAACACGGTGTGCACATTTCTGCCTCACTGGCCTGGGATCCCCTCAGGGCCTTGGGGCCCTCTTTTCTGCACCATTGCACTTCCTGCTGCAGAGTGTGAGGTGCTTAGAGTCTGCTTGGACTTGGCCTGTGCCCTGCTCCTCACTGAGCCCTTTCTGAAAAGCTGTCTCTATGCCCTGCAGCCCCCCTCTGACCATGTGCTGGCGGCTCAAGACTGAGTGTCTGCCCCTGGAGGAAGGGGAGTGCCACCCCGTGTCTGTGGCCAACACAGCTTACAACCTGACTCATACCTTCCGCGACCCTGGAGACTACTGCTTCAGCATCCGGGCTGAGAACGTCATTAGCAAGACGCATCAGTACCACAAGGTCCAAGTGTGGCCTTCCAGTAAGTGACACCTCAGCTGCAGTGGTAGTGTCACACAGGCAACCAAACCCCCTGCCACCACCCCCTATAAGCCAGCCTTCCCAAGGCCACCAGCAGCTGTCCCCACCAACACTAGCACCATGAATATAACTCCTCACACAACAGCCAATGCCACCATGGGCCAAATGCCAATACTGCCACCACCAAACACTAGCAATACCATAGCAACCACCTCTACCAACCTCATATCACCACCAAACTCTACCATTACCATAGCAACCAGCTCCACCAGTACCATCTGCAGCCAACTCTACCAACCTCATATCCCCGCCCATCAATTCTACCAAGCACCACAGACAGTAACAATCAACTCTTCTACTACCATTAGTGCACAGGCAGCTAACGGTTCTCCTGGCACCGTCATCACTAGCACCACCCCCTGCATTCCCACCTGATCGCCACCACTGACTCTTCTCACCCACTGCCATAGACACCACCAGACTAGTAGCAGATCCTGAGAAAGTTCCAACTCAGAGCCCTCAGGAATGACGTTTCAGCCAGGCATGATGGTGCAAACCTGTAATCCCAGCACTCAGGAGGCTGAGGCAGGAGGATTGCCGTGAGTTTGAGGCCAGCTTAAGCTACAAAGCGAGTTCAAGGCCTGGCTGAACTACACAGAAAGACCCTGCAAAAAGAAATGGCATTTTAGATGCCTTACCCAGTACTACTTTCATGCTACAAAAGGGGAAACTGAGGTGTGGGACAGCAACAAAACTGGATGTCAGCCTGAGCTCAAACCTCACTACTAGACTCTGGTCCAGTGCCCATCTGTAGGAGTAGGAGTTCCTTGCAGCGATCTGAAGTTCATATCAAACCTGGCTCCTGGGCCTGCCTTCCAGGTTGGCCCTGCAGTATCCCTGGTGGTGTCACTGTCTCTTCCAGTGTCCCCAGTGCTTCTTTGAACCCCTGAGAAAATGCTGCCCTCCAGGCCCTGGCTGAGCTTGTGGGCCTTGTCAGGTGCCCTGGGCCCTACTGCCCTAGAATTGACTGGGCATCAAGGGTCCAGGATTACCTGAATTCTCCAGGGAAGATGGTAATCTAGGTGATCATACCAATCATCTCTCTCTCTCTCTCTCTCTCTCTCTCTCTCTCTCTCTCTCTCTCTCTCCTCTCTCTCTTTCTCTCTCTGACAGGGTCTTGCTGTGTAGTCCAGGCTGGCCTTGAACTCATTATGTACTCCAAGTCCACCTTGAACACATGCTAATCCTCCTGCCTCAGCCTCCTGAGTGGAGGGATTATAAACACGCACTGCCACACCCCCTTTTCATGGGGAGCAGCCTCATTGCAGAGGGTGTGGGGAGAATGGGAGGGAGCCCACACTTCCTGGCCACCCACATGTGCCAGGCACAGCTACATCCCTCCCCTCCATTTCTCTTGATGGCAGCGTGGGCAGTTATGTCAGCACCTGATAGCCTGTTTGGAGCTAGGATTCAAAGCCAGGGCCACCTAGCGGCAGACACGGGGTTTTGCCCCCTCTGCCATGCTGCTTCCAAGCAACAGGCTCAGGAGGAGAGCCCAGGCGGGGGGGGGGGGGGGGGGGGGGAAGGCTATGGCAGAGGTCACCGGGCTGCTTCACAGCTCGGCTTCCCTTCCCCAAGCCCCATCTCCCAAAGGAGGTGGGGGAAGCAGGAAGCAGTGCTGTCTGTCACGGCTTAGACCCAGGCGTCCTACACCATCATTCCTGTCATCTGCTATGGGCCAGGGCCCAGTCACTGCGCCCAGTCCACACTTCAGAGATGGAAAACCTTCTGGCCCCTTTCAGAGATTACTGTTAAGGAACCCATGGACATATTTAAACATCCTCCCCACAAGGCAGGAGTGGTGGACTCACACTTATAATTCCAGTGCGGTGCAAGGCTGAGGCAGGAAGGTGGCGAGTTCAAGCCCAACCTGGGCAACTCAGTGACTTAGCAAGACCCTATCTCAAAAAAAAAAAAAAAAAAAAGAAAAAATTAAATGAAAATAAAAAAGGACTAAGTGTAGCTCAGTGCAAAGGCCCTAGATTCAATCCCTGGGTACTTGGGAAAAAAGAAAAGAAAAAAAAACAGGAAATTTCCACACAGTCCAATTTCTTTTTCTTTTTTCTTCTTCTTCTTCTTTTTTTTTTTTTTTTTTTTGGTGGAACTGGGGATTGGACTCACACCCTTGCACTTGCCAGGGAAGCACTTGTTCCACTGAGCCATCTCCCCTGCCCCTTCCAATTTCTTTTTGCCAAGTCCTGGGTTGGGGTTGCCTAAGAGAGAAGAGAAACCATTGGTGGGGTTGACTGACCTCTCCTGGACTGAGCCAGCCACCTGAGGAGGAGTATTTGCGTGCCAGCTCCCGAGCCCTTTAACACTCCCGTGTCACTCTCAGGACTCCAGCCAGCTGTCTTTGCTTTCCCGTGTGCCACGCTTATCACCGTGATGCTGGCCTTCATCATGTACATGACCCTGCGCAATGCCACTCAGCAGAAGGATGTGGTGGAGGTGGGTGCTCGTAGGGATGGGCCGGACAGTTGGGCCCTACCCAGGAAGGAGCTGAGGCCTGGGGCCAGCCCAGGATGGGTCCTGAGGTTAGAGTGGGGTGGTGTGCCAAGGGGACACCCGTGGACTGTGCTGAGTTGCTGAGTTTCAGCAGCCTCTGACCTGTCTCCTGTTCTTACCCTTATGTACACATGGTGGCAGGTGAGCATTTCTATGCCTCCACCACTAAGATGCTGAGCTGATAAGGCCACATGACAGGGTTCCGGCGGAAGGTGATTGACCCACAGGGTTTTGTTCGCCATACACAGCTGATTTTGACTTTTCTCCCATGTCTGACAAGAACCAGGAGCCACCCTCTGGGGTCAAGTGCTGCTGCCAGCTGTGCTGTGGGCCCTTCTGGCTGGAGTCGTCATCCGAGTACCTGGAAATTGTCCGAGAGAACCATGGGCTGCTCCCGCCCCTCTACAAGTCTGTCAGAACATACACCGTGTGAGCAGCCCCACCCGAACCTGTGTCAGTGTTCACTGATGGTCAGACTGGGAGCTTTGGGCAGGGTAGTGTGTCACTGAGCAGGAGGGGTCGCGTGGCCGAGTGTCCATGCTGGCCATCCATCTGTACAGTCCGGCTGCTGCCGTAAGACCCTTACAGCCACCTCCCCAGCCATCTGCTCATCTGTACAGTGCAGCCCCTGCTGTGAGCCTCTCTCAGTCACCCCACCCCCACCCTGTGCCAAGCAGGACTCTGCCACTTCGCTGGGATTCTACCAGGGTGTCTGGCTGCCCCTCACCCATTCCTCTCCTGTTGGCACATCTGCCATCCATTGGGGACTTACAGCTCCCTCCCTGGGGAGGCCATGTCTATGCCAGAGGCAGAAAGGAGGCCACAGATGGTCCAGAAAACACAGTGGAAGGTCCACACAGCTGGACACGCCTACAGAAAGGAGGGTGTACACTCATACACTCACACACCACATAGAAATCCACACTTGCCATGGATCATCTCCATGATTCGCTTTGTATCTGTTAGGGCTATTGCTGGAGTGTACTTGAACTAGAACTCAGATGAAACCTGACTTTTCCCCTAGGCTGTCTAGCTCCTGGGTTGGGCCTCTCCCTTAAGGATTTGTCTCTATCAACTCTTGTCCCCATTATGAGGCCACCTTGCTCTCTACCTGCTTTCTGGGGGCAGGATGAGTGGTGTGCAGTGTTTTATAAATTTGTTGGCTTTTATCAAATGTCAGGTGCACCATATCCATTGAGCAGACAGCGTTGCAGAAAAAGGACAGGTTGAGGTTGTGGAGGTGTGGGTTCCTCATGTGTGGGTATCAGTCAAGGGGTCCTTTGGCTCCCCAGCTGCTCCCAAGGTGACCTTGGGAAGGAAGGAGCAGGCAGATCAGAGGTGGAGGAGGGGGACCCAGTCCCTCTCATCTCCTCCAGCCTAGTGACAGGGGAGGCAGAACCTCCAGGAGATAGCAAGATGAGGAGGCCCAGGTGTGCAGGCTGGTAGCCTGCAGCTGCTGGAGAGAGACGGGCTGGACCACAGGGGCAGGGCTCTGTCGCTGTACCTATTTGCTCTCAGACTTTGTGCTGAAAATTGTGTTTACATTGTCATGTGGCTCATTCCCATGAAATACTGCATTATTGCTCAATAAAGCTTGAGTACTCTGAGTGTTGCCAAGCACCCCGGATGTAACAGTCTTTCTCTCCTCATGCAAAAGGTGAGGCCTTGCAAATGGCAAGAGTGATGCCCAGACGCAGCAGGGCAGCCCTGCTCTGGGGTCGAGGGCACAAAAGGGAGCCCACCAGGGTTCTTGAAGGTGGGTTCGGGTCCTGGGTGACTTAACACGAAGCCCCATCTTAGGCCCCAGGTAAATGTGAGAACCTGAGTGGGAGCATTGGCCACCCTGGGGGCTGGCCGTGAGTGCAGACCTTCGGGTGCCACCCCATACCCAAGTTAGCCTCTGGGAGGGGCGGCCACCTGCTGTCACAAGCTGCAAGATTTTCAGTGCCTGATCAGAGCTGAGTGCCTCTGGTCTCTGGCAGGCAGGGCATCTCTGGCTGACCTTTGTGAGAACTGCTGGGCTTCGTTTTTGTTCAACTACTGTTGCACTTAGGAATCTGGAATGGGCCTGGGACTGCATTTCTAACAAGTCACTAGCTGCTGTCTGAGGACCACGTGTCCCCATTTGCAAAGACCAGAGTCTGGACCTTGCTAAGCCTTTTCCCTTCTGTAAGAGGCATTGGACTCTCAATGGTTTCTTCTCTCCCACTACCCAACCCCCCAGCAGATATGCCTTAAGCTTCAGAGTGCGTGGGCCCTGAGAGCCAGGGCTGCCCCTCACCCCACTCAGTACCACTGCGAGGCACCTGGAACTTTCCCGTCAACTCCAGCAGCATGGGCTGGAGCCACAGCACCCCGCTTCTGAGCCCCAGGCAGGGCTCAGCTGTTTCAGGGTTTGTGACAAGAATGAGTGGGGGCCCTTGTGCTTTGGATGTTGGAGAAGGATTGAACAATATTTGGTTGGGCCATTCTTGCCTTGATTTACTTTAGTATTCTTAAGAAACCAGGGCCAGGTGGTATTTCAGACATTCCCTGCTGGAATAACGTACAGGTACCTGTTGTCTGTGCATGTGTCTTGCACGAACACAAGGTAAGAAAATGCAGGACCTGCTAGTAGGGGTTGTTCATAGTGCGAAAGGAGCTACAGCTTTTCAAAGACAGGTGAATATTGTTTTGCTGAAAAACAAAATAAACATGGTGGTACATGACTGTGATCCTCATATTGGATGAAGATCTTAACTTGATCACCTGTGAAGACTCCTATTACCAAGTGAGGTCACTTTTCCCAGGTCCAGCACATAATAGGTGCTCACTACAATCTTACTACTACTACTACTACTACTACTACTATTATTATTATTATTATTATCATCATATTTTAACTTGAGAAGGATTCTTTTTTTGGCTGGTTCAGGCTGCCTTAAGGGTGGGTCTGGTGTGGCATGTGGTGCTGGGGATCGAACTGCGGTCCCCTGCTCCTGAGTTTGCCCAAGCAGGCGCTTTAGACAACTGAGCTAACCCGTAAGCCCCTACTACATATACTTTGGATGAATCCTTATCTGTGGATGAGGCAGAAGAGTGGCATTTTGCTCAAGGAAATACCAGAGTTAGCCGTGGATGGTGACACACACCTGTGACCCAGCATTCTGAGAGGCTGAAGCAGGAGGATCAAGATCAGCTCAGGCAACTTAGCAACCTCTTAAGACCCTGTCTCAAATAAAAAACCAAATGGGACTGACAATGTAGCTCGGTGTTAAGGCCCCGAGTTCAATCTGGATTAAAAGGAAAAAAAAAACCAAAAAAAAAACAAAAAAAAAAACAAAAACAAAAAAAAAAAAAAAACACAAAGAATAAGCAAAACAAACAAAAATCTGTGTTTTGTTCCCCCCAAATTATCAGCCACATACAAAGCTGGCTGGAGAGAACCACTGGGGCCAAATACAGAAAACCCAAGAGCCGTAGGAGACATCCCCTGCATCCCCATTCTTGATGAGAGGTGCTGGGAGCAACCGTACCATGCTACAGTCCTGGTTTATTGCAGGTAAATGTGGATCCTATGACCACAGTGGAGTCACGAGAGAATCAGGTGATTATTTATTTATTTATTTATTTAGTATTGAGGAACCCAGGGCTTTGCATATGCTAAGAACATGCTCTTTCACTGGACTACACCCCGGCCCCAACCGTTGTACTTTTGCTCACACTGATAACCATATTTTCCAGCCAGGTATGGTGGTGGTGCGTAGCTATAATCCCAGCACTCTGGGAGGCTGAGGCAGGATAGCAAGTCTGAGCCCATCCTGTCTCAAACAAACAAAACAAAACACAAACTATCTACCTTTAGGAAAAAAAAAATGCCTTACAAGCACTCAGTGGGATTCCACCTGCCCTGGACAGAATGGTGTATGTTAGGAGGGGCCTATGATTTCAAGCCAGATACAGTTAAGATGTGTTCCCATCAAAAATGTGGACAATAAATAAATAAATTAAAATAAATAAATAAATAAATGAGGACAAACAGGGGCTGGTGAGATGGCTCAGTGGTCTAAAGCACCTACTTACAACAAGCTTAGCAAAACACAGGGACCGCGGTTCAATCCCCCAGCACCACAAGCCAGCTAGCCCCGCCCCCTGGTGGGCTGAGCTGGCCACACACACACACACACACACACACGCACACACACATAAATAAAATTTAAAAAAAATGTGGACAAACAAACATACACAGTGGATTGGGCTAAACACTCTTGCTGACACATCCATAGCCACCTGGAACTGTAAGGACCTAGGGTCTTTGCAGGTGGAGTCAAGTTAAATTAGTCCAGATTAGGATGGGTGCCGGCCCAATGACAAATGTCCTTACAGGAAGAGAGATGAGTTTGGACACAGATGCATATGTAAGGTAGACAGCTGTGTAACAGTAGAGGCAGAGATGGGAGTAAGGCATGTTACTTAGCTTTCCTGTCACTGGGACATAACATCCAACGCCCACACTGTAAAACAGGAGAAGTTTATTTGGCTCATGATTTCAGGAGATTCAGTCCATGGTGTACTGGCTCCAAGGCAGGACGTCATGGCAGAAAGACACGATAGAGCAGAGATGCTTAGTTCTTGGATACAGGAAGCAGGACAGAGAACAGTGCCAGAGAGGAAGGGGCCGGGGACCAGATATGATCCCCAAGATCAGACTTCCGGATCCCATCTAGACACACTCAGAAGTGTTCTGTGCTAGGGGGAGGGAGATAGCTCAGAGGCATAAGCACCTACCTGGCAAACACAAGGTCTTGAGTTTGATCCCAGGACTCACACGCTGGAACTTGGAGTGGTGGCACAAGCCTGTATTCCCAGCACTGGGGAGGTTTGAGACCATCCTGGGGGGCTACGAAAGTGTGGCCTAAACTGCACAGTGAGACCCTGTCTCAAACAAACAAACAGTGTTCTGTGCTAATTCCATAGGTATTTCTTAATCAAATCTTATCAACACCAGGATTAATAGTCACATGAACCAAGAGATGCTAAGGCTGTTGGAAAACACAGGGACCCAGTTTGTGGGACTTTATCACTACTGCCACAGAAAGGAATCTCTTTCCCTGTGTCAATTCTGGCAGCTCCATCTCACACATGACCTTTTTATCCAACAGGGAATTGTCTAAATTAAACCCAGAATTTCAGCTGGACAGGCTGGTCCACACCTGTAATCCCAGGACTGTTTGTTTCTTTTCTTTTTGAGACAGGGTCTTACTATGCAGCTTAGGCTGGCCTCAAACTCACTTTGTAGCCCAGGCTGGTATCGAACTTGCAGCAATCCTCCTGCCTCAGCTTCCCGAGTGCTGGGACTACAGGCATGTGCCACCACACCTGGCTATCCCAGGATTCTGAAATGCTGTGGCAGGGAGGTGGCAAGCTTGAGCCCAGCCTGGGCAACTTCTTAGTGACTTAGCAAGTCTTGGTCTCAAAATTCAAAGAAAACAATACAGAATCCAGCTGCTTGTTTCTGACTCTACATCGAAGTGACTGTGGTTAATAATAATGACTTACTGTTTTTTTTTTTTTGCGGAACCGGGGATTGAACTCAGATCCTTGCGTTTGCCAGTCAAGTGCTTATCCTACTGATCCATCTCCCTGGCCCCAAGAGATTTCTATTTCTTTCTTTCTTTTTCTTTTCTTTTTTTTTTTTTTTGTTTCAGAACCAGGGATTTGAACTCAGACCCTTGCACTTGCCAGGCAAGCGCTTATTCTACTGAGCCATCTCCCTGGCCCCTGACTTACTGATTTTTGAGACAAGGTCTCACTAGGTAGTACCGGATAGCCTTGGACTCACTTATGAAGTCCCAGGCTGTCCCCAAGCACACAGCGATCTTCCTGCCTCAGCTTCCCAAATGTTGGGGTTACAAGCATGCACCACCGTGACTGGCAATAATGTGTTTTTTAAAATTGCCAGAACAGTGGCTTTGGACTACTCTCTCCACAAACACACAATATACACATGAAGTGGTAGAAATGCCAGCTACCTGGACTTGATCCTTTAACACCTCACGAACACATATTGAAATGTCACTGTACTCCGTAAATATCCATCCACCCCAAATATTCACATTACATCAGTTTTTTAAAAAACCACTCTAGCACCCTGCCTTCCTCTTCCCCAACCCTTCAAAGTCACTCCTCTTAGAATAAACCCAGTGTTCTTGTGGGGACATCAAGTGCCCCACACCTGGCCTGTGACTCACTGTCTTGCCCTCGGGGTCCTGCTGGATTGCACCTGGCTGGTCCCCCTGGCCAGGTATGGACAGGGCTCCCCCCCTGCTCCTTCACTCATTTTAGTGCTACCCACTTTCCTCTCCTACCTGCCTCTTCCCTCCAGCATTCATCCCCCCTAACATCGCCTCGCCCCAGTATTGGGAGTTGAAGCCAGGAGGACATTCACACTGAACTCCACTCCCAGCCCTTTTTATTTTTTGAGACAAAGTCTCCTAAGTTACCAAAGTGATTTAGGCTGGGCTTGGACTAGTGATCCTCCTGCCTCAGCCTCCAATAGTGCTAGGATTACAGGTTTGCCCTACTACACCCAGTGATCTAACTATAGGATTTCTGTGTTCAATCTTTCCCTCCAGACTATAAACTTAAAGACGGAGTTTTGCCTATTTTGCTCATTATTTGTAATTCCAACATCTAGGACAATACTTAGTGCATAGTGGGTACTCAATAAATAGTGTGGACAGGAAGGAAGGAGGGAATTGCAACCTCACAGTGGTGTGTAGGAGAGGAAAGAGTCTAAGGACTCATTGTCCCTGTAGGTTATTTAGAACAGCAGGCCTCAGCCTTTTGGGCGCCAGGGACCAGTTTCACAGAAGATAGTTTTTCCATGGAGGGGGCTTTGGTGTGGCTGTGGATGGGTCTGGGAAGGTTCAGAGGAGCGTGCAGCCTATACCCTGTGCTACAGAGTTTGCAGCAGCGGCCACACTCCCCTGAGACTTTAATGCCGCACTGATTAGACAGGAGCTGGAGCTCAGGCCCTGATAAAAGCCACGGGAGTGGCTATAAATACACATGAAGTTTCCTTCCTCTGCTGCTCACCTCCTGCTTTGTGGCCTAGGTTTTTTTTCTTTTTTTAATATTTGGTACAGGGTCTCACTATGCAGCTTGACTCATAGTGATCTTCCTGTCTTCAGCCGTCCCAGCGCTGGGATTACAGGCGTGTGCCACCACGCCTGGTTTCATGGCCCGCATGGTGCACTCAAGTAATTGAACTTGGGTCCTTGCGCTTGCCAGGCGGGTGCTTAGACCTCTGAGCTACCTCCCCAGCCCTGGAATTTTACTCTTTCTGCCATAAATCTAGGCTCCGAAGCGACTGTTAGCAGTATTTGTGATGTTGCTCTCAATAGAAATCGCTGCGTGTTGTGATTACCACAGATCCCTCAGAAATATCATTCATGTGACCATGCTGTTGAAATTGGTTGTTTTTTGACCTGCTGTTGGATGTCACTTAGAGCAGTGCATACATTGCTGACCTTGTTTTGATAACTGTGTTTCAGGATAGTTGTTTTCCTCTGCAGTCCTAAATCCTATTATTTTGTATTTTGCTGCTGAAAAATATTCTTTAGAGAGCGTGACCTGATATAAAGGGGTTCGTGGTGCTAAGGTTGTCAAGTCCTTGTTGGTGTACCCAGAGACACCAACCTGGAGGCCAGGTGCCATCCCCACAGACTGTGTGCCTGCAATGCCCAATATTTCCAGCAGGTGGCAGCCTGCACCTGGCCTCGCTCTGAGGTCTCCAGTCCAGCCCCGGCGAATACTAGAGGGGAACAGAAGTGCGCATCAGGGCATAGGACCCGGCTGCGGCAGCATCTGCGGACATACACACCTGCACATGGGCTCCACCTCTCAGGTACACGCCTCATACACAGGCCTGCTCACAGCCACACAGATGAGGCAGCTAACCTGGCAATCAGCTTCCAGAATGACCGTCAGCCCCTTCCAGGACAGAGACATTTTGGGGACTTTGGCTTTGGGAAGTCCATCAAGAAGTGAAGGCTCACATTGTCCTATCTCTTCTTTTTCTTTCCTATTAGCTTTTCTGGGGTGCCTAGGGGTCAGCACAAGCCAAAAGCTGTGCTGGCTCTGAAGGATCCCGTTGCAGTGGGGCAGGGGGCAGAAGCACAGAGGGGTTGTTTGCCAAGCTCACGCTCAGCTCCGCCCAAAGCGCTCATGGCCACTGTACCGAGAAGCCAGCTGCCCAGGCACAGGGCTACCAGAGAGACTAAAGTAGAGGATTCTGCCGGAGAGCTGGACAGGGGGGTGCACACCTGTGATCTTGGCACTCTGAGGCAGGAGGACTGCAAGTTCAAGCCTAGCCTAAGTGATATAGCAATTTAGAAGACCTTGCTTCAAAATGGAAAATAAAAAGGGCTAGGAATATAGGTCAATGGTAGAACTCCCCTGTCACACCCCAGGGAGCCGCTGACGCCCTTCCATCCAAGTCAGGCTGACACAGGCTGAGTCAGGGTGGGCTCCCAGAGCAAACTTGGTGAGGGAAAGCTCCTGAGTAAATTCCTCACTCCATGGGTTGGGGACACTACATCCCAGAAGTGGGAAAGCTAGCTTCAGTTTTTACCAGCATCCTCAGCAGTACCCTGGTGAGGGTTCTTCCTCTTGCTGTTTGTCTTTTGTTTTCAGTATTGGGGAGTGAACCCAGGGTCTTTGTACTGGGCTCCATCACCACCCCCTTTATTTATTTATTTATTTATTTATTTATTTATTTATTTATCTTCTTGAGACAATATCTCATTAAATTGCAAAACTGCACAGCCTGGGCACGAACGAGCTTGTGATCTTCCTGTCTCAGCCTCCTGAGTGCTGGGATTACAGGTGTGCACTACCACGCCCAGACCCATCACGGGATATAAAGAGATGATTGGCTCTCTGCTCTCACGAATGGCTCAGTCTGTTCGGGCAGCAAATGGATTAATGGGTTAATAGGTTTTCTGCCCAGCAAGTCAGCTATAAAAGTCAGTTTGGCTCGGTCTCCTCAGCGCCTGCTTGTCATCACGTGCTTCTCTGAGCTGCTTTGGGGCTCCGCCAGCAACAAGACCGTAGCAGATGTGATCGCTCGACCTCAGAGCCAAAATAAACCTTTTTTTTTTTTTTTTCTTATAACTTACTCCGTCTCGGGTAGTGTTAGAAGCAATCGAAAATGGGTGACCGCAGGGTGTCCGTCTGCATCACCACTCGTCTTTGTTCCCAGCTCGCACTGCTGCCCTGGCCCGACCCCGACCCCTACGTCCGACTCACATTGACTTTTCACATCCTGCCTTGTCAGAAACGGACTCCAGTTGCCTCCTCCTCACCTATCTGTTGAGCAGGAAACCATTGCATTTCAGAAGCCCTCCCCTTTTCATTTTCCTCCACTTCCAAAACCCCACCGCGCTCCCAGGAAGGGCACCAGGGGGCGCTATCGGCTTTCTGCGCGTGGAAGGCAGGGTTCCCCCTGGAAGGCAGGACCTCACTCCCAGGTCCCGAGCAGCTGGCTGGGTGCTAGGCCATGGCCAGCCTGGCCCGGGAGGAGGCTGGAGGCGCCGCGTGACAGGTTCCACCTTCTCTCAAACAGAAGCCACAGCCCCGCACGGCTCACGGGTGTCCTGGCGCGGCTCATCAGCTGACTCTGCTCAGACTCTCGAGGACTCCCAGCATCTTCCAAGCCCACTTCCACATTCTAGGTACAACCTTTGGCCTCTCCTGCCTCCCTCACTGCAGTATTCGCCCTTCACCAGGACTCTGGTGGTCTGCGCCAGGCAGCTTTTCAGCAACATAACAAAATACCCCAAGTAATTATAAAGTGAGCCAGTATGGTGGTGCACGCCTATAATCCTGGCCTTCTTCCAGGCTGGGCAGGAGGGTTGTAGTGTGGGAGGTGGAGGCAGGATTGTAATTTGGACCCAACTTGGGCAATTTAGCAAGATCCTGCCTCAAAATTAAAAAAAAAAAAAAAAAAATTTAAAAAGTGGAGAGGATGTAACCTTTGTGCAAAGGTTCAATCCCTGAGAGGGAGAGAGAATGAGCTAGCTAGCCAGTAGTAAGATTCTTTGGGCTCTGAGCTTTGGCCTTTTCAGCCCCAGCTTGGGTGGACTCTTTGCTCTGGACCCCTGGTGAGGGTGACACATGACAGCAGCAGGGAGCACACGGCAGAGCTAACTGCTTGCCCCCAAACCAGGAAGCGGAAGAGGAAGAGCCCAGGGTCCCACAACCCGGCCCAACTATCTAAGGACCCCACCTCTTCAAGGTTCTACCAGCTCCCAATGGCACCTCCCCAGGAAACAGGGCTGTGCTACAGGGGCCTTGGGGGGCTGAGCAACACCCTCACTGTGGTGTCAGGTTCACCCCGACACCTATTCAGCAAATAATCACTGGACCAGTGCTGGGGACGCAGCCACACAACCAGGGCAGGGTGTGGAACTCTGCCCTGCTTCATAGTGTGTCCTTCTTAGTGGGATGAGTGGCCCTGCTGGTTACTGTCCTTCCCCAGGCTCAGGAAAGTCCTCAGGGGGAATCTTTAGGATTCTGAACTCAAGGGGGACACAGACAGCAGCATTCAGCAGCAGAAATGCTACACCACTGGTGGCTCCTGGATGGCAGGTATTTTAAGCTCACTAATTATGAGACATGGGGCTGGGGTGATGGCTCAGTAGAATAAGCACTTGCCTGGCAAGCACAAGAGCTGGAGTTCAATCCCCAGCTCCACTAAAAAAAAAAAAAAAAAAAAAATTATGAGACACAACAAGTACAGGGAAGACTGACCGCAATGACTGTCCCCTGAGGTAGGTCTGCAGGCCACCATGTGAGAGCACCCTGAACCTGGAGGAAAAGGCTCATCCTCATTTCTGAAGACAAGTGACTCTGAGAAGACCTGGGATGGACGGGATCGCTCAGGTTCCCAGCTAGCCACACGTAGCTCACTTCCCTTTATGTACTAGCGCAGTTTTCCCTACTCACTACGCTTCATCAAGCCTAGTGTAGAGACACTTGGCTTTGTCAGGGACAGATGTGCACAACTGTAACTCCAGCTATCTGGGAGGTTGAGGCAGGAGGACCCCAAATTAGAGCCCATTCTGAATAACTGATTTTATGAGAGCCTGTCTCAAAAAACAGAAACAGTTTTTTAAAAGGCCTGGGGATGTAGCTCAGTGTGAAGGTCCTTGTTCTAATGCCAGTACTACAGAGTCCAAACGAAACAAAAACAACACTCAGCTCTAACCACTTCTTTGAGACTTCATTTCCTTGTGAAGGGTCCCATATCATGTGAAACTCATACTAAAGACATTTATATGTTTTTCTCTTGCAAATCTATTTTTGCTACAGAGCCTCTGATGGTGGTGGGGGGAGGGGAAGGGCAGAAGGAAGAGATTTTTTTCCTCCCCTGTATGGGGCAGTTGCCTCATTACCACAAAGACAGTGACAAGCAGCTACACCCAGGGCGATATACATATTTCTGTCGGCCTGCAATAGTTGTTAGGAAAAAGATTAATGTCTGTGATCTTTTCACTTTAAAATCCATCATGGACACAATGAATCTTCTCGTTCAGAGTCAGCCAGTTAATGATGACAGTATCCTCCAGCCGTCCTTTGAGTTGTGGAAAACACTCATTGTCAAGACCCCGCTCTCTCAAAGTTCAAGAAGACTTGGGGCTGTACCTCGGACAACCCCACCGTGGTCCTTTCCTAGGGCAAGACAAAGCTGGGCACAGACCCTCAACTTTCTTTGCCTCAAAAAATGTTGACTAGGCAGGCGTGGTGGCACGTACTTGTCATCCTAGCACTCTACTTTCAGAGGCTGAGACAGGGGGATTGCAAGTTCTAGCCTAGTTTAGGCAACTCAACCACTAAGACTTTGCCCCCCCCCCCCAAAAAAAAATAAAGGCTGGGCATGTAGCTTAGTGTCCCAGGTCAGTCTCCAGTACTGCAACAGGGGAGCTGACTGGTTGCCTGCCCTGGACAATTGGAACACAACGTGTTAGCTAGCACTGCTTCTGCTGTTCCCTTTCCTTGGGCTCCTGGATTTTGGACCCTCCTGGGAGTAGGCTGGCCCCAGCACAGAGCATCCTCTGCCTGACTCTTGCCACCTCCCTCAGCCACCCTTCCACTCTCTTCCCACATTGGGTTCTTTCCATATTTATAGACTTCTTTCTGTTAAAACAAAACAGATTAATTCTAGCAGTCTGGGAGGTTGTGGCAGGAAGATCTCAAGTTTGCATCCACCACTGAAATTAAAAACCCCAAACAACCTTTGTACTTCCTTTTTGCTGTGAGCGTTCCTCCTTTCTGGGCCCTGTGCTTCTGTCTCCCCTTTGGCAATAATCCTTTTGAACTAGGCTGTCCTTACTAAGCCACTTTGCTTTCATTTGACACTGGAGAGAGCAACAGGAGGTGGTTGTTGGTGACTCAAGTTACAGGAGGTCCAGCAGGTGTCCTTCCTCAGCCCCTTGGGAAGTGTGGGCAAAGGTCCCACAGCTGCAGGAGGGGGAGGCAGAGCAGTTTCTTGTACAAACAAGCAAAATCACAGAGTCCTACCTACACATAGACAGCTGACTGGCACCTGTCGCTCTGCCCTGACTGCCAGACAGGTGCGGGGGGGGGGGGCTGGATGCCACCCCCTAACTCAAGTCCTCTTGGCCCAGGGCGTTTTGGATACAAGCCAGGAGGCCTCCAGTACAGGGCCGGGAAGCTTTGTCTCTGCTACCTGGAGGCCAAGTAACACTGCAGCCCACGTGTCATCTTGGAACCAGGAAGAGGAGAATGCAGGCGGAACAGGAAAACTGAAAGGAATGTTCAGCCACTTTGCTTACCTGAGCTCCTCACCAAGGTCGCAGAGCTGGAGGTGGTGCAGCTGAGATTGCAGCTCCTGGCCTGCTGTACCCCTTGCTGACCTTGTGGGCTTCTCAGGCCTTCACACAGTTCACCTGCCCATCCGAGGCCCACCCACCTTGTGCCCAGGTAGAAGCTGGCCAGGGAAGGCAGGGCTGAACTGCAGAGGCTACTGACCACCAGAGGGCGCCCAGGTTCCACAGAAAGTGCAGCGGTCCCTGCAAGGCTCAGGGCTGAACTCAAGGTTCAAGGTCTCCTGTCCTAGATTCTTGCCTCAGTCTTGAAGTATGGTTGGCAGGGTCGCCTGGAATGAAGTCCCTGTAAGTCAAGTGACTTTAGATGAATCATTTTGCTGTGCGGGGTCTGTTTCCTGTCTCAATGACACCAAGTCTGGTACGCTGCTGTGGGCGCACTGCTGCTGTTAGTAATGTCACCCCCAATCCACAGATGAGGACACTGAGCCCAGGAAGCCAGGGCCACCAGCACTGAAGGACTAGACATGAAACTTCCCCACCTAGTTGTAAAAAAAAAAATTGCACTGGCCAAATGGCCCATGCATTCCAGAACATTCCAAAGCCCCTAAAACAGTGATCTA
The DNA here is from genome assembly GCF_000260255.1 of Octodon degus. NCBI lineage: Eukaryota > Metazoa > Chordata > Mammalia > Rodentia > Octodontidae > Octodon > Octodon degus. Next base: position 17,740,982 of record NW_004524607.1, on the reverse strand, counting down.
TAGTACAATAGGGAGCTAGAGCTAGGGTGACAGAGAGACCCTTAGATGTGAGCCCTGTCTTGGCCACCTACAGACAGATTGACTTCCCTGAACCTCAGTTTCCCTGAAGACAAGGCTGTAGAAGCGGCTGAGAATTCAGTGTGGGGGATGTGGGCGAGACTGCGTCATTCCCAGGAACATGGGCACCATCTTGGCGCTCCGTGAAGTTAGGTAAGTGCTAGAAAATGTCCTGGATGGGACAGTGGAGAGGAGGCCAGAGCCATAGAATCCCTTGGCAGAAGGGACAGGATAGGGTCCCTGCAGAGTGCGGAGGGGCAGGGGTGCCCCAGCCAGTCCAGAGAACCTTGACCATCATGGGCAAAGGCTGCCATGGGGCCCAGCATGCGGGTCCACAGGGACTGCCTCCAGTGCTAGGATTTCCCCTACGTGTCAGGTGACCTTCAGGAGATGGCACTTGGTTATTTTCCTCACAACCTGGCCTGCAGCTCCATCTTTAAAAATAGTTGCAGAAGAGCCCATTGCTTATTCAATGAGCTCTTTTGTTGAGAGAGAGAGAGAGAGAGAGAGAGAGAGAGAGAGAGAGAGAGAGAGAGAACGAACCTGAAGCTTCCATTTGTTTAGTAGGCTCACTGGGAGGAGGGGCAGCTGGGCTGTGGCTGAGGGCCCAGGGCAGCTGAGGTGTGAATCTCCTGTCCCCTCTGCACTAGAGGATGGTTATTCCATCACCAACCCCCAGGAGGAGGAGGAGGAGGAGGAAGAAGAGGAGGAGGAGGACGGCAAGGAGGAGGAGGGCAAGGAGGAGGAGGAGGAGACAGGGTCTTTACTCAGTCTAGGCAGTTTCTCAGTGTTGCAGAAAAGCACTTCTGAGCGTGGAGAGAGGCAGGGTCAGGAAGTAAGGGACAGTAGGGCCGGGACTGTGGCTGCAGGAGCTGAGGGGGCACAGCGCTGAGGGAGAGGATCAGATCGGCACATTAGCAAAGAAATGGAGTCTGTTTTTATGGTGTTGGGGATTGAACCCCAGGCCTTCACATGGAGTTGTAACCTCAGCCTTTTTAGTTTTTCTTTGGAGACTCCATCTCTCTAAGTCATTAAGTTGTCCAGACTGGGTCAAACTTGTGATCCTCCTGCCTCAGCCTCCTAGAATTCTGGGATTACACATGTACACTACCATGGCTAGTTTTTAGGTGGGTTTTTAAGGGACTGCTGAAGTGGGCTTGGCGCTAGTTGATTATTATCATCCTAGTTCTGGTTTTGCAGAAGCTTGTCTTGCTTGAGTGGGCAATTCGGTTTCCACGAGATGATTGTTTCCGCTTGGGATGGTTTCAGGGTTGCAGGGGCTCTGTGGTAACCCAAGGTGACAGGGGGTGTAGAGAGAGCAATGACTGGGGACTTTGGGCGCTTGCTGTGGCTGAAGGTCTCTGAATCTCTCATTTTGGTATCCTCAGTCTTGAGGGCAGTGAGGTAGGTAATGGGCACTTGGGCTCATCAGCATGGCTTGCAGCTTTTAGACCGATGCCCAGAAAGAAAAAGATACAGCATTTTGGATCTTATCAAAATTTTGTGATACTACAGGAGAAGACAGCCAGGGCAGAGATGCCAAGCTCTGTCCAGCTTGCGTCACCAGTGGGCATCTAGCTGCAGGCTCGAGTGAAGAGTCAGTGTTTTCAACAAAAGCAGCTTTTAGATCCCTGGCTGCCTCCCACAAAAGCACACATCAAGCTTTTAATGAGTAACAGGCTAAGGGATCGAGCGCTTTTGCTGTTTCTCTGTAGTGACCCCAACAGTTTTATTTTCTTGTCTGGTTATTCTTGGAGATGGTATGGTGAGGGAACCCTGGCTTTAATGATGTGGTTTATTTTATTTTAAAAGAAGAATATATATACTGGGGAAAAGAAAGCTTCTTTCCAAGCAAAGGACAGAAGGGGACCTGAGTGGGTTGCCCTGTGCTTTTTTTGGTACCAGGGCTACAGTGAGGACCTTCACACTGAGCTACTTCCCCAGTTCTCTTTCGGATTTTGATTTCTATACAAGGTTTCACTAAGTTGCCCAGGCTGGGCTCAACCTTGCCACCCTCCCACCTCACCTCCCAGAGCACTGGGCTTGGTGACAGCCGTGGACACTGCGCCCTGCTGAGGCAGCTGGTTGGGGGGTTGCTATGGTCACGGGGGAGGGGAGAGTCTATACCACACAGGTGACAGGTAAGAGGCCCCGAGGTGGGGCCCAGGAGTGTGCCTGCCCTTCGTCCCAGTGGAGCTCCGGGTCCCAGTTCCATTTCTTTGAGTTCAGGGTTCTGGCGTGCTATGCTGGGCAATAGTACTGATAATAATAATAATAATGGTAATGTCAGGAGAACCAAAGTCCCCATCACAAACGACAAGAAGGCTTCTCTGGGCAGCCCATGGTGATGTTCAGCCAGGCTATGTGGAGCACTTGGGGAGTCAGGCCGAGTGCCCGGCAGATTTCAGGCCTGGGCCTGCCTGGAGCGCAGGGCTCTGGGCTCGGGGCTTTCTCTGACCACACTGGCTCTCCCTCTTTTTTGGTCCTGTCCACCCTCTGGCTGTATCTTTTGTTTTTTTCCTTGGCATCTAATTGAATAGTGCACCTTGAGGCTCAGTCCTAGGACTCCTGCTGTCTCACCTGTCTGATCCCAAAAGGCCTCACCCTCTCCTGGGTCCCCTTAGCAGTGGTCATCGGCAGAGGGCCACTGTGGCCTCCCTGGCCATGGCCCAGGCTGCAGAGCATCGCAACAGCCGTGCAGCCTATGGAGGCCTCAAGCCACTGTGCTGGGTAAGTGCGGGCGCCAGCGCGTCTGGGTTCAGGAGGACCTGGGCAGCTGGTCTGGCCTTGCTTCTGCAGGAGGCATCACCACAGGAGATGGGGTGCGCGTGGGGCCAGGTGGCATCGTCAGGTTAGCTGGGGTCCACGCAGAACAAGAGAGCCTCTCTGGTGGAGCAGCCACCCTTCTCCATTGGAAATTAGGACTGCCTTTTGGACTTACACCTGCTGGCTGCCTTGTTCTCAGGCCTTTTAAAATTAAATTAAAATTAAAATTAAAATTAAATTAAATTAAATTAAAATTTTTTGAGACAGATCTTAGATGTCCCCCACATTCTCGTGTGTGGGGATGATGATTGGCTCCTGGGGCCCTGTACTCATGGGTGGAGTCATCCGTGGAGGATTCAGGGCTAAACGCACTGTTAGGAGGTGGGGCCTGGTGGGGGGGCCTGTGGCATGACCTGATGTGCTTCATCTTTCCCTCCTCCTTCCCTCCCCTCTCCCTCCCCCTCCTCCTCCTTCCCCTGCCCCCCTCTCCTCCTCCTCTCCCCCCTCCCTCTGTTCTGTCTCCTTCCTCCCTCCTTCCCTCCCCCCTCCTTGTCCCTTTCCTGATGGCCGTGGCCTGAGCAGCCTTCCTCAGCCTGCCTGCACACCCTGCTGCTCCACCAGCTGACCATGGACTGAAAGTATGAGGCAGATAAAGCCCTCTTCCTGTATGCTGTGGGGTCAGCTGCCTTCTCCCTGACACAGCAAAGGGACTAGTACTGGCTTAGTTATCCACCTGTCCATCTAGCCTGTAAGTAGGTCCTTCGCTTTGGCTGTCTGGGGACAAGGAAGGAACCTACCGGCGTGGGACTTGTTACGCCATGGCCAGCCTTCTGCCCCTCCAGCAGCCCATTTCCGGTTCCTGGCAGGGGCTTTCTGCTCTGGTCCCCATTCCCATGAACCCAGCTAAATTACTACAGTTTCTTGGCCTGGCCAATGAGATAAAAATTAAAGTTTTGAGTGAAATGTCCACATCTCCTCTTCCAGCCTGTGACCATGATGCTGATCATGGTGAGTGGGATGGAGGACAATAGTTTTCCAACTGGTTTGCCTGTTCCTTTCAGGACTCTCCCTAAGTAGCAGTATTGAAGCCTGTCCCTGCCCCTTTCCAAAACCGGTTCCGGTCTCCCAGGAGGGAATGAGATCTGAATGTTGATCCTGTGAGGCTTCCGGCACCCCCAGATCACTGTGTGGAGGGTTCTTCCTCCTTTCTGAGTACCATAGAAATATAATTTCAGCCACACGTGTAATTAAAATTGTCTAATGGTCTCGTTCTATACAAAAAAGGAAACACATTTTCTTATTGTAATAATAATACATTTTCTTTAACTCATTATATCCAAAATATGATCATCTCACCAGTAATAGATATAAAAATTATTAACGAGACATCCTATCTGCGTTTCTCCCATACTGCATCTTCGCCATCTGGTGTGTGTAGTTTCCTCTTACAGTGTATTTCAGTGTGATCTGTATTTAGATTCTATAAAAATCTACAGTTGAAAAAGTAGATATACACACCCAAGTTGTTCCAAACATGATTAAATCTTCCTATGACTGAATTAAAGATCCATTTTAAAATGTTATGTTAATGAATTAAAATGAAATAAAATTTAAAATTCAGTGCATCTGTACCTCTGGCCTAACTTCTTAATTTTCAGCACTCAGGCGTCACTGATGCCTTGTGGCTGCCACATTCAGTGGCACAGTTTGACTTTTTTTTTTTTTTTTTTTTTGCCTTTTCAGTACTGGGGATTGAACTCAGGCTCCTCACTTCCTCCCCAGCCTTTTTTCATCTTTTATTTTGAGACAGGGTCTTCCTAAGTTACGAAGTTGCCCAGACTGGGCTTGAACTTGTGATCCTCCTGCCTCAACCTCCCAGTGTGCTGGGATTATAGGCCTGTGGCACCACCAGGCCTAGCTGGGCATCTTCACCAAGCAGCACTGACCACCCAATTTTCCATGATTATTTATTTTTATTTTTATTTTTTCAGAACGGGGGATTGAACTCAGGCCCTTGCACTTGCCAGGGAAGCGTTTATTCCACTGAGCCATCTCCCCGGTCCTTTTCCATGATTATGAAAATGTCCTTTCTGTTCTCTGTCTAATGCGCTGTGGCTTTTGAGCATGAAGAAACTGAATTTTTTTTCAAGTTGAAGGCCAATATAGGCAATTATATTTTCTATATATACAATTTCTAAAGTTTGGTGCCACAGCACTCGGGAGTCCAGGCCTTGAAAGCAGACAAGTGAGTCTTTCGACTGAAGTGTGCACCTTTGACAAGCTGACTCAGTACCAGTTCAGACTGGTTGTCTCTATCCTGGACCCCAGAGGCAGCTCTGCGCATGGATGCAACAGAAGAAACTGAATTTTTAATTCTGCTTAATTTGTATTGATTTAAACAGCCACATGTCACCTGTGGCTACCTCACTGGGCGGTACCGGTCTGGTCACCCGAGTTCCTGTCACTCCCCAGACATGTGGGGACCCTGCCTCCTGCCTGAGCCTGTGCCATTTCCCCTCTTCCCCATCTCTAGTCCTCTTGGCTGAGCTGCGAACATTGCCTGGCTGTAAATGCATAGCCTCTGAGGTCCTCCATCACTGTGTTGTCTTCTATCCCAGTAATGACATTTTTATTATGATAAATAGTTTAATTTCCCTTCCCAGGTAGTGGCTTCATCCTCTTCCTATGAGTGTTTTCAAACTAGTATATAGAAAATGTGCTATTGGGTGAATGAATGAATGAATATTTGAGATATCTGTGAATGAATGAGCTGTGTTAGTGTTTGGATCTGTGTGTGTGTGTGTGTGTGTGTGTGTGTACTTCACTAGATATTAAACCTAGGGCCAGCAAATTCTCAACACTGTAGCCACCATTACTATTTATTTTATTTTAAATTTATTTTTGTTTTTATTATTTATTTATTTATTTTTGAGACAGGGTCTCGCTATGCAGTTCTGGCTGGCCCTGTGCTTACTTGTGTAGTCCCAGGCTGGTCTTGAACTCACGGCGATCCTCTTGCCTCAAGCTCCTGAGTTTTGGGATTATAGGCGTGCATCACCATGCCCTGTTCTGCAGCTGGCACAGCGCGCCTGGGGTTCCAGGGCCTACACGGCATGCAGGACTGGGGATCGATACTAGGTCCTTGCACTTTCCAGGCAAGTGCTTGTACCACAAGTTATCTCCCCAGCCCCCATTACTATTTCTTTATTTATTTATTTTTGTGGAACCGGAGATTGAACTCAGGCCCTTGCGCTCGCGAGACAAGCACTTATTCTACTAAGCTATTTCCTCAGCCCCCCCATTACTATTTATTAAACATTTATAGTGTTAAGAATTGGTTGGAGCATTTGACATATATTAGTTTAATTAATCCTTATATTAGTCCTATGTTGTGAGTAATATTTTTGGCTGCATTTTA
>NW_004524607.1:17705321-17734326 GCF_000260255.1 Octodon degus | reverse complement strand
ATCCTCCTGTTTTCAGCCTCCCCAGCACTGGGATTATAGGCATATGCTACTATGTCCAGACTCTGTAGCCTCATATGGTGCCAGGGATCAAACTGCAGTCTTGTGCTTGCCTAAGCTTGCTTAAGCAGGTGCTTTAGTCTGCTGAGCTACCTTGCTGGCCTCCCATTCTTGTATGTTTTGAGCTATTTTATTCTAGCTTAATTAGAAGAAATGTTGATTGAGACCCAGTGAAGTGATTTCTTGAGCCATTCCTCTATGCTAATTTTATAAACATTTTTGAAGAGGGCATCACAAACCTATGAAATCAGAAGAAAACAGCAATCCTCCCCAGGAACCCTTCACTTAACTTCAATAACTGTCAGCCTGTGGATGACCCTGTTTTATTTCTACCACTTCCTCTGTTGCCTTTTTTTTTTTTTTTTTAACAAGCTCTCGATATATAGTTTAGTTTGGTCTTGTACTAAAGATTTTAGTAAAAGTGTTTCCCTCCAGAGGTAGGAGGATGGGGCTGTCCTGGACTCTGGGGACAGGAAAGTGCCAAGGTCCACCCTTGTCAGGGTCCCTCCTTTGAACCTGGGGAGGTGGGAGGGAGGCAGGGAGGCTTCCTCCCCTGGGACTGACTTTGTGCTGAATGGGAGCCCCCAGCTGTTTGGAGGGCTGTCTGTGGCTCTGGCTGGGGGTGGCTGTTTGCCCTGTGGGCCGGGAGGAAAATTCCGAGATCTTGCTTCCATTTCCCAGGACCACTAACTCATGGCGTGACTTGGCACTAGGTGCTCTTTGGGGCCTTGGTTACCCCTCTACAAGCAGGGTTTTGGATCAGATTATCCCAGCTCTTGTGTTCCTGGGTTCCTCCTTACCACTCAGCTCCAGTCCGAAGCTTGGATACAGGCAGACACCAGCGGACCTTAAGGTTAGCCTGAGTTTCTGAAGGATCCACAGATCTCCTGTCTTGCAGGGGTTGGGATATGGTTAGTGAGGCCAGAGCAAGGATGGGGTAAGGTGGGGGACTTGACCTTGCAGGTGCTGTGCAAGGTGGGGGTGGAGGAAGGAAGGGGTCATGTTTGCTCAGAGAACCTGGACAGGCTATTCTGATAGGAAGAGGAGTCTTGAGGTGAGGTGGGAGAGTGGAGGACACGCCAGGGGCCACTCTCAGATGCAGCACTGGCTGAGGGACTTCTAGGGCCAGGATTGCCTTGTTTCAGTGTAAAGATCCCCCTGGCTATGATGGAGTGCAGAAACACCTGCCTATGGCGGCGTTGAGTCCCTGACACTGCTTGTGACACCTGGCCAAGAAGAGCCGGCTACAACTGGGTACACCATACCACAGGGCAGATGGAGAATTCAGCAAAAACCAGCAATCAGTGCCAGATGGGCCTGAAGCCATGTCAGGTGGCAGAAAATCTCTGAGGGAGCTGGCTAAAATCTGGCATCCCTTCCAGGGCTTGGATGGGGGCCAAGTCTAATTGTGTCCAAATGTAATAGGACAAGGTGACCCCAGATGGCTGCTGAGCTGAGGGTGAGGGAAGGGCCAGGCAGGTGGGCACGCAGATGAAGAAGTCTGTGCTGAGGTTTCTGTTGGGCTCCCCAGGCTTGCTGCCTGCCTCTGCATGGGTAGCAGGCATACACATGCGTGTAGGCGTGTCACTCCACAGGTATGCAGGTGTGTGCTCGGTGGGCACCATTCCAGGCGTGCACACACCTTCCCTCCAGCCTCTCCGAGACGTTCACTTTCCTAGAGGTGTGCCGTCCTAGAAAGCCCTTGCTGTTCCAGGATTTCTTGGAGACTGCAGCCAATTTTCATTCCTGCCACAAAGCTCCTTGGCAGACCCTGCCAGGAACATCTCTTTTTCATTTATTTTGGGCTTGGGAGAGGCAGTGAGAGGAAGAGCCCTGCAGATGTCTCCCGGGGAATTTCATCAACACGACAGCCTCCTGAGCACTACACCCTGGCAGCCAGGGCCCAGCTCCAGAAGAGGCAGGGCCTGGCTCCAGAGCAAGCAGAGACTAGCTCCAGAACAGGAAGGCCTGGCTCCAGAGCAAGCAGCGATTGGCTCCAGAAGAGGCAGGGCCCCTTTAGAGAAGAATTGGGGATTGGGCTGGGGAGATGGCTCAGTGGAATAAGTGCTTCCCTGGCAAGTGCAAGGGCCTGAGTTCAATCCCCAGTTCTGCAAAAAAATAAAATTAAAAAAAAAAAAAAGAACTGGGGATTGGCTCCCAAACAGGAAGGGCCTGGATCCTAATCCAGAAGAGGCTGGGCCTTAGGTCAGAGACTCTGGCTGGGAGGCAAGAAAGCAGGGCAGTTGGTCACAATAGCATCTCTATTTCAACCTCGGCTTTCTCCTCCCTGGTTCCCAAAACTTCCATCCTCTCAGGCAAGACCACTAGTGGGTGATCCTCAATTGTAGCTCTTACACTGAGCACAGTGTTTTTTCCACAAGGTGTGTAAATTCAATCCACTGGAAACAGAAGCCAAGGTAAGGGCTATAAGGGAAATTCCTATAGAATGGGTTGACTAGTGTCCCCTAAAACTCCACATCCAGTTGGGAATGGTGGCGCATATCTATAATCTCAGCAGTTGGGGAAGTTGAGAGAGAAGGACTACAAGTTTGAGCCCAGTTTGAGCAACTTACTGACTTAGTGAGACCCTTAATGTAAAAAGTAGAAAAGAGGTGGGGATATACCATAGTGTAATGACTTTGGATTCAATCCCCAGCAATGCAATCAATCAATCAAATCCATCTGCACCTCTTAGGGTCTGTATAGACATAATTAGGAATCTCAGGCATCTTGAGGTCAGGAGAACCCTGCTTCAATGACTGGAGTCCTTACAAGAAATGGAGAGGACTCAGTGACACTAATAGATTATGTGACAAAGGAGACTGAGCTATGCCCACACGCCAAGGTGCTCTAGGGATGGACGGAAGTCACTAGAAGGAGGAAGAAGCGACAGTTTCTCCTTCAGAGGCTCCAAAGGGAGCCAGTCCTGCCAACACCCTCCCCTTGAACTTTCAGTCTCCTGAACCAATCCTTTGAAGGAGGAGCTGAAGGCCAAGAGAGTGGCTGTGCCAGAAGCTTCAGGAAGGGAGAAGCTCCTCTTGGTTTCAAAGTACTGCTGTCACAGAGCACCATGAAGTTACGGCTGGCAAGTCACAGAGCTGCTGAGGTTTTGAATGCCTTAGACGGTTGACATTCATTCCCATTTAGATCTATGCAGAGACACCCCACGAAATTGCAGGTTCTGACACCAACTGCAGAGTTCAGAGGCCTCTTTTTGACACCAAGAGCAAATCTCAGGGTCCCAGGCTACTCTCAGGTATCATAATGCTTCAGAAGGGTTCAGAGAACTCACAGAAAGTAGTTCCAAGCACTGTTATGGTGGCAGGTGACACAAATTAAAGTCAACTGAGGGCCAAAGTGTGTGGGGCAGAGTCCAGGAGGGGGCCCCACGTAGGGCTTGCCCATGTCCCCTCCCATCAGAATCCTGGGCAGCACTAACAACTCCCAGCAAGGACAAATGACAACTGACAGACATTATCACCTGGGGAGGTACAGCAATGCCTTGGTGGCCAGAGTTTTTACTGGGCCTCAATCACATAGTTGACAGTCCATGTTGCTGATAATCTGTAGCTCTCTGGAGGTCCAATTTATATTGCATGGCCCAAGGTTCCCACCTGAGTTACACTGTTAAACTATCTGGCATGGCCCAAGGTCCCCAAAGACACCCTTATGCAGGACATTGCAAGGGCTTAGAGGCCAGCTCCGAGGAGGTGAAGCCAAAGCTGCATCTGGTTTTGTTTGTTTGTTTGTGACAGAGTCTCACTACATAGTTCTGGATGAACTTGAAACCACTATGTAGCTCAGCCTGGCCTCAAACTCACAGAAATACTCCTGCCTCAGCTTCCTGAGTGGTGGGATTACAGACAGGTATGTTCCACTACACCCAGCTTGGATAAAGTTCCCAGCTATGGAAACTTGGACAAATTTCTGTGTGTCTGCAAAATGAGTACACAAGCACTTGCTCCCAGTGTTGGTGGTGAGATTATGTAAGATGGCATCTCTGAAAGTTTCCCTCTGCCCAGCACACAGTGAGCACTCAGCGAGTGCTTACTCAGTGAGTGAATGAATGAATGCACGCATGCGCAATGCCTGAATGTAGGCATGAGAGCCCCTGGCCCAGCCCTTCGCACTCAGCTGATGTGTGCCAGGGGGCTTCCAAGGGCTGTGCTGACTCAGCCTGATGCCTGAATCACAGGTGAATCATTGCCAGCCTCAGGACAACAAGATCTGAGGGTCCTCAACCAGAAAGGAGGCTTCTTAAAAGGTGAGCTGGCAGGCAGGCTGCAGAGCTGAGCTCATTAGAGGGGCCTTTTTGATGAATTATAAAAGGCTGAACGTCATGCTGAGAATATAGAGGGAGGACTTGGAGGCTACGGGGAGGCATAAAGATTTTATTTCTAAGGTGAGAGAAATTCTGGCTCTTTCTTGGGAGATCCAGGCTCTGTCCAGAATGACCAAGCAGGCTCAGGGCTGAGAGGTGCTATGGCCAGAGGCGGGGGGGCTCAGGGTCAGCTGCTCCTTTTCAAGCCCAAAACTTGGGGTCGCCCTCCACCTCTGTCTTTTATTCAGGTCTTCAGCTTTATCAACAAGTCATGTTGGCAGTGTTCGTAATCCATCCGGCCTCTTTCCATTTTCTTCCACTTCTACTGCTCCCATCCTGTTCTGAGTCCTTTGCCTGGATTATTGCTGCAGCTGCTATCCTTGTTCCCTCACAGTCTAGTCTCAGCACTGCAGCCCGTCCAGACTAGGTTGGCTATGTCACACCCTGCTCAAAATCCTCGGACCCCGTACTCGGAGTGCCCAACCTACCTGTCCCAACAGGTGCTCCTGGTTGCTCTTCTCTCTACACCATGCCAATAGGACTTACAGGTAGCAAGGGACAAAGAGTGTGGGGTGGAGACACCTAGGGAGCTCCTCTTCTGATGGAGATGCCCAGGATACAACAGACTGCAGAGCAGGAACTTGGACTCAAGGTGTAAGCTGGCTCCCTCCCTTCCAGTGCAGGGAGCATCCTATGAAGGACCAGTTCTTGCCACTGGAAATACATCAGCTGTGGTTTTGCTTCCTGAGGGCAGACAGAATCCTCCCCAGACCTCACTTTTTCTAAACATGCATGCCCCAGTCTTAAATAAGTATTACCCAGCTCCGAGTTCCTTGTGAGATTCAATTCATTTCATCTGCACCACAGCCTACTACTGTTATTTGCAGATGTGTGGAGTTTTACTGTATTATTTTTAGGAGCATCGCAGGCACTGTCAACAACAGCGAAGTCTTTGGAAATGTTTTCCGGGACAGGAAGATAAATATGAACCTCAAGATACTGGCATGAAACAAATCTTGGTTTGTTTGGTCCTTAGGGATTTCATAGCCACTTGGTCTTGGAATGAACTTGGAATGGTTGATACCCCCGCCTTTCTCTAGTAGAACTGTGGGAACAATTCTGCAAGCTCCAACACCTATTTCGTGGGCATTAGTGTAATTGTAATACTACCAGCTGCAGTGCCAGGCCTACTGCCCAATACATAGTGTGATTTGGCTGTGTTAATTCTACCAGTGACCCAATGTCATGCTGGAATCAATCTCCATTTACTGATGAAGACGTGACCAAGGCTCAGAGAGGCTAAGTACCTTGCTATAGGTTGATCTATGGAAAAGATGTAGAGTCTGATCCCAGGAGACTCACTCTGGCTCCTGTTCCCACATGTCCTCACAAGGGCTTTTTCTCATTGGCAGGGTTTTGTTAAAAAAACAAACAAACAAACAAACAAACCAAACCTAAGGGTAAGTCAGTGACATTTCCTTTCTCTCTCTCTGTACGAAGGGTGAAGAGTGGAGACCCTTCTGGTGAATGAGTCTAACCATTCAGCCTCTTGTATTTTTCCACAATCTGCCAAGCCACGTGCCCTTAGAGCTAACTGTCATAGTCTTCTGTCAGCCCAGCCACCCTCTATCCTACTCTCTCTAAAAATACATGATGTCTCCAGCTCACTGTAGGGCAGGGCATCCTGGAGAGGGCTGTGGTGGCAAGAGTCAGCGGATGGCTCTCTGGAATGGGACACTTCCCCCAAACTCTTGGAGCTATTGCAAGAACCCATTCCGGCTCACACTTGGGTCCAGTGCCATGGACTGCTAGTCTCTTACTTTCCTTCCGGGAAAGGCTAGAGCCATTTGAGGAGACTTTCCATTTCAAAAGAAGATGTGTGTGTGGGGTCATTAAACCCGATGCAGTTGCCACAGAGAAGACATTTTAATAAAAGCCACCCTACACCCTTTTCAAGACATGCTTATCTGATGAATAGCTCGGATGAGCCTAATCAAGTTATAGGTGCATGAAAATTAGGATTTCAATGGGTCCGAGGAAGCAAGGGATGGCTCATGCTGCCTTCTTATAAATAAGGATAGAACTTGTCCTCCTTCATTCTTTTTCTTTTCTTTTCTGTATTTAGGACAGGGTCTGCAGGGTCTGTAGGGTCTCACTATGTAGATCGGACTCATAGTGATTCTCTTGTTTTCAGCTTCCCAAGCGCTGGGATTACAGGCACGTGCCACCACACCCAGTCTCAATTACCCACTCAGAGCACCCTGGTGGTGGGGCCGGCACAGCATGTTGGAATGGAACCTGACTGAACAGGAGTGCTCTGCCTGAACAGGAGTTTCAGTCCACTGAACTATCAGGCCTCCTTCCTTCTTCATTCTTTCAGTCCCACCTTGGAGCAAAGGTCTCATATCTGAGGCCTAGAATGCTCTGCTAATTCCCCCAGTCCTCCCAGTTCTTACTCTCACCCCTAGAAGTAGGGATCAAATGCAGGGTCTTAATATTGAGCTATATCTCCAGCCATTTAAATTTTTTTTTTTTTTTAATTTTGAGATAGGGTCTAAGTCACTAAGTTTCCCAGGTGTGCTCAAATTTGTGATTATCTGGCCTCAGCCTCCCAGGACACTGGGATTACAGGCCCTGCATCACCACTCCTAGTTTCTTCCACCTCCTTTCTGACTCCGTGGGCCAAGGGGAGTGGGTAGTCCCAGTCCACCTCCAACTTGGCCATACTGGGAGGCACAGGGAGCCAGCTTTGCACTCCCAGCATCTTTTAGCTGATAACCAGAATATATGTGGGAAGAGAAAGGACCAGCCCAGCACAGAGGAGCGATTCTGTCCACAAGAATCTTGTCCTGTGTCTCTACCGTGTCTGTGGCTGTCATGCATGATGGACACAGAAAGAAAGCTGTCCTAGGAAGGAAGTCATAAGACTGATGGACACAGCGGGGTGAGGGGGTGCAGATTCCACTGTGGACTTCAAAGTGACATTGGCTCTGAGGCAGGTCCCAGACAGGCCATTGTCACAAAGCTTCAATTTGCAACCTTGGTCCTGGCTGAGCTTCCCAGACTTGGTCCAGCCTCCCACCCTTCTCTTCCTCTCCTCATCTCATTCTTCCTCAGGGGCAGGGCCAGCCTATGCATGGGGCTTGCAAGGGTCCCAGGCAGTGGAGCCTCCTGCCCCTTCACGGGGTCTCCCTTCTGTGACGTGGGTGTACTGAGGTCCCTGGCTGCACATGGCATGGTACACATGGAAATCCTTGGATCCCTGGTGGCCTTGGAAGACAGTGGGCAACTGTGTGATGTGGCAGTGTTGTCCCAGCCATGGAGCCAGGTGGAGGCACAACCAGAGTTGGGACCTCAGTTAGAGTCCAGACCTCAAGCCCTCTGCCCTCCATACCCTTGCTGGTTGCTGTCAGCTTGGTAAGATTCCTGAGATGATCAGAGCCCACTTGCGCATTGCATAATTTATCTGTCCCTTGAGTCTATGACATAGAAGGTGTTGTGGATGATGCTAACTGTTTACTGTCTTTTGAAGACCCATGAAAGCACATGTTGTGTAAATTAGGATGAAGAAAAGTGGAAATTTTTTTTAAAGTGATCCAAAAATAGCTACTCTCAATTTTCAGAGCGCAGATAGTCACAGAGCTGCAAGTGCAGGGGCCACCTCCAGATAGAAGTGTCTTCAGTCATGAGCAAGATGGCAGGGAGAATGACTGTGTCAATAAATCAAAGTTTTGGGCAAAGATGTCTCTGCACACCACGTTCATTTCTCAAATTCATCTGTTGTCATCATTATCAGTATAGTTGGTTCAGGTAGACCTCATGTTGTGGCTTAAGTGTCCCCACAAAAGCTCAGGTTTAAGGTTACTCTTCTGCAGTAATGTACAAGAGGTGACCAAAGAATACAGTGAATGTTTACATACAAAATTTATTACAGGTGAAGATGCATTGCCATTAGTTCTCCTTAAAATACCCACTCCCCCCCCACACACAGTTCCAGCACACTTAGCTCATTGTTCTTGCTACTTTCTGAAGCAGTTCTGGAAGTCTTCTTTCATGAGTATGTTTATGTGGCATGACCAAAATTATGGTGAATGCTGCTGCCAAATGCCATCCAATAGAAAGGCAGGCCTATAAAAATATGATGGTGTATCCTAATGTGCCTTATTCACCAGATCTGCCACTATGTGACTTCCGGTTCTTCTTCAAAGTAAAAAATGACCATGAATGGTAAATCAATCCAGGATAGTGAGGCAGCCTTAAGAGCACAACTATAGACACTCATGAAAGAGGACTTCCAGGACTGCTGCAGAATGTGGCAAGAATGATGGGATAAGTGTGTTGGAAGTGAATGGAGTATTTTGAAGGGGATTCATGACAATGTATCTTTTACTGCAATAACTACTTAAAATTTAAGCATTTATCCTATTTGTCTGTCACTCCCAAGAAGAGTGGGACCAGGTGGGCCTTTTCAGGTGATTAGGTTGCAAGAGCACAGCCCTCGTGAATGGCTTGCTCCATTCATAGAGTAGTGGATTGATGGGGTTATCGCAAGTGAGGATCTGTTATAAAAGTCTCTCTGACTATCTCTTCAGAGAGTCCCTCTTTTCATGTGATGTCCTGTGTGGCGTCAAGACTGTGCAGATGTGGCCCATCCATCCTGGAGCCTGCAGATTTGAGGATGAGTTAGGCAATGAGTTCACAACAAAGAGTGGGAGGAAGAGATGATGGAGACCAGATACCCAGTGCCAAGGCTGGGAGGCACAGCCTGGAGGGGCTCTGGGCAGCCCTGAGCAGGGAGAGATGAGACCACTGGAGGCAGCCTGGCCTGAGTCAGAGGACTCAGCGAAGGCATCCCAGGAAAAGGTTGCTGAGTATTCCCCACACAGTGAGGACTTCTGATGGTTTAGATTTGACCTTGGAACTATTTATGCAGAGGCAGTCTGTTAAGACAAGACTGCGGAGAGAAAGTTCATAAGGTACATATTTGTAATTCAATAATGTAGCTAAAACTTGGCTTCATTTTTTTTTTTTTCTTTTTGGACTTAACAAATAGCATCCATTCAGTATGAAATCTTTATACTGTATTCTCTTTGTGTTAAAATTAACTGTACCTTGGCCAGGCATGGTGGCACATACCTGTAGTCCCAGTACCTCAAAGGCTGAGGCAGGAAGATTGGCAAAAGTTCCAGGCCAGCCAGGGCCTCATGGGCTACATAATGAGTTCAAGCCTTGCCTGAACTACCTAGTGTGACCCTGTCTCAAAACAAAACAAAACAAAACAAAACAAAACAAAACAAACCTAAAAAGGACAACAAAAAACAACTGTACCTTGAATCTTGGCTATAAAAACAAACAAGCCAGGTGGGGTGGTGCACACCTGTAATCTCAATACTCTGGGAGGCTGGGTCAGGAGGGGTGGGATTTGAACCAAGCCTGGGCAACTTAATGATTTAATGAGTCCCTATCTCAAATCAAGCAAGAAAACAAACAAATGATTTTCTCATATGCACTATCAAGAACTTCTGTAGCCGATGGACCCAGCCCATCAGCACCTGTGTTGGCAATGACCGAGTGGCAGCCTAGGGTCCCTGACTGCCCAGTGAATTCACCGGGCCTTTGACAAACCCAGTGTTGCAGCTATGACTGCCGCCATTGTCCCCACTGCACATTCTGACTTCACCAGCTGTGTTGGGAGCCAGGCATGGGGAATAAAAGCAATTGCACTGGTTCATTTCACTGACAAATGGACAGAGGCTGGAGTGGAGGCTGGGACAGCTGGGTCCTGCCTCCGGCTCTGGCCCTGCCCTGTGGGTGATATTGAGGCCAGCTGCCTTCCCTTCTGAATCCTAGTTTTCCCATAGCTTCCTACTTGGAGGCAGAACTATGTGCATGAGACTCTCTCCTTTACCATGAAGGACACCAATAGCCAATCAGCCCTGGCCAGCAGAGGTGGGGGTTTAAGCCACCTATGAGGCAAGGGTCCCCTTTCCCCTCCAGCTCAGGAATGCTTTTGATGACACTCTGGGACCTCCCTTGCCTGCTCCTGCCTGCCATGTCACAGCTGTCAGCTTTCCCCACACGAGGCCTGAGACACCCTCAGGTCCTTTCTAGAGCCTCTTCCGGCTCATCAGGAAGGGGGAGGGCGGCAGGGTGCAAGGCAGGGCTCCTGTGCTCTGGCCTACTTTCCCGACCTGTTCTGGCTGCCTCAGCCCAGGGGCCCAGGGAGCTTGTGATCTGTCTGGTGCTACAAGCGGCTTTTGTTTGCGTCCCAGTTTCTCCAGCCTGTAGGTTTCAGCTGCCCTCCTGTGGCCTGGAAAACTGGAAGCCAGTGACCCCTCTGGAGGGCGGTTTGGTTGCCATGGAGATACTTTATCTCTTGCCCCCTTGCAGCTTCCCAACATGAAGCCAGCTCTGCAGGGCAGAGTTCTACCCTGGGATGTGGGCCTTCCTGGGGAGGGAGGTCCCGCTCTGCTACCATGTTCACAGTGACCTGATTGCGCCCAGGGCTTGCCCTTTGCTAGGTTCTCTGTGTCCTCTTATGCAGAGTCTGGCTGGAGCCACCCGCCTTGGGCCATCACTGCTCTGGACACCTGGGAACGCTGGCCCTAAGCACATTTACTGGACCAGTAGCAATGCTCTGTCAGCAAATGCTCGCACAGGATGCAGTCCCAGCTGATGGCAGAACGGCCATGTGCTCAGAGTCACTGGGTTTCATCTGTCCCTCAACTCCCAGCCATCCAAGAAAGAGGGGCAGTGTGGCAAAGGTGGTAAGAGGTGGCACACTATCTATGGGTCTGTTGTGTCTCAGGTCTGGATCTGCCTAGAGCAGGCTGGTACCACCCGCTGTCAGAGCCTGCTCCAGCCCTGGCCTGCTCTAAATCAACACACCTTCTAACTCACCTTCTTCTGCTCTCAGTCAGAGCCTTAAGGACTGACCCGGGGTGGGGCAAATGAAGCTGACTGCTGGGTGGACTCAGTGATTCTGCCCCAGGGCCCAGAGCAGGGGCCTGGTCCTCCAGAGGGAGTGATGGACATGTACCCTGGCACTGAGCAGGAACACTTGGTACAGAGTCGGGCAGGTTGCTTTGCAGAATTGGCCCAGGCATTTGTTGCTGTGTGACTTTGGGAAAGTCACTTGACTACACTGCGCATCACCTTTCTCTTTGAAAAACCAGAGCTGAAAGGGACTGGCGCATTTCATTCAGTGATGATGGAGATGATTGTATGGTGCAGTAAAGGGCTGGATGTTGTCACTGCTCAAAGATTTAGTTACAAGAAGGATTAATAGTGGCATGTTGATGGGCGGCAGATGGCCCCCTGGAAAGGGGACAGTGTCCATGCTGAAGACCCAGCATTAGTTGTAGTCAAGGGCACTTTTGTGATGAAAGGTGATTTACCAGTGAACTCCAAGCTGGGAGGACTTGGTAGGTTTTTGTCAGCCTTCACCGTTCCACCAGGTTGGTTGGGGTTTAGCACGTTAGTGTTGAGTATGGACTTTCAGGCTTGGCACATTGACCCTGAATTCTGACTCTTCTGCTGTATCAGCCGGAAATGGCCATAGTAGTGCTGTGTAACAAATCAGCCAGGAATGGTGACTCACAATAGTGTTTGTGCTCTCACTCATGGATCTGCTGAGCAGTTGTGAGTCCCTGAAACAGCCTGAGCTTGGCAGGGTGGCTGTGTTCCAGGCTGCAGGAAGGACTCAGGTTTGCACTGCCCTAGGGGAAGTGCCTCCCGCGGCAATGGCAGCAGAGGAGGAGAAAGTTCACTCAGGTAGGTACATTTTGAGTCTTTGCTGCTTTCACATCAGCTCACACCCCTTGGTGGAGTCACGTGGTGGAGTCCAACATCCATGAGGAGGGGATAGTTGTAAACAGTACTTGCCCCTTATCTGGGGTGTTTATTTTGTGGTTTCACTAAGCCACAGCCAACCAACGGATGCAATATTAAGTGGAAAATTTTTTTAAAAAGTCATAGATTTAATTAATTAATTAGTTTTAGTTTTCATGAGACAGAGTCTTGCTATGTAGTTTAGGCTAGCTTTGAACTCATTATGTGTCTTAGGCTGACCTGGAACATACAGCAGTCTTTCTGCCTCAGCTTCCTGAGAGCTGGGTCATTGTTGTGTGCCACTATGCCTGGTTAATAGTCCATAAATTTTAAATTCATGCCACTCTGAGTAGCAGGATGCAATTTTCCACCATAGTCCCCCACCCAGACTATGCATTGTCCCTTCGTCCAACATATCTGTAGTGTATACATTACCCTCTCGTTAGTAACTTATCAGATCCATTGTCACACTGTTGCAGAACTTGTTTGAACTCATTTCACTTAAAAGTGGCTGCAAAGTTCAAGAGCACTGAAACAAAGAGATATAAGGGCATCAAAGGTGGAAGGGCAGATTAATCCTGTTATTGTGTGGCAATGCTGCCGGGCACATAGCTTACAAAGGTAGCACATATAGTGGGTTCAGACATATCCCCAGTTTCATGCACCTATTGGGAGGGGGTCCCAGAATGTGTCCCCCATGGAGAAGGGAAAGAGTGTATGTCCTCAAGAAGCTGCGTGCTCTTAGCCACCTGGCAGCTGGGTAGCCTCAGCCACACCCTACTGTCTGTGATCCTCTGTCCTTTCAGCTCTGAAGTGGAGAATACACACAACACTGCAGCTTGAGCAGGAGCTGAGATAAGGCCTGGAGGAGGCCAGTCCAGTGGCCCAGCCCAGCCCAGTGACCATAACCATGCCTGAGGCAGGTGTTGGAGCTGGAGAGGGCTGCTGCTGTACATCCTGGGATTCCAGCTGGCCGTGGTGTACGTGCCTGTATTCCGAGCACTCTTGAGGCTGAGGAGGAGAATTGTAAGTTTGAGCCCAGTTTCAAAATGAAAAGGACTGGGCTATAGCCCTCAGTGGAAAAGCTTTGGATTCAAGTCTTAGCACTGTTAAAACAACTCAACACAACACAATACACTACAACACAACACAGCACAAAACAAATCTCAGGACTTCTGCCCCCTTGTAAACAATGAATGTCAACACAGCCAGCTCTGTGACCCTTATTCCACTCAGGCCTGTAATTGGAACCCCAGGGGTTGAGTCTGGGCAGTAGTGAGCATTTCCCAGGGCACTGGGATGCATTTTCCTGGCTTGCTCCTCTGAGGTCTCTTCCTTCCCTTTGTTTCCTTCCTGTGATGACCTCTAGGAATTCTGTTTCTGGCTCCCGTTTGGGGCGGATGACACTGTCTGTTCTCTGCTCTCATGCAGCAATTGCGTGTGCAGACAATGCTCATTGCAGCAATGGTAGCCAACACCCCACTCCTTCCTACCCTTTCCCCACTGCAGCCCCCATCCAAACACACCCCTTCCTGATGCTTCTATAGAGCCACCTCCTCTTTGGAGGGTGCATCAGGAGAGTCTGGATACAGTGTGAGCTCATTCAATATATTTTCATTTCTCAATTGCAAACATATGATCAGATGCTTGGTGTTTACCAGGACCAGCCTAGGGACACAGTGTCACATCAGATGCATCTACAAGATTGGGGTACCCCTGGTTGTTGGGGGCAGTGCCACAAGCATTTCTTGGGTAGCTCTCTGTCCTGACCTATAACACACGATGAAACCATCTGTGCGCATTTCTGTCTCCCTGGCTGGCAGGCAGGGACTGCTTCTCATTCTTCTTTCTCATATGCACAGTGAATGGTTGGTATCAGTAAGGGACACAGACGAGCCCAGCAGCAGCTTTCCTAGAGCACTGCCACCTCTGGGGAAGTCCTAGGGCCCCCAGCCTCATCAGTGTGCCCAGAAAAACCTTTTTCATAACCAGGGCGGCCAGCAGGCAGTTGGCTCCCACACCCCATGAGCCTTAGGCTTCCAGGCTAAAAAACTAGAAGTTGGCAACCCCCTCCCCTCACCCCAGAACGTGTGCTGACAGCCCGAGAATTCTGTGATTTATACGATTAATATGAGAAGCAACATCATTATTCTGTTAATATATTATTCATTTCACTGGTGATCTATTCCCCCCACACCCAGCTCTGTGAGTCAATTTCCCTCCCTGCTACTTTAATAGAGCTGCATTTTAAATGGTGAGAACAGTACATTAAACATGTATAAGATGTAATCTCATTTAGAATGCTCTCTTCCAGCGGATCTGCCTCATAAGCATAAAAACAACAGGGCTTCCTAGGTTTATCTTGGGGTCCACCTGGGTGGGCAGGCGGACAGTGAGAACAAAGTCCAGCTCTAATCAAGGAATATGCTCAAACTTCACATCTTAGCCTTCTCTCACTCAAAAGGGGACTTAGTTCTGTTCCAGGCCATGAAGACTTGGGAGACCCTTCCACTTTTGATGTGCCCCCCACACCACACCCTATCAGGGAAGGAGGGGCTCCGCTCTAGGAGTTAGACCCTTATTTTTACTTAATTAAATAGCTAGTCAGTTGCAGCACCCTTCTCTTATAAACCATAAGCCAGCCTTGGCACCATATGGGGCTTACTCTAGGAGGCGTCTCAGCCTGCCAGCACTGCAGGTACATTCTTGATGCAAGGTTGAGGGGAGATGTATGGGAATCTTGAGATGTCTCAGAGCACTGGGTCATTGTCCTTTGCTTTGGTATCGCGTGTGTGTCCACTAATCTGTCATGACCTCAAGGGCTTAGACCATGACCTCACCCCACTTGGGAGCCAGATGAGGTCCTGTAATCTGGGCATCATGCTCAGAGACACAAAGACAGGAGTTGTGGTTTTGAAGCCAATTGGAGGAGAGGATGTTTTGGATGGAACAGAAGGGTAGACAGAATTTCATTAGGTTGCTTGACTGGGAAGGGCAATCAGTCAGCAGCAAAGACATGATTAACAGTATGGGTACAGGGAGGAGCCGGTTTACAGAGGCCTCAACAATAGGCTGAAAAGCTTGGTTCTGATGGGGCAGTAGGACATCACTGCAGGTTTTGGATCTGAGGAATGACCCATTGTGCAGGTTTCTGGGTTCCATAGTTGAGTGATGGATATTAATGTCCAGATATGTTTTGCAAATAGCTCAGTGATAAGATGGCATGAAAGAGTGGTATTTCTTGGCTTCTTTTCCACAAACTAACTCCTATTTACCCTTCAAGACTTTATTTAAATGACCCCTTTCTGCCTAGCTTCCTTTGAATCCTTTTTCTATTGCCCCTGTTCTTTGTTCATCAGGTGATGACCAGAATATGATTAATGAGTGCATCGGGAAGAGTGGGGATAAGTGAAGGTCTCAAGGAAGGATGGGATCTGGTCCCAGTTTGGGTTTTCCCAGAAGCAGACTCTGAGACTTAAGCACAGGTACTTTATATGGAGGTGGCATAGGCAGGGGAGGGGTAAAGTGAGGCAGGGAATAGAAGGCAGCCAGTAGAGGGTGAATTAACAGGCAGGTCACTACTCTGAGCTACTGGGGCTTGACACTGCTGCAAGCTTGAGAGGCAGCATGGAACATACACTTCATGCACTTTAAAGCCACTGCACCCACACACCAAGCTGTCATCACTGCAGGACTGAGGATTTCTGGCCAGCTGCATGTCCAAGCAGAATCAAACAGGTTTAGTGGCCAGAGAAAACTTAAAGACCATGAGATGTTGTGACTATTCATCATACCATGTTGATGTGAATGTATTAAGAAACACCTAGCAGATTAGTGAAACACAGTTCTGGGTGTGTCTATGGATGACTGACAGGTAGGCCAGCAAATGAGGGAAGAAGGCCTAAGCTGGATGTGGGTGGCACCAACCAATAGGCTTGTATCCTAGACAGAATAAAAAGGGAAAGAAGGACGTGTCCTCATTTTAGAAGAGCTCCAGTCTTTTGGATATTGGTCTCCAGTTTCTCCAGCCTTTCAACACAGACTCACACCAGCAGCGCTCCAGGGGCTTCCAGACATTCAGTGGTGCTGCACCCTTGATCCTTCTTGTTCTTTGGCTTCTATCTTCTTGGCTGAGCGGCTGCTGGATCCTCCAACTTTCCAGCATGCACATTGTTGTCATTGTGTATTCCACCTCTGCTCCCACAGATGACTTCTGTGGATTTCCTCACTTCTGATTCTGTGAGCCTATTTAATAAATTCTGTTGAATAATTATATATATATTTCCTTTTTTATTCTATTCTTCTAGATAACCCTAACTAATAGAGATGTGGATGGTGGCAGTTGGGAATCAGTGACCTATGTGGAAATGGTAAGGCCTCTGGGAATGTGGCTATAGTGTTGGCAGCATCTGCTAGGAAGCATCATCCTTCTGAGGAAAGTACAGGTGAGTGGTCACAAGCTGGGAGTCTAGAAAGACCTGGGCCGGGGAGTGCTAGGATTTGGGTATGGTCTGAGCATTTCCTGAAGAAGTCATGTGTCATGTGTTGGAAGTTTGGTCCTTGGTTGATGATGTTGTGAAATGCTGTGGAATCTTTAAGAGCAGGGTGGTGGAGAAACTGTTTAGGTAACTGAGAGTGCTGTTCTTAGAAAGCATTAAGTAGTTCTCATGGCACCTCAGTTAGTTCAGTGAGAATGGGTTATAAAAGACCACTCCCTAGGTTTTAGCTTTCTGGCTTGCCATGTAATCTTTTTTTTTTTTTTTTTTTTTTTTTTTTTTTTTTTTTTTTTTGTGGAACCGGGGATTGAACTCAGGCCCTTGTGCTTCCCAGGCAAGAGCTTATTCTACTGAGCTATCTCCCTGGCCCAAGGATTTTTTTTTTAAGGCCAGCTCAGGCTGCCTTAAGGGCAGGTCTGGTGCAGCTTGCGGATCTGGGGATCAAACCACAGTCCCCTGCGCCTGCCTGAGTTTGCCCAAGCAGGTGCTTTGAACAACTGAGCTAACCCACAAGCCCCTTGCCATATATTTCTGTCTTTCTGTTTTTCTGTCTGTCTTTTTCTTTCTCTGTTTCTCTGTTTGTCTTTCTTTCTTTCTTTCTTTCTTTCTTTCTTTCTTTCTTTCTTTCTTTCTTTCTTTCTTTCTTCTTTCTTTCTTCTTTCTGAGGATTGAACCCAGATCCTTTTAAGTTACATCCCTAGGCTTTTAAAATTGTTTCTTTTGAGATGGGGTCTTGCTAACTCACTACATTTCCCAGACTGAGCTTGAACTTGCAGTACTCCTGTCTCAGCCTCCCCCACGCTGGGATTGTAGGCATATGCTACCACCATACCTGGTGGGTCTCTCTTTTCATGTACTCTCTCCGTTGTGCCATCCACATGAGGTAATATAGCTGAAGGTCTTTGCCAGAGCTGGTGCCATGCTGTTTAGACTTCCAACCTCTAGAATTGTGAGCTAAGTAAACCTCTTTTATTCATAAAGTACCCAGCCTCAGGTAGTTCATTATAGCAAGGGACTAATACAGAGTATTTGTGCTCAGCCATCGTAAAGCTCTTCTGTGCTGCAGGACTGACCCAGCCCAGCCCGCCAGAATAGCCCACCTCTCTCTCCCCTTCCAACTCCAGCTCCAGTCACCCTATTTCATTATTGATTCAGTCTTCTAGGAGACTTCATGCTAGAAAAGGGGTCCTGAATGGTGGACATGAATGTTTGGTTCTAGGAAAAGGACCATTGCAGCAAAACTGGAGATGTTTATATTCCTCCACATGCCTAATTCCCAGTATTTAGCTTGTGTTCCAGGGACCAGCCAGCTTGTTTTCTGAAAAACAAATATCTGCCTGTATCTTTTCAGGCAGGAACAGACTCATTGTCCCATCTCACAATGCCTCCTTTTCCTGTCTGTCGTTCCTGGATATGGGCAGGGTGCAAGGAGATTCTGACCTTGGTTCCTAGCCTAGTGTCAACTTGGTAAACAGATGGTGGCCTTCCCCAACATGTATCCTCAACACACTGCCTGAACCTCACAGCCTCAAGGGGAGTGACATCCTCCCTAGGGGCCCAAATTAGCTCCTGAAGAGGGAGGGTGAAAAAAGTCTTAGCTATTACAACAGCATGCCAAGTTCAGCAGTGCCCAGGAGAATCTTATTCCTTATTCATGAGGAGTGAAAAACGATCTAAAAAGGCTCCTTGGAAGGATGACAATGAAAAAAAAAGAGAAATATTGGATGAGAGAAATAGCTGCATGAATGGAACCAGTCCTTCTTCTTGCCCATTCATAACTCTGCATGAATCATATTTATTTGACTTTGGAAAATCACTGGGGCTGGGGTGCAGACCTGCTGGGTGAGGGAGAATTCCAGAGGGGTTGAAGAGGTTGGCTGATTCTGGGAGCTCAGCACTAGCGGGTTCTACCCCATTCTTGGCAGGCACAGCCCTGGATTTATTTGTTGGTTTCTCAATCAAAGGCCACGGCTCCATACCACAAAGTTGAACAGATTAGAATTCATCCTTCCTCCACCCTCTTTCTAGCAACTCTTCCATCTTCTCATTAGTTTACTGGAGAGCAAGTTCTAACAACTGTCCCCAAGGACCCTGCATGAACTATTCAGCAATTTCATCATTCCATTAATTTCTTGTTGGTTGCTCAGCAACCAGGCGGAAAGGGCCAGAGCATCTCCCTGCCAGGTGAATGGCTGCATCCCAAAGTGAGAACCCAGATTCTGAAGGGAGAAAAATGTAATTTCTTTGGCCAGTTCTTCAAGTTCTGAGCTGGAGACAGACTCTTGTTAGCAAAAGGCAGATTAATAAGAGAAAAACACAAGCATACTTACTACACTTGCTGTGTATTTCATAGAGAAGTGTCACTTTTTCAGGAAAGTAAGTACCTCTCAAGGTAGTGACTTGGGGCTGTTTAGTGTTTTGCAGTACAGAATACTGAACCTATGACACAGTGAGCTATACTACAGCCATTTTTAACTTAAATTTATATTTATTTATTTATTTATTTATTTATTTATTTATTGTTTTGACACAGGTTCTTGTTAAGTCACTGTATTGTCCAGGCTGGGGTTGAACTTAGGATCTCCCTGTCTCAGCCTCCCAGAGTGTTGGGATTACAGGTATGTGTCACAAAAAATTTGACTTAAGTAGCCTTTTGATATAGAGCAAAAAATCTTAGAGTGGGGTAAGAATTTTCAGGTTTCAAAGACAGGACACCTACAGGAAAGTGAGAAAACTTGTTCCCAGATTCCATAGTAGGGAAGGATTTAGTTTTTTAGATTTAGACGGAAAGATCTCTCATCTGTGTGAATCTCTGTCCTTTCAATAGGTAAATAGAAAGAAAAAGAAAGAATTTCCCCATATTTTGAATTCTTTAGCGTGACAAACTTGATATCAAAAATATTTTATTTCCTTCGGTGGCGTAGCTTCCACGGGTGGCTTGGCCCCAGGCCTGCACACAACGGCAGAGTGGCTGATCACAGCGTTCTGAAATCGGAAGCCCTGGTTCAAAGTCCAGTTCTTTTTCTTGTGAGCTAACTTCCTGTCCCTGTAACAAAATCCCAGAGCTAACTTAGGAAGAGGAAAAGTTTGTTTCGGCTTCTGATCTCAGAGATTCTGTCCATGGTGACTGTTCCTGCTGCTTTTGGGCCTGTGGAGAGAGACCACATCATGGTGCGGAGGGTGTGGGACTGCAGGCTCCTCACCTCATGGTGGCCAGGAGACCAAAGAGGGAGAAGGGCAGGGTCTGGGGTCTCTATATCCCTTCCAAGGGCATGGCCCCAGTGACTTAAGATCCCCATTTAGTCCTGCCTTTAAAAATTTTTCACTAATTTCCCAAGAACACCAAGCTGGAAACTAAGGCTTTAACACATCTGTCTTTGGGGACATTGAAGAACCAAACCACAGCAGTGACCTTTGGGAAGCCACCACTTCACTGGAAGGCTGTTTACATTTGTACAAAAGGGGGACATTGAAAACATGGTGCTTACCTCAGAGGGCTCTCTGGGAACTGAATGAGGTAGAGCATGTGCAGTTAGTGGGCCTGGCACCCACAGGGTGGTGGTCCAGTCAGATGCCAGGGTGACACATACTGGCAACTTGTCACTACTGTCCTCAACTTGCATGTCTGCACGTGGCAGTGAGTATTTGGCAACACAGGCAGGGTGCCCAGTGTCTCTTTTTTCAGGAAATGTTAGGCTCTGGGGACAAAGGAACATGGTGGGATGTGGTAATGAACTTGACTTGGGAACCTGGCTGTCCATATGCTGGGACACTGTGACATGGATGTTTTAGGGACAGCTGAGGATGGGGCTGTTCCCTCCTGGCCTCAGGCCATATTGGGAGCTTGTGTCCCACCACCTGACTCAGTGATAGATGAGAGAAGCTAGGAAGAGGCTGCTGGGTCGAAAAGCCATCCAATTCTGGCTTTCTTGGCCCCCATATGGACCCATTGTGTGGCCCTGAACAAGTCCCCAAACTGTGCCAAGGCCTCTTGGGGAAAAACCCCAGCTTTTCTGGCTACCACACAGGCTGTATCCCTTGCCCCAGAAGCTCCTTGGTTTCCTGTGATTGCTTGCAGTCTGCATGTGGCACTAGCCCAGGGCTCTGGGGTCTGGGCAGTTTAGCCTGTTGCACTCGGCACTTGGCTGCTTGGCAGGAGAAATCCCTTGGTCCTGCTGGTCTGGGCTTGGAGCCCTCAAGCCAGTCCAGACCATAGTGTTTTTCTGTCTTCTTCCTTCCCTTTTCTCCCTGTCATTTCTCACTCCTGTCCCCCTCTTCCACTCCGCTAATGAGTCCCAAGGAGAGGCTGTGTGCCAGGTGCCCCCTTTCCCATTTGCAGACGAGAGGCCCTGGGATGCTTGGCTCTGCTAAGTGTGGCCCTGACTCAGGGTTTCCATGGTGATGGCACTCGTGGTAACAGCTTTGGCTTGTTGCCAGGGCAGATGACAACCATGACAGCCAGTCTCAGATCACATCCAGCTGTGCCTGCAGCCTCGAGGGACGGGCGTGGTAAGTGGGGCTGTGGGGCTGACTCTCTCATGCCTCTCCCTGTGCTCATGGTCTAGCCTGGAGTGCAGTGCCGCAGGAGCCATCCACCTTGCCTGGACAACCTCAGCAGGGGACACTAAGGTGTGGGAGGAACCCTGGATGGGAAGCAGGCCAGGCCATGACACCGGTGTGCTGAGTAAACTTGGGCATGGTGTGTCCTCTGTAGGAGGACCTTTGTAACTTTTCTCATTGGTGGGACAAAATGCCTGACACCCAAAGTTAAAAGGGGGAAAGGTTTATTTAGTTCACAGTCATCAGTGGCTGGCTCCAGTGTAGGATGACACATGGCAGAAGAGCATTGCAGAAGAGAGACAGTTCATGGTGGACAGAAGACGGCAAAGCAAGCAAGCAAGGGACAATACAAGCCTCTTTCTATCCCTGATACTGTATCCAGGCTGTGGGGACTAGGGTGGTCCTAAATCTGTCAGTTGGCTGATTAAGTGATCACCCGTCCTTAATCCTAGCATTGCACCATGAATCAGTTACATACTCTAGATTCAGGCATCTTTGCAAAAGCCCCACCTATGACTGCATGGGGCTTTGGGGGGCTTCCAGACACAAGACATAACATACACTAAAGGCTTTTGTAAGGTATGATCCAGTGATGGTGGCTGCTGTGCCTTGGACCACAGAGCTGCAGGTCAATCCCCGTCTCCTGGGAGCAGAGGCTTGATATGTTGGGTATGGGTCCTGGATCCCTTCCTGTGGTCCTCGACCCACGTGTTAGTGTTAAATGACCAGTGAGGCAGCTGGCTCTTGAGAGAAGACTCATTGTGGTCTCAGGATCCCTACAGGCTCTCATCACAAGGACCAGCTATGGGGTCACAGTGGGACCTCTAATCTCACAATCTCTTTGGGGCTTGCTGCTTCCGACACGTCCACAATTCGTGGTTCCAAATGCTGCAGAGGGGACAGCAAGGTGGAAATTATTAGAAGTGGGGAACTTTTCAGGAGACTTCTACACTTGCACCATCTTGTGCAGTCTCTCCCTCAGACACATGCGGGCCATTTCCTGCTGACTTTTCATAGGAACTTTTCTTTTTTTGCAGATTTCAGTCCTGGGGCAGTAGAATATGAATTATGGCTAGTTCAGGGAGCAAATTTCCTCCAAACAGCCTGGCTATTTCTCTTGATCTTGGGGTTAGCTGGGATCAGCAGAGTGGTTCTTCTAATTTCACTTAAAGTCTCTAGAGTGTCACGGCCAGATAGTGGCCAACCTGGTGTCACCCAAGCATTGGCTGGGACAGGTGGGCTTCTCCCTGCACCAGGCAGTGTATGGGTCTTGCCTCTCCTTGTGATCTTCCTGGAGATCACTTTCTAGATGGCTGCTGTGCCAGGGACATAGCTTGAGTATGGGACCCCTAAGGGCTTCTGTGTTGGAAGCTTGCTTTTCAGTGTGGCAATGTTGGGAGGTGGTGGCACTTTGCAGAGGTTCATGTGAAGTAACTCTGTAAGTGGGGTCACTGCTTTTGGAAGGGACTGACCTAGCTCTCATGAGATCCTGGGTAGCTCCTGAGAGAGGGGCTGTACAATAAGGCTGCCCTCCCCATTTCTGGCTCTCTTATCCTCCTCTGTGAGCCCCCAGGACAGTCCCCTAAACATGAAAAGAAAAGACTTGGCACCTTCTGTTTATTCACTTGCAGAAAATCCTTCCTGGGTTACCTCTGCCACGTGAGTGGAGCAGCAGCCACTTTATCAAAGAGAATTTGCACAGAGATCCCCAGGGCCATGCCAGGATTAAGGGTGGGTAAATCACTTAATCAGTCCACAAAAAAGTGGGGACACGTTTATAATGTATGATGCAATGATAAGTTGCTTAAATTTTAAAACTAATTTTTATTATAATAAAGGGGACATAATCATAAACCTCCCTCAAAATACTTCACCTTGCTGTGGACGCATTTAGCCCGCTGTTCTTGGCACTTTCTGAAGCAGTTCTGGAAGTCCTCTTTTGTGACTGTCTTCACAAGGTGTGACTAAGAAATATGGCAGATACTCCTGAGTGCCATCCACCAGGAAGGCAGGCTCACGAAAACATGACATGCTTCCTCATCCGCTTATTCGCTGGATCTGGCCCCATTTGACTTCTGGCTTTTTCCCTAAAGTCAAAATGACATGAAAGGTGAATGTTTGAATTGACTCAGGACATCCATGCAGTTGTGACAGCACAACTAAGGCCACTCAGGAAAGAGAACTTCTAGAATGGCTTCAGGAAGTGGCAAGAATGATGGGCTAAGGGTGTTCACGGCGTGCATGGGTGTGTGCGGGTGGGCTTGAAGAGATGATGGCAGTGTGTCTTTTACTGTAAGAAAATTTAAAAACATTAAGCCTTCACCGTATATTTCAATCACTTCTTATATAAGAACGAGTCTGCCAGGTCACTGGGAAGCACTAGCAAGTGACAGTGAGGGATAAATTCACCTCTGACACTCTCCAGCTCTGCTGGCCACACCGTTGGGACACCTTTGCTCTTTGGACAGAGCTGAAAATGTCGCCGTCCTTGTTAGCCCTTAGGAGCCATCCTGCTGCAACGTTGCAGAGAAGGGAGCCGGGGCCTGGGCTGGAGGAGGGCCGTGCTGCTGGCCCCTGGGAGCCGTGGCCCTGCCTCTACCAGGGCTCTGCAGACGAAGAGTCCTCATGGCCCGCGTCTCCTGCTTGCTCCCTCTATCCTCGAGGACTGGCTCTGGGTCCACTGACCTTGGACACAAAGGACAGCCCCATGTGCCTTGGTCTCCTTGTATGGCTTTGGCCTCAGGCCTCCCGAGGGCCCTTTCCTCAGAATTTAATCTCCTGTGACAGGTGTCCAGAGCTATTTCTGCCTGGTGGTTAGTGAAACAAAACAAGACCTCTTCCAGGCCACTGTAGGCTGCTTTGGCCCCCGGTGCTGGCGAAGCCCAGAACTCAGAGGGGACAGCTTAGAGGCTGTCCCTACTTCTTGAGGGGGGCAGTCCCTTGGCGCTTTCTAGGCTGCTTGATATATAATTATATTTATTTTTCATTCTGGTGAAACATAGATCATGAAAGTTACTTATTTATTTATGTATTATTATTATTATCATTTTTTTGTAGTGCTGGCGATTGAACTTGGGACTTCATACATGCTAGGCATGTGCTCTATCCCTGATCTCTGCTCCCAAAGTTACTATTTATATCACTTGTAAATACACAATTCAGTGGCTTTAAACACATTCATATTGTGTGACCATCACCACCATCTACCTCCAGAACTTCTCCATCTTCTCAAACTAGACTTCCTCTTAGCATCGTAAGATTGAGTAATATATTTATGTATTTATTTTTATGTATTTGGTACAGGGTCTCACTACACAGCTTGGACTCATAGTGATCCTCTTGTCTTCAGCCTCCCCAGCACTGGGATTATAGGACGTGCCACAACACCAGGTCTTGGAGCACACCTGGGGGCAGCGCCAGCATGGCATGTGGTGCTGGGGATTGAATCCCGGTCTCTGTGCTTGCCAAAGCAGGTGCTTAGTCTGCTGAGCTATCTCACCAGCCCACACCAATCATCTTCCAGTGTGCACCTTTTGGCTACTTTCAGTCTGTTTGTGTGTCTACCCAGAAGTGATAGTGCTGAAACACACGGTTACATGGTCCATGTTTAACTTTTGATTTTCCTTTCTTTAAAAAAAGAATTGTTTTTGGAAACAGGGGTTTATTATGTGCTTTAGGCTGACCTTGAACTTGCAGCCGTCCTCTTGGCTCAGCCTCCTAATGCTGGGATTATGGGTCTCTGCCACCATCCCTGCTCATGTGGAACTATTACAGGAACACGTGTGTGTACACACACAACCCAGATTAGGTTTCTCATAATCTAATAAGTAGGTGATTGGGGTTCTGTTCTGGAACCTACGTGTTACAGAATAAATGCATATGTTTACTCATTCATTTTGCAAAAATTATGATCAAAACAACAATGCAAAAAGCTTATAGTTGTAACCGCTGTACAGTTCCACAGCGTCAAGCATATTCACAGTGTTGCGCAACAGATATGAACTCTTTTGAGTTTAACTTTATCAGATTTGCAAAAGTGAAATTCTGTACCCACCACACACTTAACTCCCTACTGCCCTCCCCAGCCCCTGGCACTGACCGCTGTACTTTCTGTCTACGAATTTGACCACTCTGGGACCTGAGGAAGGGGAATCAATTGGCATTTGTCCTTTGTGTCTGGCTGCTTCCCTTAGCATGATGGTCACTTGGCAAGTTCACGCATGCTGTAGCTTGTGTCAGAATTTCCTCCCTTGTTAAGGCTGCTATTCCACTGTATAAGTATAGCACCACATTTTTATTCATTATTTAAATTTTTTATCTTTTCATTTTGCATTTTTTTGGTACCAGGGATCAAATTCAGGACCTTATGCTTGCCAGGCAGATGCTTAAGCTGTGGACAGGTCTCCCCAGTCCCATGGTATCACATTTAATTTTTTTATTTCCTTTTTGCCGATTTTTTTTATTAGTGTACATAGGTTATACAGATGAGTGAGGTTTTTTTTTTTGACAGATTTATAGATGCATATAATGACCCCCCCATTTCGTACTTTTTGGGTTCAATGTATACAATGTATTTTGATTATATTCCTGCCCCCCGTTATCTATCCTGGCACCTTACTTCTTCCCTTTTCCTCCCTTCCTCTTGTCCAATCATGGTTTTCCTGTCATCCAATGTAACATTTGCCTTTCTAAGTTTGACTTACTTTGCTCCATATGACAATTTCCAGATCAATTCATTTTTCTACAAATGACAAAATGGTGACCTTTTCCTGACTGAATAATGCCCTGTTGTGCACATATTACACATTGCCTGTTCATCTTTCTCCCTATTACATCTAGGTTAAAATTTTGTAAACAGACATAATATTTGAATTTGAGTTTCAATCACTTGAAATGAGACACCTCATATTTACTACTACCTGAAGGTGGGAGACAGCTTTGGCTTAATGTGGATGCCTAATTTATTTCTACGTCCTTAAACCCCTACATTTAATTTTTTTTAACCATTCATCAGTGGATGGGCATTTGAGTTGCTCCCACCTCTTAGCTACTGGATGGCTGCTCTTAGTGTAGGTGTAGTTTTTGGGACCCTGCTTTCAATTCTTTGGGGACTTGTACCTAGAAGCAGAGCTGCTAGATCATATGAAAGTTGTATTTTTAATTTTTAGAGAAATTTCTTTCACGCACTGGCATTATAATTCGCAGGGGAACCAGGCACGTGCAGGAGGAGTCTAATGTTTTCTCCTGAGGGCACTGGCATGTGGCCTGGTGGGGGGGTGCTGCAGAGGTGGGTGAGGTCCGTCAGCCTTGTCTCCTTCAGGACTTGCTGACAAAAGCCGACGCTTGGATCTCATCCAATTTTCAAGGGAAGGAAGACAGACGTTTTGATGGATACACGAGATGATGCAGTCTCCTCTGGAGCAATTTCATGTTACGGGGAGGAAGCTTGGAAGGGTGGTGGCCTTTGCTTCGTTCTGTACAATTCAAATCCTGAAACATCACTGCAAATGCTGGCTTTGTAGCTATTGAGGTTCACCAGGGAGGGGGGAAGCATTCATTATTCCAAAGTAGAGTTTAGCAGGGTTAAGGGCCCAGCTTTGTGCAGAGTGGTCAAATTCTGACAATGGTGTCAGTATGTATTTCAGGACACATTAAGAGTATTCCTACAATATATTAGCTCAAAGAGCTGGAACTCAAAATAACTGCATTCACAAACAGGCTCCAGTGGAATAGTCTATTGTAATCCAATTTTTAAGTGGAGAAAAGAAATCCCAGTGTGTGTGTATATGTGTGTGCACCTGTGTATGTGTGTGTGTGTGTGTGTGTGTTTCTTTTTAGGAAAATGACCATCAACTTTCTGATTATTTCGGAGGAACTCTTCCAACTGATGCAACCTGTCCGAGTATCAGAGAAGGGATGACAAGTTGGTGACGTGTGGTAGGAAGAAGAACGAGAAAAAATGTCAAGGCCACCTCTGAACTCACCAGGTGGAAAAGGCTATATTAGGGAAGGTTTTAAAAATCTGTAGGGAGAATGGGGTTGTCAGGAAAATAGCGGGGAGATGCTTTTCCGCCCCCCCGCCCCCCTCCACCTTGGTACCAGGTAGTTCTTCCCTTTCTCTTCAGACCCTCCCCCAGCTGTTGGGCAGCTCTGTTTGCAGGACTGTGCTTTTTCTGGATATATGGTCTTGGGATCCTTGGGAAAACCCCAGGAGAAGATCTGCCCATTTGCCTCATGGCACAAAGGACTGAGCCATGTGAGAGAATTCTAGATACATCCCAACGGAAGCGCAGTCCTCCTTTTCCACCCCAATGATCTCTGTGTGGAGCAGCAGAGAGACATGAGGCCGCCCAGGATGTCAATGTGAGCAGTAGGTTCTAGTGACCTCCCGGGATCAGCATTGGCCATGCGCACAACACTGGGATTCCTGCCTCGAGGCCAATTGGCTCTTCCTTGGGAGCTCAAGGGAGACTGAGAACCAGCTCAGTGGAGCCGAGGCAGAAATCTAGGCTGCGCACAAGGCAACTGAACTGCTACCTCTCTGGAAAAGCCCGAGGCCAAACCCAGGCTGGCTTCCCAGTGGAGAGAAGGACAGACTGATTAAGAGGCAGGCGCTCTGGAGTGTTTTCTGTGCTCTGGCTTGATTATCTTCCTAGCTCCACAAAATCAAGGATTTAAGCTAGCCCCTGCTTGCTAATCTGTTCCATGCATCTGTCCGAGCAGCATGTCTTTTGATACAGGCTGAATTACCTCAACTTTGTACATCAAAATCCTAACCCCTAGCTACTCCAGGCAGTGACTGCATTTTGAGACAGGATTGTTGAGAGGTAGTTAAATTAAAATAAGGTCATTGGGATGGGCTATATTCCAATAGGACCAGTGTCCTTGTAAGAAGAGGGACCATTTACTGGAGAAGACCAGCTACAGGCGAAGACAGCCCTTCCTACACCTGCATCTCTGACTTCTAGTCTCAGCAGTGAGAGAAAATAAATGTCTACTGTTTAAACCCCTCTGTTGATGGCCCTATGCTATGGGAACCCTCAGAAACCAACGGGTCACTGTATCCTCAGACAGCGAGGGAAGGAGAGGCAACATCACTAGTTGTGTGTGGGTGGTGGTGCGAAAGGAGGGCTCAAGTCCTTGCCTGTGATAACCTGGCAGAGTCAGCTGGGGCCAGGTTACTGCTTCTCCTTGTAGGCTCCAGGGGAGTCACTTTCCTTCCTGGGATAGTGTCAGGCCGGATGGAGTAGCAGCCAGGGTCTCCCTCCACCCCAACTGGCATCTGAAACCAGTTGAACCATTTCTTCTGCAGCTGTGGCCAAAGGTGCTGTGTGCCCTTGGCTACTATTTGGGCTGGAAGGATGCCTTCACTTCCCATTTGTGAACCACAGGCAACAGGTATAATAGGATCCCAGCCAGCACCGTCACTCAAGACTGTACAGGTCAGAGGGTCTCCAGAGAGTCCTGGGCTCTTTGAGGTAAGTAGCCAGTGGTTTGGCTGAAAGCCTAAGAGGCAGTGCCTGCTGGGCCATGTCCCATCCCGGCATGGAGTCTGCACTGTTATAGCAGACAGGCCCCAGGAGCTGAGCCCTTCCCAGAGGAATGCCAGGCCCCTGCTTATGTGTGTAGAATCATCTTTCTTCCATCCTGTTTCATTTGCTGTAAAAATACCAAGTACTTGAATACTCTACCTGTCAGGGGTTTCTGTTTATTTGTTCTCTTCTCCTCCCCTCCGCCTTCC
>NW_004524607.1:17693460-17704807 GCF_000260255.1 Octodon degus | reverse complement strand
GGGCAGGCCCCCTCCAGCCTTCTTTTATTTTTTATTTTGAGATAAAGTCTTACTAAGTCACTAAGTTGCCCACTAAGGATAGGTTTGAACTTGTGATCCTCCTGCCTCAGCCTCCCAGAGTGCTGAGATTATAGGCATGCACCACGACAGCTGGCTCTGAGGAGGTTCTTACTGATACAGCTTTAGAAACCCCAGTAATTTCCTCTGATCACAATCCAGCATCCTTGGCCTAAATCAGCATCCTCCTAAACATACCTTCTCAGGGGCCCCAGTGTCTCCTTTCCAGAGAACTTGCAATTCCACCAATAACCAACACTGCGGAGGCAGGGTAGTGTTCTCCTTTCTAAGGTAGTGTTACTTACTATTTGCTTCTGCAGCTTATTACCCTCCGACCTGCTAGAGACAGCATCACAATGTACACTTTCTCTCCTGGGCTCGAAAGCTGGTTGGTGACATCCGAGATCTCCCTCCAAAGAGCGGAGAGAGCCATCAGTTTCATTGCCCTGAGAATGTGGGTAGTGTGTCAGGTTGTGTCTTTTTGGTGCCTCAGTCTTCAGAACAGAATAAAACTTGCTACATATTCATTTTCAGTCAGGTGCAGTGGGCTGTACTTTAATTTGAAATGACAGATAAAAGGGAATGTGTTGAGTATCTGTAACACACACACACACACACACACACACACACACACACACACACATTAGGCATCAAAATATTACCTGCAGTGCTGTCAGGTTTGGCGGCACATGCTTGTAGTCCCTGCACTTGGGAGGCTGAGGCAGGAGAATCCCATGTTCAAACCTGTGGTGGATTAACTAATGAAAACTTGGAACCCCCAGCTGAACTTAGTCAGCATGGTTTCGGGTGTAGGGGCCCACCTTAGGGTTGTTGTCATCAGCGTAGAGGAGCACTGGAGGGGACCAAGCTGCTGCTGGCGCTCTTCCTGGGGAAATTTGTCAGGCTGGTTTTTCTGCTCTGAACTCAGCTGCTCGCTTGATCAGAAGAGCTCGAGCCTCTCACTGAGCGTGGCTGCGCTTCTCCTCCGGGAGGCTCTGAGGCTCACTCTGAGCATCACTTCCTGGCTCCAGCGCAGCTCCCTCAGCCTGCTGGCACTGATCCCTCATCCCGCCGGTGCAGACTTTTTAGCGTCCACCACTGGCCTTTGGGCCTTCCCAGGGCTGAACCTTGGCACAGACTCGCGTGAGACGTTGTCATGGGCTCTAGGTCTGTCACTGGACTTGTACAAGGCATCGCCGTGGAATCCAGGCCCTCAGTTGGGTTCTCTGGGTCTCTAGTGCATGGACAGATCTCTTATGCCTTTGCATTTGACTCTTTGGGTGACTATTATAAAATAGTCATATATAAATACTCTGTCCTATATTAAATCTATTTCCTTAGAAACCCTGTCTACAATGCCCAACCTGGGCAGCTTAGCATTCTGGGAAACCCTGGCTCAAAATAAAAATAAAGAAGCTCAGTACAAAGGTTCCCTGGCTTCAGTCCTCAGTCACACACACACACACACACACACACACACACACACACACACACACACACAGAGTGCCTGAGAAGCAGCAAATGTGTGAACGTTACTGCGTGCGTCTATCAGGGAAGGTGGGCCAGGCCTCCTATCAGGGTCTCAGGAGAGGTTTGCATCACTCTGCTCCCCCGCAAGGGCTCAGAGTCACTGCTTGAATCACCTCCACAGCTTCTGAAGCCTCAGCATCTCAGGCTCCTGCAGCGTCCCTCTGTGTGGGTGGCTCTCACCGCAGTCTGCCTGGCCTCGTGGGCCCTTCCTGTCCTCACACGCCTTTTCACTGCAGGGCCAGGTATCCTGGGGAACCCGGTCCTGTCACCCTGCATTGTGAGCTCCTCCCACTCTTCCCTCACTGTTAGAACTAGGTTCTAGGTGAGGTGTGATTGTACAGGCAAACAACTCCAGCACCCTGGAAGCCTAAGGCAGGAGGATTGGAAGACTGAGGCAGGATGATCTGAGGTTAGAGCCCAGTGGATCGATTTAGTGATTTAGCAAGACCTTGTCTCTAAAACAGAAACAGACAGATAGGCTGGGGATGTAACTCAGTGCAAAGACTTTGGGTTCAATCCACAATGCTGCAAAACAACAAAGAAATAAACCCATCCTCTTGGGGCATCTGGCCTAGTGGTACTGTCCTGTTGGAGACAGCTGTTGGTGCACTCCCAGAGGGATGCTGACCTCACCTTTCCTGCCCTTGTTCTTTCTGCTGTGGTAGTGGGGCATGTGTGTGTGTGTGTGTGTGTGTGTGTGCGCGCACGTGTGACAGCTGCTCGAGATCAACACCAGCCTCCCAAGCAGGTCTCACCACCACCATGTCCATTGCCCCCAGAGGTGACAAGCCCCCCTTCCCCCCCATTTTGTGTCTCAGGATCCCAAATCAGAAGGTGAATGTTTTTGTCCACGCTGCTAAGACACATTATGGACTGGCAGCGTAGGAACTACCAGAACCTCGTTCTCCCAGTTCTAGAGGCGGGTCAGCGTCAAGGGGCTGCTGATTCATGGCTGGGGAAAGCAGCTTTCTCAGAGATGGCATCGTCTTGCTGTGTATTCCTCTGGTAGGAGGGTCATTCAAGTTCCTTGCCCTTTTTTTTTTTTTTTTTTTTTTTTAAATAAAACCAGACACTACCTGCTGTGCTGGCCCTGCCCCGGGGTGCGCTCAGATGGTTGATTGAGACTGGGCGTGGTGGTGCGCGCCTGTAATCCCAGCACTTGGGAGGCTGTAAACAGGAGAATAGTCCGATCTAGTAGTGAGACTCTGAACACCCTGTAGATCTTTCCATAAAATACAAAAAAGAAGACACCGGTCTCATTTCTGAGGCTCTGCTGTCACTACCTAAAGCCCCCCGTCCCGAGACCCTGCCTCCTAACAAAGCTCCTTGGGAGTTAAGCTTCAGCCTGTGCATCTGGGGCCCAACACAAGCATTCAGACCATGGCAGTGAGTTTATCAGACACAAATTGCTCAAGAACCTCATTTATTTTGTGCAGTAATTAAATAGAAGCTGTTTGGAAATATGATTATAGATTGGCCCTTCAAAGCAAATTAAATCTTTGAAGAGTAATGGCCTAATTAGCTTCACAATTCTACCATTAAAAAAAATCCAAATGCCCTGTTGTCCTGAATCAGGAAATACTGGTGCCCAGATATAGAAGGCTCGAAGAGGATATTAATATGAAGTGCTGTGGCTTCTGAGCCAGTGAGAGGCAGCAAGCATAGACACCTTTGTCAAGATCTACCTGGCCGCAAGCCTTTGGTTCCTTATGTATTTATTACTCGTTCTCAGGGTCATCTTTGTATTCGATATTTATCAGTAAGCATTCTGGGACTTGTTAGCTGAAGATTCTGGTCATATCATCCTGCCTCTTCCAGCCTGAGCACTCAGCCCTTTTCTATTTTTTGTCTTTCTCAGCGCTAACCCCCCAACACTTGTCTCTTGTCTCAGTAGCAGACAGACTCGCTTACCCCAAGCTCTCTGCACTTTTATAGTTCTCCTGATGATCGAGGGAAAAGGTTGGAAAATTCTGGAATATTCTGGAATTCTGGGAATCAGGCCCCGGCCTTGGCCCTTAGGATTCTTCTAGGGATGACCCAGCAGAGCTGGTGGTGCTGCTTTTGGCTGTTTGTCTCTCACGGGGCATCCTCTGTTTACTCAGATTGGTGCAGATAGGGCTGTTTAGCTCCATCCACTAGCCCATGAATGGACAGATGGTCCAAACCTGGCCCACCAGGCACTGGAATCCCCTGGGCAGCTGCTTCCAATAGCAAGGCACTGCCCAGGTGTTAGCCAGGGGCTGCTGTTAATTGCCATCTGTTCTCCAGGTTTTCCCTCCCTCTGGCCTCTGTTGCGTCACTGGAAATATAGATGCTAGACTTGAGCAAGTATATAAGCAGGATGCGTGCCAGGATCCCCACCCCTGGGGGCTTCTGCACCACCCACCTGTGCCTCATACAAGCACAGGACCAGGACCATGCGACTGTGTAAAAGTCCCCTGGGTGACCCTGATCTGCTTCAACTCCCAGGGTGATTCCTGAGAACCCCCAATCAGGGAATCCTCTGGTTCCCCCAGCAGCCCCACATTCCTCCCCCAGAAGTAGCTGGAGCTGAGAAGACCTGATTTACTTATGTTTGTTGCAGGCAGACAAGCCTTGCAGACTCACGGGGAAGACAGGCGGGCAGGCCTAGCTGCAAATGAAAACCAAACACATTCTAAATTATGAAATTCACAAAAAACCCTCAGAAACCAGGCTCTTTCATTCAGATCCTGAGGACCGGATGCCGTATCCTTGGCAACGCGGTTGCAGAAAAACAAGTCTTTTCCCCACCGGCCTGCTTCATATTAAGATGAGGAAGCTCCCGTCCAAAAATAGGAGACTGGGCTTCTCCTGCTGCTGTCCCCTCCCTTGTCACCTCGTGATCAACTTTATTCTTGTCTATCGATCAGTGGAGCCCAGAGGGAGGAGGGAAAATTTATAAATTCAAGAAACTCTCTGGACACAGCATGAAAAAATGCAGACCTTAGGGTCACGTTGATGTAATTTCCACAAGCATTGCAAACCCATTCCCATCCCTCCACTTCCTTAATCTTTTTGATAAATGAGCCCTATAATTACACCTCCTTTCCATAGGCCCTGCAACAAAAACTCTAAGCCTGGGAGATAAAATAGTTGCTTTGTCATCACATGATGCAAAGGCAGTGAAGTACACGTTTAGGAGAAATTTAGCTTTCTGTTGCATTTACTCAGTATTGATTTTCATCAGCAATTACCTCTGAGCTAATTCTTGGTGACAAAAGTGAAGTTCAAAGTTACATGATGTGGACATCAAGGTCTTGGAGCTTCAAAACGTTCATGCATCTAAGGCAACTGTGCCCATTTTTTCTTTTTTTCGGTATGAGGACTGAACCTAGGCCCTTTGCACTGAGTTACATCTTCAACTCTTTTTTTAATTTTTAATTTTGCTACAGGGTCTCACGAAGTCATTCATTTGGCCAGGCTGGGCTCAAACTTGTGATCTTCCTGCCTCAGCTTCCTAGAATGCTGGGACTGTATCTTTAATTTTGTTTATTTTATTCTGTTCTGTGGTATAAGCTGACCACCTGAGTGGGTGGAAGAGTCCCCATCTGTTACATGAGGAAGCTGTGGCTTACGGGGCAAGCCTGTGGTTTTCTCCAGGTAACAT
Source organism: Octodon degus (assembly GCF_000260255.1). Classification (NCBI taxonomy): domain Eukaryota; kingdom Metazoa; phylum Chordata; class Mammalia; order Rodentia; family Octodontidae; genus Octodon; species Octodon degus. The sequence continues at coordinate 17,699,592 of NW_004524607.1, read as the reverse complement.
GAGCATGGACTTGGACCCTGTGTGTCTGAGTCCATGGCTGCTTATGGAGCAGGAGTAATGTCATAATAAATGAAGCTGGTGTTCAAAGGACCAAGGCAGAGGGGACTCCAGTCATAACAAACTGAGGCACATGAAAGAGTTACAGAGAGGAGCTTGCTGTAGCCCTGGACAGAGAGGGGAGGACTGGGGGCCTGACCTTTGCTCCTCTCCTGGCCTCATCCTCATCTGTCAAAGCAGGAGACCCATGTCACATGCTAAGTTCCCTGGCAGTGTTAGGAGGAGTCCTTGAGGCGAACCAGCTTTCCTCTGACCAGGGGCAGCCTGTGATCTGTTGCAGGACTTCTGTTACTTCAGTGGCATCTTCAGACCAGGAGAAGAGGAAGAGAAGTGGGTGATGTGCAGCTGGCTGGCATCCTGGCATGGAGCCTTGGAATACCATGTTTTGAAGGGCAAAGCAAAACTTACAGACCTTGGAAAAGACAAGTATTGGCTGTGAAATATGGCAAGACAGTTGCAATAAATACAGGTTTAACTAAACAACTCCAAATGTCCTGTCTACTAGTCAATCACTGCATGCTATGCTTTTGGTTGCAAAAGGTCTGTAGTTAGGGACACAGGGTGCTAAGAGTGCTGCTGGTGGCTTTTGGATTCATGTCTTGGGGCCATTGTCACAAATTGCCAAAATCTGTGTGGCTTAAAAGGATCATTGTTCAGGAAGCTAGAAGTCAGCTGGGCCATGTGCCTCTAAAGAGGGTGCAGCTCTTCTAGTTTTGGTGGGGCTTAGAACCCTTGGCGTTCCTTGCTCATAGACCCATCTCTCCATCCCTTGTCTGCATTGTCATGTGCTCAGTTACCTGTTCTGTTTACAGGTGCTACTCAACTTATAAGGGGTTACATTCTGATAAATTTACCTTAAGTTGCAAATATCCTAAATTGAAAGAGCACTTAATGTACCTCATCTACTGTTGACCATTAGCTGTGTTGTCAACTTGACTGGACTAAGAAACACCTAATAGATGACTAAAGTATACATATGGGTATCTCCAGGGGTGATTGACATGTAGGCCAGCAAATGGAGAAGAGAGACCCACCCTCATTGCGTGGCAAAGTCCAATAGGCTTGCAGCCCAGATGAATTAAAAGGGAAAGAAACCAGTCAGCATTTGAAAAAGCTCTTTTCTGCCCGAGTTGGTGCAACTTCTGCTGGTGCCATCACCTGCGGGCATCAAACTCTAGTTTCTTCAGCCTTGTGGGCTTGTATCAGTGACTTTCCATGCATACTCCAGGCCTTCAGTCTTATACTGATCCCTCTTGTTCTAAGGCTTCCAGCTTCTTGAACTAAGCAGTTACTGGCTCTCTAGCAGGCAGATGGCCATAGCGGACATTCTTGCCTCTGATCCTATAAGCTGTATAGTAAATCATGCATGTATAGTATACATGCATACATACTATATATATATATTTTGTTTGTTTGTTTGTTTGTTTTGTTTTGTTTCTCCAGAGAACCCTAACCAATTCACTTACTAAACATCACAGCTCAGCCTAGCCTATCTTAAATGTGCTCAGAACACTTACATTAAGGCACAGTTTGGCACAACAGTCTAACACGAAGGCTACTCTATACTAACTGTTGAATATCTCATGGAATTTATTGAAGTCTCTATTGAAAGTGAAAAACAAAATGGTTGAATGATTGCCCTTTCATACTATTGTAAAGCTGAAAACCCAGAAGTCAAACCATCATAAATCAGTGTGATCACTGTGATATGTCAACGTGAGTCAGAACCACCAAGCAGATTCATAAATTCAGGATGTGTCTGTGGATGATTGATACATAGGCCAGCAAATTGAAGGAGGAATGTCCACCCCGGAGGTGGGTGGCACCAACGAATAGGCTTGTAGTCTAGAAGGAATAAAAAGGGAAAGAAGAAGTGAGAAGTCTTCCCTTTTTCAGAAGAGCTCTGGTCATCACTATTGCCTCTGGATGTCAGCCTTCTGTTTCTTCAGCTTTTCGATGCACACCCTCTGGCTTTCTGACACAGACTTACATCAGTGACATAATAACCTTCTAGGTCTTTGGCCTTCGACCTTTGATTGCTACTGGATTCTCTGACTTTCTAGTGCACAGATGGCGATTTGGGATTCTGGCATCTTTGATTTTTCAGATGACCACTGGGACTCTTCTGCTTCTGCTGCTCTAAGCCTATCTAATAAAGCCCTTGTATAACTATACATATAATTTATATTGATTCTTTTTTTTTTTCAGTGAACCCTAGCTAATATAACCAGGGACCATCTATATCTTTGTATTGTCTCCTCTTCTTAAAAGGACACCAGTCACTGGGTTGAGGTCTACCCTAATTTGGGATGAATTTAGGGCTACATCTCCAAAAAGCTTATTTTCCAATAAGATCCCAATCTGTGATTTTGGGGAAGGTATGAATTGTGGGGAGATGCTTATCCAACCCAGTATAACCTCCAAAGTAAGTATATGGCCCTCCAAAGAAGGACATAAATGATCTTAAGGGGAGGAAATAACAACTGTTGTGGGGATGGCTCAGATCAGGAGTTCAAACCCACCTGGCTGTCCATCTCCCTGGCAGCTGGGACAGGAAAGTTGGGTAGGGCAAAAATGAGGAGGGGTGGTAGCCTGATCACAGTTCTTCAGGAAGGGGCAGCAGGGACAGAGGAATGGACCATCTTTGAGAGTGATGAAGTATTGCTATTAACAATGATTGTAACAATAACTTCTGTGTATTTGACATGGAGCATATGCTGCCGTAGGTTTAAAGTGCAGTAGGTTTAAGTGTAGTAGGTTTAAAGTCACTGTGTTCCCCCATCTGCCACAGGTGCATCTATTCCTGTCATCCCCTTTGACAGATGAAGGTTTGGAGGCTCCAAGAAATGAATTTTCTTCTGGGACTACTGAGTGGGAGAGCTGGGTTTTGAATCCAGAATCCTGGCAGCTTGGTTTCAGAGCTCATGGACTTCCTTATGAAGGATGATCCAGAGGTGGTGTCAGGGAACCGCTGCAGTGAGTCCCCAGTGTCCTGCATGGTGTCACAGTACACGAAGAAAAGAAAGAGCAAGAGTCAAAACAGCAATGAACAGGGATCTAGGATAACCAGTTGTTAATGGAGAACAGAAGGCCACAAGGCAGTCAGAACCTCAGCATTTATCAGTTGAGGAAAATGGTGAGTGGATTATGGGGTGACTCCAAAGGTGGGGCAGGTCTTATGCTAATGTGGATCTTTATGTCGATGAGGCCAGCAGGGAGAGATGACAGGTTAATGAAGAATTTCTCCTTTTCCCAAGGTGAAACCCTTTAAAACTATTATTACTACTGGGTTCTCAGGGAACCCAGAAGTCTTCACCTGATGTAACCCTGCCCTGGGGTGTCACAGATCTTGAGACCATTGAGGCTGCAACTGTGACCTGCCACGCAGAGATTTATATTACCACATATCGGAGCCAGCTTCCATGGAAAGATACTAAGCTTCGGACAAGCCCCAATCACAATTTAAATAATCCCCCCACCCCTACAAATTCCATAGAATGTTCCTCTACTTGGTAGGTTGATGGGTGGGGATGAGGGAAGCAGCCTGACTAGGAAGACACCGGGGCCTGGGACCTGGCTGATGGGGTGGCTCCTTCAGGTGGGGGTGGCTGGGTGGAGACGGTGGAAGCTCTGAGTTGAAGGTGAAGGAGCCTGCTCCTGGCTACTGTTGTGTCTGTGCACAGGTTTTTGGGGGATCAGAAATGGGATCTACAGAGTACTGGGAGGTTGTAGATGTGGAATCTGACCAAAGAGCTGGGTGGGGTGGTGCACGCCTCTAATCCCACCACTCTGGGAGCCTGAGGCAGGAGGATGGAAAATGCAGATCCAGCCTGGACAATTTAGCAATTTAGGGAGTCTCAGTGTCCAAATAAAAAATAAAAAAGTGTTTGAATACAGCTCAGTGTGAAGCCGCCCCTGGGCTCAGTCCCCAGTACTGGGGGAAGAAATCTACCAACAGCTCCCCCTCCCACCCTGTTGCCTACATCCCGTATTCTCTCCCTCAACTGGAACTTCATCCCTATCTTTTTTTCCCTGTGTTCACCAAACCCCCTTGGTGATGACTCCCTTAGCTTCTGGGGACAGCAGCAGCCGTGATGGCTATTTCAGGATGCGCTTCATCTTCACTGCTGCTTCTCCCGCCCCTTCAATGCGCATCAGTTGCTTGGCACAAGGCTTTGAATTGTTGAGCTTTGCGCTCCATTCATTTCCCAGAAATGTCAAGCATCACCAAGGCCACTGTGCGTGGGACACACACGCCGCGTTGTTCCTGGTCCTTTGTCCTGATCCTCCTCTTTTCATACACAAATGTGTTATTTCATTTGGCAGCAGGCAGAACCGCTGGACCTTGACCTGAGAGCGAAGCCTGGGTATCTACCCTCCCTGCAGGGCTGCCTCAGGCTGCAGCAGCCCTTTGCAAATATTGCTTAGTACTCGATGCATGGGAAGGGGGAGGTGCTGAGCTTCTCAGACCTGGCTGAACTGTGGAGCCACCACACCCACTCTCTGGGCCCGACCGGACTGATGGGGGAGGGGGATGTCCTCTGCAAAAATAGCCTGAGTGTTACTGTTGCTACTTGGGCTAAAAGGGGGCCTTGACCTTGCCTTGAAGTACCCGTCATCCAGCACAGCCCTGGAAGACCTTAGAGAAATGCTAGCTTCCCTGTGATTCGATTCTTTTCTTTTCTTCCCTCTTCTCTTTTCTTTTTGACAGTACTGGGGTCAAACTCAGAGCCTTTGCATGGGCTGTATTACCCAGTCCTTTCTTATTTTTGAATTTTGAGAGAGGATCTCACATTAAGTTACTAAACGGTCCAGGCTGGGTTCCAACTTGCACTCCTCTTGCCTCAGCCTCTCAGAGTGCTGGGATCACAAGCATGAGGTACTGACAAACACTAATTCCTTAAGCCTCTGACCTCTGTTGGCTCTGCGCATGTCTGCTCCCTGGCGTCCTGTTGGAGCACCTCCCTGCTATCAGGAGCATTAGGAGGTGGCTCTGGAGGGCTGCAACTTTTACGATCCCATCACTGATGCAGTGTCAAGGCTACTGGCATTTAAAAATGAGATCATCTTTGTCCTTGTGGCATCGATAGTTTTTCTCCTTGGTTTTATCTCTTTTTCTACGTGGTTTGTGCTTCTGCCAAGCCTGAATAACATAGTGCTAGGCCTGTCTCTTAGGACTATGGACCTGGTGAGCTATGTAAGCAGCTGTCATCAAAGGTGGGATGAAAATGACAGATAGGTGACCTCTGGGGGTGGCATTGATGCAGTGGGATTTGTGAGAGTGGAGCCCATACCTCAGTAAATAACAATAAAATTAATAATAACAGTAATAATAATTCCAATCCCACCCTTGCTATGTCTGTTTTGGTTTGTGTTAGGTGTCCCCCATGCTGTGGCTTCTGGAGTTTGTGATTGATTATTGTGGGTGTGGGTTCTGCACCCACCCTGGGGCAGGTGATTTGCATTACAGTGTAAGGAGAGGCTGGCTAGCTGCCAAAGCTGCTGCTTCTCCCTTCCCATTCTTGCTGTTTTCTGGCACCGTGAACTGCTGCCCTCTGTCATGTGCCACTCTGCCTTGGAGCCGGCTGAGTGTGGACTGAAACCTCCACTAACTGTGAGCTAAATAAACCTTTTCTGCCTTTATTTTGGCTGTCAGGTATTTGTTCCAGCAACGAGAGAAGAGTAGCTGAGACAACGTCCCAGGCACAGATATTAGTGCCTCATGTGTATCAGTAATTATGCTTCAGAGCAGTCCTGCTGCTTGCCCGCAATGTCTTTGTCGAAGCCAGCTTCATAGGTAGAGGGTGCTAGTTATGCTGCGTTTCTCCTGAGAGATGCTGAGCTTCTTACTCCACTGTGGGCTGGATTGGAATACCTGACTTTTGCACACCTCCTGAATTTTCAGTTTTGGAGATTGAGCCCAGGCCCTTTGCACTGAGCTACATCCCCAGCCCTTTTTATTAAGGTTATTGATATATTATAGATATGCATGATGATCATTGTTCATAGGAAATTGGTACATGTACATGACATAACTTGATTCTTCTTGTCCCCCCATTCTCCTATCCTCCTTTC
>NW_004524607.1:17662430-17692885 GCF_000260255.1 Octodon degus | reverse complement strand
AATGGTTCTTTTTCCTTCACAACCTGTCCAGCATTTGTTATTGGTTGAGTTCTTGATTAATGGCCATTTCTTCTGGAGTGAGGTGGAATCTCAGTATTGTTTTAATTTGCATTTCTTGAATGACCAATGAGGTTGAACATTTTTTCATATATTTATTTGCCATTTCTACTTCTTCATCTGAGAAGTGTCTATTTATTTTAGATGTCCATTTTTGGATTGGGTCTTTAAATTGGAGGGTCTGATTTTTTTTTTTTTTTTGAGTTCTTTATATTTCTAGATAGTAATCCTTTGTCTCAGGAACACCTGGCAATTTTTTCCCCCACATTATGGGGTGTCTCTTCATTCTGTTGGTGGTTTCTCTTGCTGTGCAAAAGCTTTTAAATAAGATGAGATCCAGTTGTTGATTCTTTATGATAGTTCTGGTGCACTTGGGATTTTATTCATGAAGTCTTTGCCTATACCAATATTTTCAAGAGTTCTACCTATTCTATCTTCCAGGGGATTTAGTGTTTGTGTCTTAATATTTAGATCTTTGATCCATTTCAGCTTTAGTTTAGTGCATGGTGAAAGATATGGATCTAGTTTTAATCTTCATCATGTGGAAAGCCAGTTTTTCTAGTACTATTTATTAAAAAGGTTATATTTCTGCCTGTAAATGTTTTTGACACCTTTGTCAAAGATCAGGTGGCTAAGTATGTCTAGAGTTGTTTCTGCATATTCTATTGTGTTTCATTGATTCTTGGGTCTTTTTTTCTCTTCCAGTACCATGCTGTTTTAATCACAATAGCTTTGTAGTGTAATTTCAAGTCAGGACTTGTGATGCTCCCTGCCTTACCTTTGTTGCCCAGAATTGCCTTTGCTATTCTAGGTCTCACCTGGTTCCAAATGAATTTTAGGATTGTTCCCATCCCTTTTTTTTAAACCATTTTTTTAAACATTTATTTATTTATTTGTGTGTGTGTGTGTGTGTGTGTGTGTGTGCGTGTGAGCGCGTGCGTGCGTATGTGTGGCCAGCTCAGCCCACCAGGGGGCGGGGCGGGCTGGCATGTGGGTGTTTCACTGCATCACTAAGTTGCCCAGACTAGGCTCAAACCCGCAATCTTCCTATCTCAGCTTCCCAGAGTGCTGAGATTATAGTGGTAGCCATGTGGATGTACCACTATGCCCAGAGAACTCAAGCTATTTTGGGGGGCAAAAATGCTCACTCTCTTCATTGACAGGTAGGGATTCATCCTTTCATTTGAAATTTATTTACTGAACACCTACAATGTACCACTCCAGGAAAAATTGCACACCAAGGGAAAATGTATTAGCTACACTCCCAGTCTTTTTTTAAATTCTTTATTTTGAGACAGGATCTTGCTAAGTCATACAGGCTAGGCTTGAGTTTCCAATCTTCCTGCCTCAGCTTCCCAGAGCATTGGTGTTATAGGTGCACACCACTATACCAGCTGTGAAATTATCCAGCTGTGAAGTTCAATTTAGCAGAAAGGAAATTGTATAATTTGTGACCTGAGAAGAGATTTGAGTTGAGGGGATAGTATACTCCTGTATTGGGGTCATTCATTTATTCATTCATCCATTCACTCACTCACTCATTCAGAGAATTTATTGAATGCTTATTGTGGACTAGGCTTCCCAATCAAAGAAACTAGAGGAGAATCTGTTTCTTAAATTTTTGAATATCTACTTTTTATTTTTATTTTTTGTGGAGCTGGGGATTGAACTCAAGCCCTTATGCTTGCCAGGCAAGAGCTTATTCAATTGAGCTATCTCCCCAGCCCCTTGAATGTCTATTTTTTAAAAAATTCTCTTTTATATGGTAATGGTATCAATTTAATAGAATCATTTATTTATTTATTTATGTTAGGACTGAGGATTGAATACAAGGCCTTCACACAGAAGCCTTTTTCACTTTTTATTTTGAGATGTGGTGTTTCTGAGCTGCCCACAATGGGTTTCAACTCATGATCTTCCTGCCTTAGCCTTTCAGAGTGCTGAGATTATAAGTGTGTTCTTCCACACCTAGATCTCATGTATTTTCATAATTATTGTTAGGCATTCTCTCTCTCCAACCTTGTGGAGTTAGTTTCTGATAATAAAAAAGTGAAAACTATATAAAAGGCATAGTGAGCGAAATACCAGATCCCAAACACTGACTCCTGGAATGTTGGGATTCCAGGCACTTGCTTCCATGGATTCACTCAGTATTGCTGGGAGTGTGTTTTTGGAGTGGATTCCTGGGTGTGGAGTTGCTAAGCTTGGATAAATGTATGTACTTTTGTTAGACAGAATCAAATTTCTCCCATAAAAGGGTTGAACCATCGTACACATGTCAGTGATGTATGAAAAAGGCCTGTTTTGGGAGGTAGGGTGGGGATCCTCACAGGTAGACTGATACAGACCATCATTTTGTAATGCCCTTCAGTGGACAGTCAGGTCCACCAGAAGGAGGGGTGAAAAGCAGCTTGCATTTGTCAGCTTTCTGCCACTGTCACACATCACCTGAGACAGTCAACTTTTAAGCAAGAAAGGATGATTCTGGCTCTTCTTTTCAGATGCTTCAGGCCATGGTAAGTTGGCACTCTTGACTTGGGCATCGCAGCAGGAACATGTGGTGGAAGAGATTTGCTCACTATGTAGAGACTACAAAGAACAAAACGAAGGAAGGAAGAAGAAAATAAGGAGACGCACAAAGGAATTCCTTTGTGTTAGTCATTTTCCCATTACTGGAACAAAACACCTACACCTACAACTTAAAGCAGGAGAGGTTTACTTTGGATCACAGTTTTAGTGGGCTCAGTCTATGGTTGGTTGGTCCAAGGCGAAAATAAGTTGGTGGGAGAGCATGGAAGAGGACAGCCATTCATACTATGGTAGGATGGAAGCAAAGAGAGAAGCAAACAGCCTAGAACAATACACACCTTCCCAGGTCACGCCACCAGGGACTTGCTCCTTCCAACCAGGGTTGGCCTCCAAATGTGACACTTTCAGGGAACATTTTAGATCTAATGCATAATACCCCTTCAGGGGCATGCCCCCAATGGTCTAACTTTCTACTTCTAGGTCCAGGAAAGGTGGGAGTCAGCACCCTACTAGCCCCCACACAAGAGACCCAATCCTGAGAAAATAGCTTCCCTCAAACCACCTACTTCTGGGGTGGGCCTGGGAGGGTAAGTCTACCCATCTGTCATGCATGCATCCAGCCATCTCTCCCTTCCTCTCTTCTTTCAGTATTTCTAGCCTAAACCCCATGAGGCCACTATGGTGGGCTCCAGAACTACAGCTAGTGTGCTGCAACCCTGCTGCATAACAAGCTGCCTAGAAATCCCAGTGACTGACAGCCACACACATTTGTCTTCCTTGTGCATCATTCTTCTGGGCAGCTGGGGTATTTCTGGACTCAGCCCAGCTCTGCTGGATCTGGTTCCACAGTATGGGTTGGGTTTGATCACACGGTTTAAAGTTACTCACAAAAGAGGACTTCCAGAACCGCTTCAGAAACTGGCCAGCTCAATGGAATACATATGTCTGAAGCAAGAGAGTGGAGTATTTTGAGGGGAATCGATAACAATGTGTCCTTTACTGAATAAGTTCTTGTAAATTTAAATATTATGTATTTTGCTCACACCTTGTAGTTACAAAGGCATGAATTGGGAGTAGTGATCCATGCTACTCCAGAATGTCTGATCAGGATGAGGACTGCTGGCCCCTCCAGGCCAAGAAGCCCCAGCATCCTCCAGTTCCCATCTCCGCTCCGAGAAGACCCTTGAATGAGTGATCGGGGAGGTCAGATGCTGCGCTGTGCTGAGTGGTGAGTGGTGGCCGGGCTCTGCCTGGCACAGATGCAGAACCACTTTCGCCTGGCTTCCTTGGAAGGGGCCAGAATCTTCCGAGGGTTCGTCCCACATGTTCTGCCTCTGGAATGTTTTATGGACATAACAGGAAGAAAGTTTCATTATGTAGCATTCTGCAATCTGACACCCTGGCTTGGATTTAGGGTTTTAGCTTGTATCCTTAGCTCAAAGAGTTTTCACTTCTAAGCTTTATTGAGTATTGTTTTTTTTTTTTTTTTCTTTAAATAATGACCTATGTACAACTTCAGAACAAAGCGTAATAAAAGTGACAAATACTGGAACACTGAACACCGGTTGTCACTTTGGATTTACTGCCCCCCCCAACTTTTTCTAGTAAGTCACACTAAATTTACGATTTGGGTCTTAATCCATCACTCTATCTTTTAATGCAATATCTAATCTCACCACTTCTTTTCTTCCTTTAATATAGTTTCTCTGGAGGTGCATTTGCAGGACTGATTTTTATCCATTGTAACGTGTTTAAAATAGCACTTTCGCTGTAAATCAGAGGCCCTTATTGGGATGCTTGGGAAGTCACTTAAAATACAACAAATTTACTAGCTTTGGTTCATTCTGGGGAATCTGACAGTAAGAAGTGCTCACAGGTCCCTTCAAACTCTGAACCTGGGGAGTTAGCCCTTCAAAGTGAAATTCGAATGTTTCCTTTCATCCGGGCATTTTTCAGCCTCGAGTGACCTTGTATCTGGTCCCATAGTCTGCGGATCTGGATGTCTTTCCTGGGAGGTGCGTCAGCCCTGCCCCAAGACTTTGAATTCTTCACAATGGGACTCAGGAATGATGTCATACCATGTGGGTTGGTAGAATAGCTAGGATTCAGATAAAACTGGGTGGAAATGCAACTCAGGCAAATGCTGCATGACCTTTGGCCTGTCACATACCCTTCCTGAGTCCCTTCTGCACCTGTAAATTGAAGATGTATTGCCTACCACCAAGGCTGTGGTGAGAATGAACGAGGAGGTCACGTGTACATACCTAGCATACAATTAGTGTTCAGCACTTGCTCTGTACTAAGGTAGCCCTCAGGGGTTAAGGCCTCCCTCTTTGTGTGGCTCTGGGACCTAGTTCCTCTGGGAGAGCAGAGAATACCTGCCTGGTGAAGTCTTCTAAGGTTCTCATCCACGCATGGCTCCTCCCACACCTGGAGGGTTGGCCTTGTTCTACCTCAGAGCCTGATGCTGGACATGACAGGACCCCCAGAACCCCTTTTTCTACCTCTAGTGCCTCCTCTAGCTCCACTGCTGAGTATGAGGAAGTAAATCTCATCCCCATTCCTGGGACCCTTGGTTTTCAGCTCCAATTTTCAGGACTGTCCACTTCCACCCCAGAACACTCCACTTCCACCTCGAAACATTTATTCCAGCTCCCAGGTGGCTCACATCTTCCGGAAGGGTCTGCCCTAGGTTCTTGATCCCAGCCCCCAATGGTCTCAAGGGGGATCCAGCAAGATGAAGGGAGTCTAAGCTCTATCTCAGCGCTCATGGCACTGAAGAAGGACATAGAGTCAGCTCCATAGCATAGCCTCTTCACACTACAAGCCACTGAGGCCATCCACCCTCACAGAGGTCTAACCCTACTTCCATTCAGCTACCCTCCTTAAGGCTCAGACTACATGCTGGGCACTATGCTTGAACCTAGGCCTTGCCCCTCCCTGCTTCTGGTCTCTTGCTGTCTGATTACACAAAGAATGCTGGACCTCAGGTCTTTTCCCTGCTCTTCCCTGCCTGATGCCCTCTTGGCAAGGAGTGCCCCGCCCCAATGCCTGCTCCATCCTCCTCTGTCTGGGTCTTTCAGGGAGGTAATGTGTCTCCATTTGTTTATTCCCTGCTGATTCTTGTCACTTTCCCAAGGTCACTAGTTCTTAGGGATCTACATAGGTCATATTTTCTCTGGGAAGTGGTCCCTACCTGTCCTGACCCAGTGCTCTCTTCCAGCCTCTGTAACACAAAGTGTTCAAGTGACCTCATATCTGGCCCCATGGTCTGCAGATCTGGATGTCTCTCCTGGGAGGTGTGTCAGCCCTGCCCCAGGATAAACACAGTGAAGGAAAAAGAGGCTTCTAGGTGGTCGCCCTGCTTCCAGGGCTGGAAACCAGGCCACCAGGCTGGGAGCTTCTTCCAGAAGTGATGCAGCTGAAATTAAAGGGATAAATGGCTTCCAGAATTGTTACCAGCAAGACATTTGGGGAGCATAAATTTCACCAAGAATTAGTCATTCTAAATTGCTTTATTTGGTTTTAACTTAGAATAGCACCTAAATTATTCAGCTTGGGAGGGGGAGGGAGGGGGCAGGAGGAGTTGCTGGGCCTGGTATCAACCTTACAGAGTCATGGGCAAAAAAGCAGAGACATCTGTCTGGGGGTGGCCTTGGGATCTCGTGGGCCGCCTGGATTCCTTCTGGATTTGGTGAAAGCCCCCGGGATGTGAGATGCGAAGGCACGACTTTGCATCAGCAACACGCCAGCTTCCTCTCCTGCCACACATGTGCAGAGAAGAGAGAGGGAGGGAGCTACGCCTCCTATCCTAGAAACCACTGAGACCCCTTGGGACTCCAGCCCTGCTGGGTTCCTGCTCTGCTTTTCATGATAGCTGCTTGATATCCTAATTCTCTTGGGGCTTTCTGTCTTGACCCTCTCTGGATAGGATGTTTTTCCCCTGTACCGGAGATTGAATCCAGGACCTTCACGATGAGCAACAACCTTATTTATTTATTTATTCTTGAGGTGGGTCTCAGTAAGTCATTAAGTTGCCCAGGCTGGGCTCCAACTTGCAATCTTCCTGCCTCAGCTCCCAAAGTGCTGGGATTATAGACTTGTGTCATCACACTGGCTCTCAGTCCAGTTTTAAACGATGCTTATGGTCTTCTGATGTACCATACAATTTATCGAAACAGCATGTGTACCTTTAGTTATCTCTTCCCCCACTAGCATACGAATTCTACAAGCCAGGGGTTTTGTGCCTGCTTCCTCCTGCATCCCTAGTCTAACACAGTGCTTGGCACACAGTGGATGCTTGCTGAATACATGCAGATGAAAGGAAAACGCTGTGAGGCCTCGGGCTGGCTTTAGGAAAACCTGAGGCTGTTGTTTCTAGCTTGGTGTGCAGGTGGCTGCGGCCTATTTTCTTTTCCTCTCCTCCTTTCCTGTTGGAGTCAGGGTTTAGAAGCAAAACAATTTAATTCAGGACACATAATTTATAGGATTATTTTTATAATAATCACCCAAAGAGTTGAATGCAAAAGAATGTGTGCAGGAGACCCAGCCACACTCTAAGGACCCACTGAGGCCCTGGATCCCACAGCAAGGTCCAGCATGAGTCCAGCCAAAGACCTAGAGCCCATGGTAATGCCTCCCATGAGTCCAGCTGGAGACCAAGAGCCCATAACAATGTCTTGTGCAAGTCTGTATCAAGGATCTGTACAGAGAGCCCTTCCTGGCATTCACTGTGGTCCAGGATGTTATATTTGTAATCCCATGAGAAGTTACTGGAACTCTAGTGAGTTAATTCCAATCTACCACGTCCAGTGCAACCTATGGTGAGAATAAAGACACTAAGGCATATTCGTAGTCATGGGGAGCCCAGGGGTGCTGAGTTCAGCCATGATCTGGAATGAAGATCATCCATCTACATGGAATGAAGGCCTTGACCCAAGGCCAACCCAGGTTTTATTTATTCATGTAGAAAGGAATGGCTTGAGGATGAGTGACTGTGAGAACGGCAGGAAGTAGGTGAGCGCCGCGAGCTGGGCTAGGTGGGAGCCTGCGCTCACCTCTGCAATATGCAGAGAAGGATATGCAGAAAGAGTAGTCCGCATTGTACAGTTGAGATAACATCTGATGTCTTGGGTCTGAGCTTTAGCTCAGCCATGTACTCTTTCAAGCCCCAGGCAGTCATGGTCCCTATCTCAAGGCTTGATCCCAGTGAACAGTGTAGAACACTGGCTCTTCATTCCCCCTCCTCCTAGCTCACACAGGGAGCAGCAAGTTGGGGGTTCTGGGGAAACACGGCTGTTTCTTCAAAGACTACTACCAGTACCTTGGCGAGACCAATATGTGTTGCTTAATGCCAACTGAAGGGATAAGGAAGTCTTCGCCAGCTCTGTACATATCAATACATGGAAAGAGGGTCAAGCTCAGCCAAAATGGAGACCATCACTCCGCTTTCAAGGAGAGTCACCCAGGTTGTCCTCCACAGGTGTGCACTGGGAAGGCCTGCAGGTCAGTGATGGAATCTAGAATGCCTGTGCCAGCAGACTGAGGGATCTGCACTGGCACCAGGAAGTGATGCTCAAAGTAAGGACTGGTGCTCCACCAAAGTGAACTGTGGCAATCCTTAGGGACGGGGAGGACCCAAGGTCCTCCAATGATGAGAACAGGTGAATTCATACCAGGAAAGCCAGTGCGACAAGCTTCTCCAGGAGAATCAACAGCACCGTCTTCCCCTCCAGTTGTCAATTATACTGCTGACCACAATCCTCAGGAGGGCCTCCACACCCAGCACCACTCTGATACAGTTCAGCTGGGTGTTACAAGTTAAGCATTAGGTAATCCACCACACCTCCAGCCCCCTTTTTTCTTCATACTGAACTACATCTCCAATCCTGTTGTATTTCGAGATAAGGTCTCATTAACTTGCTAAGTTGCCCAGGTGGGCTTTGGATGTGTAAGGAAACCTCCTGCCTCATTCTCCCAGAGTGCTAGGTTTGCAGTTGTGCCCCACCACACCCAGCTCCTGGGCTACCTCCTAAACCTTTACCCCTGTTAGTCTTTCTATGTGACGACCAGAGTTCCAACAAGACATTGACCTGGTGCCAAGAGGGAGCAGGCACAGGGTCTAGTGTGGTCCTGGGATGCAATGATCTCTCTAGAAATGTGAGCCATGGTGGTGTCAGCAAAATGATTCATTGTGAGGACAGCTTCGTTACATTGGTAAATTGGCTATTAATTCATGCCACACATTCCTCACTCACATCTCTGCCTCTTGCCCAAGGGCTTTGAGGGATAACTGGATGGATGTCTGGCTCAGGAGCCATCAATCCCTCCCCCAGGTGTCTGTATGACAGGCAAAGACATGTCCCTGTTCCCTCTTCAAGTCTGAGTGTTTGATCTGTGAATCTGTGGAATTCAGGGCCACCTGCACAGTCTCCACCAACAAGGGCCAAAGTCTCTGCTCAGCCAGTCCTGGGTGTTGTGCTGTGTTAATGGGGCCTTGGGCGACAGCTGCCTGGATGGTCCCAAAGGCCTGTCGCTTCCAGGGCTGCTTCCTGTTTTGTTGGCATCTTTACCCATGCACGGAGCATGCAAGTACATGCCACTGACAAGGTCACCAATTCTGTGGTGCAAGGAGCTTATTAATAGGATCCAACTTGAAACTATTTAAACTTTTTTTTTTCCCATTCTTTGTTCAGAATGCCAAAGCTCACAGCAAAGGGCAAAAATTTGGAGAAGAAAAATGAAAGAAGCAAAGGTGGCAGTTTAGGGGTGAAATATGACCTGAGTAGCCACCAGTTCTATGGGCAAGGTGGAGAAGCTGATGTGTGTCCCCCAGGGCCTGCCAGGTGCTCCATGCTGTCTACTTATATTTAATCCCCAAAGAACTCAGTGGGTCATAGTGGGTAACACTGTGGTTTAGCCTGCCCCAGACCCAGTTTCCTTTGGGGTTAATAAAACTTCTTTAGGAGGTCATTCCTTTCCCAATTTCTGCTATACAGTTTTCTTCGGGGACGATGTCCTAGCCAGGGGAGCTGGGGTGAGCACGTGATGCAGGATCAGCCAATCAGAGTATACCATTTAGCATGGTCCATGGTAGTTGGGTCATGTGAGCCGGGATCAGCCAATCAGTGCCTCAGCTGCAATGATTGGCTCAGAGATAAGCATGATGGATCAATCAGAGCAAGGGCTGGGGGAGCTCCTTACTGCAGGTGCCTTTGAGAATTCTCCTTGCAGAGCACAGGACTGTAGGGAAACAATGCCTTCCTTCTGGATCAGTCCTCAAACAGATGGATAGGATAGATAGGAGTTAGTTGATTAATTTTTCAGCCTGGAGTCATGTATTAAGCAGTCCCTAAGGTTTGCCAGTGGAATTAAAGTACAATTGCATACAACCGTACCTTGCTTGGTGTCACTGTGTGGGCTACATTTTTCCCATTTCGTTTTTCAACTCCCTGATTTCCCAAAGAAGTGATTCACACTTAACTATCTATCTCAGGGTCTGCTGTTGGGTAGAAACTTTGAACATGAGATACCCAAGGAGCTCAACCAACTGAGCCAACCCAGAGGAAAGCATAGCCAAGACGATGAGTCTTGATGACAGAGTCTGTGCCCCTTGAACCAGCTGTGCCTGAAGTCCTCACACTGGATGTTTCAGCCACTTGAACCCAGCAATTTTCCTCTTGCTTACGTGTGTTTGGATGTGGGCAAGGGAAAGAGCACCACTCATATTCCTATACCCTGGGTGAGAACACAGACATTCGGTCCAAGCAGATCCTATTTCCAGAGCAATAGCAGCTAGATCTTCCTGTGCTATAGCCATTGGCTTCTGATGCTGGTGGGGCTTCTTCGGAAACTACAAGGGATGTGTCACAGATAGGCCTATATCACTCTAGGTTATTTTTTAAAAATACGATAAACGGGGTATTTTATAAACAACAGGAATTTATTTCTCACAGTCCTGGGGGCTGAATGTCCAAGATCAAGGCAGAAACTGTCTTCTCCTCGTGTTCTTGGGTAGTAGGAAGATGACTTTCTTTCGGGCCTCTTCTGTAAGGGCATTGGCTCCGAAGCCCCTGCTTTCTAACGTCATCCCCTGGGAGTTAGCATTTTGAGAAGCACACACTGAGGCACGTTTAAGCGGTCTCTAAGGTTTGCCAGTGGAATTAAGGTCCAGTCATTAATAGGCTAGAGATCATTTTAGCTTCCGCAGCACTTATGGAGCTCTTTCTGCATGCCCAACTCAGAGCACTTCAGTACTTCCCAGTCCTAGGTCAAATTGGGGGCACTAAAAAATGCAGTTCAGTCCCAGGAGAAGTTATGTCAACTTCTAAAAGGACTCTGATGCTTGATTGAGCTCTTTAAAGCTTTCTGTTACTGTAACGAGTACCTGAGAGAACCAGCTTGTAAAGAGAAATGGTGCATGTGGCTCACAGTTTTGGAGGTTCCAGCCAAGGGGTAGCCTATTGCTTTCGTGCCTGTGGTGAAGCAGCACATCACAGTGACACTGTGTGACAAAATAGTGCACCTCCTGACTGGAGAGGAAGAGGGAGAGACTGGATTCCTCTTCAAATCTGCTTCAAAAGCAGGACCACAGTGACCTAAATTCTCCCACTGGCCCTACCTCTTTCCAATGGCACCCTGAGTTGGGGACCAATCCTTTAATACATAGAGCCTTGGAGAACACTTCCAGCAGGGAGCTACTTGAGCAGGGGCCACCTGCGTGACTGGTAGCAGGCCAGCCTGCACCATTGGCTGTTTGAACTTTCCTTGGAAGCTGGGGTGACTTGTTTTCCTGGGGTTAGGGAAGCCAAGCTGAGCATCGCCTGGTTCTAGGGATGTTCTTGGCTCTAGTGAGAGAGGGAGGCTGAAACACATGCACAGGTGACAGTATGACTAAGTGACAGGAGACACTTGGTTTCACATGGCTGGGAAGAAGGCTGCAGTCAGGGGGCCATGGGTTTGAGCAGAGTACAGACTGTGCAGCAGAGGAAGGATGTGTGTGTTTGTGTGTGTGTGTGTGTGTGTGTGTGTGTGTGTGTGTTGGGAGAGGGGCAGAGTGGATAGTGGAACAAAAGATTCTGGGATGCAGATGACCGCGTGGGTAAGGCACCACGAAGGAGTGTGGAGCAGTAAATGAGACCAGGACAGCCTGGGTGTGGGGCAGTGTCTGCATCCTCAAGCAAGATATCAAGGGCAGCGGGCATGTCCCTCTGCTTATCTCACTCTGGCCTGCTCAGTACAGTGATGCACTGGTAAGACAGATGCCCAGAGTGGCCACTGATCCATTTAGATTGTGAGGACAGAGACTATCTGAGAACGACCTGGAGTCAATCCTGTCCTCCGTCTAGACTTTCATTTTGGTAAGCCAAAAGGTTGCTCCCTGTTTCTACATACTAATTTGGCCTGCAGAATTCCTGCTATTTGCTACCAGAAAAGTGCTAATAACGTCACCTCTTGTACACATCACTTTGCTCCTCTGTGAATTGTTGGCAACATCTCTCTGAGAGGATTCCAGTGCCCTCATAGTTTGTACATTGTGCCATGCTGAGTTGTCGCTGGGTGCTGGGTGCCTGCGCAGGGCCTGGCTCCATGAGGAATCGCTCAGGTGTGGCACGGAGCCAGGCTGAAGCCTGCTGGGGAGGTGGCATGCCAGAGCAAGGAGTCTGGAGACTGGACCAAAGCCAGGTAAGCCCCACCCATGCCACTATGTGGGCACCTCGGGGACCCCCGCATGTGGCAGCAGCCTGCACACAGTAGGTGCAAAGTGAAGGACAATCACTATTCCCGCAGACAGATGAGTTGTGTTTTGATGCAGGAAACACTTCCAGTTCACACCCGCTCTCCGCCGTTATTATGCCTTGGGCTTTGTGAAATCCCTGCCCTGACTAGAGCTCCTTCTGCCATGAGTCTGTGGCTGGATTTTTTGGTTAAATGATAAATGGGGGACTCTGGGATGTGCAGAGAGCCCCACACTGGGTCCTCTGTGGGAGTTAGGGATGCCCTGGGGCTGCTGATCAGCCCTCCAGTTGGCAAGTAATTAACTTTCCTAATTAAGGAGTGCAGGCTCCAGGCTCCTATTGGGGATGCACCAGGAGCTGTGTGACATCCGCCACCGAGAGGGTCTTGTGCACTGTCGAGGGGTAGCGGGAGGAAATAATTAGGAAGCATAGAGGACTCTGGGAGCAGAGGCCCTGGAGGGCTGCCGTCTGCTGGGGGGGGGTTAGGGGGTCCTGGGTGTCTGTGGGGTGAGGGGAGAGGGCCTGTGGTGCCTGCCAGGAACTGAGGGGCTGATGAGCTATTTTGTACCTACCCCATAATTCTGCTCCCAGAAATGCCAGGATGGCCCTTCTCTCTCCCAGAGCACAGAAAGGGGCTGAGCTGCCTGCCAGAGACAGAGAGATGCCAGTGGCTCAGGCATGGGCCCCTTTCCTGCGCCAGGGGACCGCTTCAAAGTTCCTTGCCAGGGCTTTCTCTGCCCTGCGTTGGCACTCTGTGTGCTGGCTCTCGGGCATTCATCTAGCAGCTACCCAAGGCAGTGCAATGACAGTGACAAAAACCGATGTCCTGTGCTCTCCTGAGGGACCGCAGTTCTCATCTGCAGAGCGGGCAGAGAGAGAGAGGGAGAGGGAGAGATGGCACTTGGTCATTCAGGCAATGCCGAGGGTGGGTGGCATCAGGGGTGGCCAAGCAAGGCCATTCTGATAACGGGATTGTTATGGGCTGAGTTGTGTCTCCCGAATCTGTCTGTTCAAGTTCTAAATGCCAGTTCCTCCGAATGTGGCTGTATCCAAGTCTTAAAGAGGCAATGAAATTAAAACGAGAGCCTTCTTGTGGACTGTAATGTATTGTCACAGGTGTCCTTACAAGAGGAGATAAAGGCACAGAGGGACATTCAGAGAGATGTTTGTGTGAGGACAGGAAGAAGGCATAAGAAAGAAAAAAAAAAAAAAAAAAAAGGGAGGGGCCAGCAAGATAGCCTAGTGAACTAGTGCCTGCTTAGGCAAGTGCAGGGACTGGGGTTCAATCCCTGCTCCCACATGCTGTGCTGGCCCCACCCCCAGGTGTGCTGAGCCGGCCACTGAGACCAGGCGTGGTGGTGCATGCCTGTAATCCCAGTGCTGGGAGGTTGAGAACAGGACCTCCCTGCCTAAGGTGATCACTACAAGGCTGAGCTGCATAGCAAGACCCCGGATATACTTTTTTTTTAATGTATCAAATACATTAGAAGAAGAAGAAGGAGGAGGAGGAGGAGGAAGAGAAGGAGGAAGAGGAGGAAGAGGAGGAGGAGGAGGAGGCGGTAGCACAGGAGAGGCTATGAGAAAGTCCTCAGGAGGAACTGGCCCTGCCTACCCTCGATATTGGGTTTCTAGCCCTTTTAATTGTTAGCCAAATAATTTCTGGTGAGGAAGTGGCCTGGTTTGTGCTGCTTTGCTACAGTGCTGGAACAGATGCGCAGGCTGGCTGTGTTCGGGGACCAACAGGATGGTCTCGGAGGCTGGGTCCCCATGTAGTCAGACGAGGGGCAGGAGACAGGGCTCGGTTCTTGTCCTGGTGTGACAGGGACAGGAGCCCTGGCACAAAGCAGAGGCAGCCATGGCCATACCCATGGTAAGCCCAGTTCCTTGTGGAGCAGAGCCCACCACTCACCCTGAGGAATCTGCTCGAGGTCATCTTGAGGCCTACAGGAAGCGAGCAGAACTCGAAGGCGCTGGTGGAGGTGGAAAAGGCCCAATGCTGGGTGCAGCTTGGGCACTGGAGAGAGAGCAGGCAGACAAAGGGAGCCTTGATTTGTAGTGCTTGGGGGTAGGCGTTGCTTTTATCAAACTTGTTCGGGCTGGACATGGGTACATGTCCAACCTCAGCCCTCTGGGAGGCTGAGGCAGGAGGATTACAAGTTCGTTCTCAGTTTGGAACTTAATGAATCAGTGAGACCTCATTTTAAAAGGCAGAATAAAGAAAGGACTGGGGATGTAGTTCAGTGGGAAGGCCCTAGGTACTAGAAAACATAAAAACAAAATATAAGCAACCAAACCCTCCATTGGTCTCAGGCTGCTTCTGTCCTGCCAAAGGCTGTCCTGTGGCCATGCTGGCCCAAGGACCTGATCTGACACCTGGCCATGGGACAAGGACACAGGGTCCCTGGACCTACAAGGATTCCATTTACTACAAGGCCTCCTGAGGAACGTCCTTGCTTCTGATAAGCCGATGAGGCGAGGCCAACAAAAGTGACCCTGCGAATGAGCTCCTCGGATGCTTTTTACCATGCTGACCTTCAGGGCCAGGTCCCTGTTTTGTGCTGGGCAGGACTTGGTCCAAGAAAGGCCCAGAGTGCCCACACTGCCCTTAGCTGGGTAAGCATCACTCTTACCCTCAGCCATATTCTGATTCCCAGCAGCTTCCACTGCTCCAGGAAGAGTGGACAGGTGGCAGGGACCCTGGCTCCAGCCTTAGCAGGACCTGGCTGTCCCCTCCCTGCCTGTCCTAGGAGTCTACCTTGGGCTACCGCCTTGCTGTCCTGCAGATGTCCCACAAGGCTGACCAATGGCAACCTTCTCCATCCTTCCTGTTGGCCTTTGATGCTGTGCTGTCCCCTTCCCCTGTCACCAGTGTCTGGCCACTCTATATTTCTCCACTACTTGGTCTTCAGTTTCTCAGTACTGTTTCAGTGTTCCAAGTAAGAGTCCCAGCACCCCCTC
Organism: Octodon degus; assembly: GCF_000260255.1. Classification (NCBI taxonomy): domain Eukaryota; kingdom Metazoa; phylum Chordata; class Mammalia; order Rodentia; family Octodontidae; genus Octodon; species Octodon degus. Next base: position 17,677,604 of record NW_004524607.1, on the reverse strand, counting down.
ACTTTGAAGGAACTGCCGAGGCTTCAGGCCTGAGGATTTGTGTGGATGTGGGGGGCGGGGTGCTGGGTGGCCAGTGGTAGAAGTGGCTGAGGAAGGTGTCCTTGCTGGAGGCCACCTGGCCAGATCTCTCCTCCAGGAGATGGCTATGGAGATGGCTCTGGGCTCTTTGCGAGATGATTGCTTCTCCTTTCCTCTGCCAGAGCCACTGGGGCTCCTTGAGGCAAGATGAGTCCACAGTCAGCCTGCAGCCATTCATCACAGTCACCATGCATGCTTCCTATCAGTGTATGGCTCTAGTAGCTTCTGCTTCAGGTAAGCTGACCTTGGCTATGACCTGTGACCTTGGCTATGTCTCCATGATTGTGTGTGTGCCTGCATGTGTGTGTGTGTGTGTGTGTGTGTGTGTGTGTGTGTATAGGGGTTGCTCTGCAATTTTGGTTCCTTCATATGTGCAAGAAAGGCCATTGATTTTCATTTTTTCTAGCCTTTTCTTCTCCTGAGGTTGGGAGGGACAACTTCCACGTCAGCTGAAAGCCCCAAGTCTCGTTAATTGTCTCCTAGATTTGGCTCTGAGCATTTGATTTTTTTTTTTTTTTGCAGAACCAGGGATTGAGCTCAGGCCCTTGCGCTTGCCAGGGAAGCACTTATTCCACTGACCCATCTCCCCGGCCCCTATGTTTTAGTTTTGAGGTGATTAGGAATGGTATCTCTTTGTTGCTTTCTTTGATACAGTATTGGGAACTGAATCCAGGGCCTTCACAATGAACTATGTACCCATCCCTTTTTAATATATATATATATATATATAAATATATATATATATATATATATATATTTCCCATAATTTTATTGAGAAACAAATAGCAATGAGACAGTTTCAAACCAAATTGGTAGGACAGTTTCAATAATTAACATTTTTAATATATTTTTATCTTGAGATGAAGTCTTGAAAAACCACTAACTTGCCCAGGTAGTATATTTGTGCTACAGTGGTGTGCTATCACACTCAGCTAGTGTCTTTCCTTTTTTGATACTGGGAATTGAACTCAGGATCTCATGCTTTCCAGGCAGATGCCACTGAGCTATATCCCCGGTCACTGTGCCACTGGGCTACATCCCTGGTCAAGTATCTTTTAAAAATAATTTCATTTTGTTCTGTTTTTTTTCTTTTTTCTTCTTGGTACCTGTTGCCACCCGCCAGGCATGTTCACTTCTTCCTTTGCTTTCTGTCTTTTTCCCCTGAGAAGTAACTAAATGGGGAATGGTGTTCTGGGATATGGAGTTGGAAGGTCTTGGAGGAGCAGCAACTAGCCCTCAGCTACATGCTGGATAAGGGTGGAGCTGCGATGGGATTCCAGGAGCATCTGATTTCACACTTGGCCTTCACCAACAAACATTCCAACACCTAAGGCCATAGGTGTGGAGTCTACCTGGGGCCATGAGAGTGTGGATCATTGGGATCAGGTCCCAGAGAAGGACAAGTCAGAGAAATCAGAGGGGCTCCCTAAGGAGCCTGTGCAGGGGTCACCGGCCTCAGTGCTTCCCACAGTGTGGGCGGGAGGCTGGGAATCCTGGGCCAGAGCCGGCAATCAGATGGGGCTGAGTACAGGTTGCAGCTTTGACTTTGACCTTAGGCCAGTTGCTTAATTGCTTTGAGCCTCTGTTTCCTCATCTGGAAGGTGGTGGTGACCACATACACCTTGTAGGGGAGTCTGTGTAGAGGAAGTGACGGGGACAGAGTGCACCGTCTTGTGCTAAGTCTTGCAAATTGCAGCTATTATTATTTTGCAGCACTGGGCATTGAACCCAGTGCCTTTGCCTTGAGCTATATCCCCAGCCCATTTATTTATTTATTTATTTATTCATTTAAATATTTTATGCTTGGTGCCAGGAATCAAACTCAGGACCTTGCACTTCTTAGGCAGGTGCTTATGCCTCTAAGCTGTATCCCCGGCCACCATTTATTAGTATTTGATTTTTTAAATTTGAAGACAGCTGGGCATGGTGGCACATGTCTTTAACCTCAGCATCTGGGAGCTGAGGCATGAGGATCACTGTGAGTTACAGGCCAGTCCGTGCTGGGTAGTAAGGCCTTGTTACAGTTCCCCTCCAAAATTAAAAAAGTAAAAATAAAAAATTTAAGATAATCTCTTGTGGTGCTAAGTTGCCCAGGCTGGGCTTGAACTTGTGGGGGTCATGCCTCAGCCTCTCAGCAGGCTGGAATTGCAGGCACGGCACCATCACACTGGACTCTATGGGTAGTGTACTCATTTTCAGTCCCTATGCAGCCCTGCACTTGCTCTGTTTAGCCTCTACCGCAAACCCTCTCCTCTCCCTGCAGAGGAGCAGCTGGGTGGAGTCCCCTGGGGCTCGCATCTGCCTTTGACCTGGTATCAGCCACACTCAGGTGTTTTTTTTTCCCTCTCTCAGACACATTATCTTTCAGCCTCATCTCTGTACCACAGGGTGGCTTTATTCCAGTAAGACTTGGGGACATGCTGTGTGACTTGCTCCCTGGTCACAAGTCGTCGGGACCTCTGATCTTGAAGGAGTCTTTGCACCCAAGAATCCTGGCTCCCTGAGGTAGGCTGGCCTGCTTTTGATTGAAAAACCACAGCCTAAAGAGCCAGCAAGATAGCTCAGCTGACTAAGCGCCTGCTTAGGCAAGTGCAGGGACTGGGGTTCTACTCCCCCCCCACCACCCTACACCATATGCCATGCTGGCCCCATCCCCAGGCACACTGAGCCAGCCAAAGAGACCTGGCATGGTGGTGCATGCCTGTAATGCCAGCTCTGGGGAGGCTGAAAACAGGCGGATCACAAGCAGTCCAAGCTGTCTAGTGAGACCCTGCACCAAATACATTAAAAATAAAAGTCAGCAACCTAGTTTATTTTCCCTTAATTTAGACAACAGTCCACAATTTGTCAGGGGGTGAATGAACAGTGGGGTGCCAGGGAGCACAATTAAGTACTCTTCAGGTTTGCATTGGGAACAGATGTACAATTCCTGGTCTTCTATGTGGCCGTCTGTAAAAGTACAGAGTGGCTGCGTGTTATCCATTTTGCATAATGAAAAGGAATAGGGGCAGGAAATACCCACACTATGTGTCCACAGAACCTTCTAAGTCACCTTCAGGAAAAAAGGGCCCTACCTAAGAGAGTGGGTGTATTGCTGAGTGAGGGTGGGATTTCTGGTGGAGTTGTCACCTTCCACTGAGCGGTGTCTCCAGGCACGTCCCAAGCCCCAATGCCAGGCTGGCCACCTGGCGCCTGTGAACCCCTAGACAATGGCCCCTGGGCAGCTCAGATGATTGCATGGTATGCCGCCTTCCTTCCTAGCTGCCAGCTGATGAGGCCCCTGATTGCATGAGGCTCAGGGCCGGGGAGAGGTGGGGAGTTGGGCAGCCACTGAAAAGGTATTAAAACAGTTTTGAGAAACACCATCTGTGACAATGCCCGCCACTGCCCTGTGTCCGGCAGTGAGGGGAGGGGTAGGGTAGGGGGAACCTCTCCAGCTCAGGTCAGAACTGCTTTGAAGAGATGTAGCCGCCTTGTGCAGGGACAATTCCATGATAGGAGGAAAGGCTGTGACGAAAGGGCTGGAGACTTCTGTGACCTGGTCTTGGTTGTTTTCTTAAGTCCCTATGTAGAAGTCCTAAACCTCGGAGTGTCAGCTTGTGATGTTATGTGGTGCGATCAAAATGTATAGTGAATGCTTGAATTAAAAAAAAATAAAATGTATTGTATAGTAAAAGATGTGTTGTTGTGAATCATCTCAAAGGACGCCCCCTTGCTTCGGACACACACATCTCATCACTCCTGCCACTCTCTGAAGCAGTTCTGGAAGTCCTTTTTCTTAAGTGTCTTCAGGAGGTATGATCAAAAATCCAGTGAATACTGCTAGTGACTGCCATCTCATGGAAAGGCAGACTCATAAAAATGTGACGGTATGTCCTCACTTACCTTAGTCATCGGATCTGGCACCATGAAAGGGAAACTTTTTGAATTGATTCAGTATAGTAAGCCAGCCACAGCAGTGCCCCAAAGACATGTAAGAGAGCAGAACCTGCTTCAGAAAGCAGTAAGAACAGAAGGATACGATGTGCTTGGAGGGAGGGGGATTCATGGCAATATGTTGCTTACTATAATGGTTTTGAAAAATTTAAACATTACTTTTTTTTTTTAAATTTTATTTATTTATTTATTTTTTTGTGTGTGGTCAGCTCAGCCCACCAGGGGCGGGGCTGGCTGGCATGTGGTGCTGGGGGATTGAACCGCGGTCCCTGTGCTTTGCTAAGCTTGTTCTAAGTAGGTGCTTTAGACCACTGAGCCATCTCACCAGCCCTAAACATTACTTTTGAGTCACACCTCATATTTGGGGACAGAATGTTCACAGGGTTGAGGTTTTTAGAGTAGGCTCCAGTCTTATACGGCTAGTGTTCTTGAAAGGGGACATTTGGACACTGAGACACATACACACAGGAAGGACACCATGTGAACAGGGAGTTCCTCGAGGGGAGAAACTGCCAGTGAGACAGGAGATTAGGGCGTGGCAAAACTGGCTGGGAAGTAGATGGGACCTGCAAATTAGGAAATCCTAGGACCCATGCGCAGAACAGTTCCGAAACCTGGCACGTGGACTTCTCGCAAGGGCTCAAGCAGGTTTCCCATAGTATGGCCTCCACCTGACATTGGCCTGAGGCCTGGGGGATACAAAAAGCACAGACCACGTTGGGTTTTTGGTCCTCTTATGTGGTGGCCACCCTCACACTGTCAGATGTGTTTCTTTTCCTACTTTGACTTGACCCAAATTAGTTCTGCAGAGTCTGTTTCTTTTCCTACTTTTAATGAAATTTTGCTACCATTTGTGCTTGTCTCAATCAGTTCTTTTCTGGGGGCCTGGCCCTAGCTCAGTCCTTTAAGTGGCTGCTTCCACAAAGCTGTCAGCCTCAGGTTCCTGGAGTTCGAACCTCACAACTCTCCCGCTGGCCAAAAGTGCCCTGAAGGCATTCGAGGAAGAAAAAAAAAAACAAAACAAAAAAAACCCTTACTCAATCAGTTCTTTTCTCAGGACAGAAAGAACCCAGACACCCCCTCCAGAAAGAGACTCCAGCAACCCCAAATCCAGTAATACCAGGATCTAGGGGTGTAGCCTGGTGCAGGTCTTCCCGCCTAACCTATAGAAGGAATTGGCCTTGCTGAGGCCCTGATCTTACCTGGGTTTCAGCAGGGTGAGGTGACACATTTCTGGTGTTTCAGCTCTCCAACCTGTGGTGCTATTACGGGAGGATATCAGTGACATGTTGGGAGAGGGACCAGATTGCAGGATCACGGATTAGCTGTAGGATAAGATACAATCAGTGGGCTCCTCCTTCTCTCTCATCTTCCCCTTGGCTTTCTCCCCCTCTGAGATTCCTGCCTATCAGCAAGCTCGGCCACAACCACTGTGCCCAGAGGATATAGTTTTTTTTTTTTCTTTTTGTGTTGTCCTAGGGATTGAACTCAGGACCTTTACACTGAGCTATATCTCTAGCCCTTTTTCTTCTATTTTGAGACATGGTGTTGCTAAGTTGCTAAACTGCCCAAGCTGGACTTTAACTTGAGATCCTCCTGCTTCAGCCCCTCAGAATGGTGGAACCTCAGGCATGCACCACCGCACCACGCTGGGGATATAGGTTCTGCCCTTCACAGCTACAAAAGTGACAGGGGGCCTGATACCATACCAACACCCGCTGCCATAAGCACTGCCATGAGCCTGTGAGCCATCCTAGTGAATTATGGACCTGAGCGTGTGTGGGGAAGGCCTTGAACTTGCCCGTGTGGTTTTAAACCTGAGCTGGGCTAACTCCGCATACAGCCCTGCAGTACCACTGGCCAGGCGGGAGGAGAGGGAAGGCTTAGTGGAAGAGCGCTGCTGGAACAAATCAGTCTTAGTGCGTTCCTTTCTTTTGCTTTTTCAGAATTGGAAAAAGAGCTCTCAATTTGGTCACAGCAGAAGGTGACAAAAATGCAGTGTGACTGCCCTGAAGGGGAAGGCAGAGCTTCGCCATCTCCCCTATTGTTCTACTGCATCTCCTGAATGATTCTCCTAGAATAATTCTGGCAGACATTATTTCCAAGCCCCAAATAAAATTTTAGACCCTCATGATTGACTAAGTCACCACCTAGCAAAGAAAAATTAGAGTTAATGAGGCCGCATGATGATCTGCCCCTGCAGCTGATCTGCCTGGGAATGTCATCATTAAGGAACTGGTTTAGGGGGAGAATGTCCTGTTTTCTCATTCCTGTGTGGCCTGAACATGTCCCGGCAACCCACAGATAATCAATCCCTTTTTATTACATTCATCTCAACTCCAGACTTCTATCATTTGGTGGTCATTCAAATAACACGGAAGCCTAATTGTACACCCCAAACCTCCCCTCTGGAAAATTAACTTCTCTCATTTTCAGGGTGCTTCTTGGCCAGTGTAGAGCAAGCTCAAGGTTTTCTTTTATCTTGATTTATGTGATGGATTCTTAGAAGGATCCACTTTGAAAATCTAATTGACCGTAGACTGCACAAAGGCTGTTGATGGCTTCTTAAATGAGAGTGTGTGTGTACGGTATTGGATGGGCTAATTTTACCGTGGCTTAATTACAACACTGGATGGCATTATAAATTTGTGTCCAATTAGGCCCAAGTCATCAGCTGCTGAATACATTATAAATTTTGTGAAATCGGCCCAGCTGATGCTGTAAACTCCACCGTAACACCAAGTAAAAAGATGCTGTCGTCAGGTAGACTTAACCCTCCGGCTCCTATCGGAACACAGATGTGGAACTGTGAGGTTAATTAAATAAAGAGATAACAACCTTGTTAACAGAAATGTGGACTAAAAGCAAGGCACAGTGTGTGCAGCAAAGTCCGGGATGGATGTGTAGCATTCTGCGCCTCCAAAACTATAAACTACAGAAGCACGGCAGCGGTTCAGGCGCCTATCAGTGCCTTGCACAAGAAAGGAGGAGCAGGAAGGATCCAGCGTAGCTGGGCAACCCTGACCCACCCCGGCGCCACTGCAGCAGATGCTTGGAATGAGAGGCGTGGTTAAACATCCTGGCATTTGGTTTCCTAGCTAGATAAAAAGGGCTGGATTAAGAGCCGGGTGGACGTCATCGCCCGTGTTGTCCTCTCCTTCCCACCTCATGGAAGCTGCACCGCAGCCCTTAGGCCAGACGGTGCCCTCAGATCCGGCCAATGATCTATGTGTAGTGGCGGGTGTCACTTCGGAGTCCAGGCTCTGAAAAGATGGCTCAGTTCTCCAGCGAGTTCTTCCCCTGAGGAGGCCTCCATCAGCCAGGGCCCCTGGGGCACATGGGAAGGAAAGCCTAACCGGCCCTGCTGTAGGGCCTGCGAGCGAGCGCCTGCTGAGTGGAGAAGGGGAGCTTGGAAAATACAAAGTACGGTGACTGTGTTTCCCTTTTATTTTCTTGGTACATTTTTGCAGTATATAATGCTTCTCCCCCTCGTGAAGAATGGGTGCCTGTACAGGATATGCCTCCATTCCTTTTTGTCACCCCTTTCCCCCTCCCTCCTGCTCCCCTCCATTCTTTTCTTTATTCTTTTCTGTCTTTTTTCCGTACACGTTTGCAATACATAGTGGTCACATTCCGCGTGCGGAGTGGGTACATGCACATAACACTGGGTGTCCCCCTTCCCTCCCTTGGCTTCCCCACTTCCCATCCATCTCTTGATTCACGTCCCTTTTCAGAAACGTCTATCTTCCTCTGATCTATTAATTTGCTCTTTAGTGAGACTCTGGGCTTCTCATATATGAGAAACTGTGATATTTAAGCTTGTTGTCTAGTTTATTTCACTTAACATTATAGTCTCGAGATACATCCTTTTCCCCACAAATGACTGGTTTAACTTTTTTAGGGCAGTGTAGTGCTCCATTATATATAAATAATTTTTTTGTATGTTCATCTGCTGATGACGTATAGGTTGATTCTATGATTTAGCTCTTGTGAATTATGCTGCTATAAACGTGCAATGCGTGTATTACTGTAATAGGAAGTATTTTAGTTCTTTCAGGAAGGTACTTAGAAAGGGAAAAGCTGGGCCAGATGGGACTTCTAGTTTCGGTTTTTGAAGAACTTCCACACTGATTGCTGTAGTGGTTGTAGCAGTTTCCATACCCACTGACTGTAGGGATGGTCCTTCTTCCCCACAGTCTCATCAGCATTTATTTGATTTCTTGATGAGAGCCATTCTTTCTGCAGCAAGATGGACTCTCAGTGTTGTTTTAATTTCCATTTCTCTAATGGCCAGTGATGTTGAGCATGTCTTCAAGTATTTATTGGGCATGCGCACTTCTTCTGGGAGGTGCCTGTTCATTTCTCGTGCCATTTCTTGACGATGCAGTTCAGCATGTCCTCTTTCATGAGTGTCTTTATGAGATATGATTTAAAAAAAAAATCTGGTGATCACTGCTGTTGAGCGCCAACCTATGGAAAAGCAGGCTGGCAAAAACACAACAGTGTGACCTCGTCCCCCAGATCTGGCACCGCGTGACTTCTGCCTCTCCCTCAAAGTCAGAATGACCATGGAAGGGAAATGTTTTGAATCAGTTCAGGACATGGAGGCAGCCAGGATAGCCCAACTGAAGACACTCGTGAAATGGGACTCCAGCGCGGCTTTGGAACACGCAAGAACGACAGAACAGAAGTGTTCCAAGTGAGGGAAAGTGTTGTGAAGGGGTTCTTAGCAATGCGTCTTTTACTGTGATGATTTGTTTTTCATTTGAGCACACTGTTTTGTTAATGCACAAAGCGTCTCCTCTACTGGCTGATAAAAGAATTAGAGCAGGCATGGTGGTTGGTACTTGGAAGGCTGAGGCAAGGATTGCTACGAGTTCAAAGCCAGTTTAGACTACATAGTGGGACCCTGTCTAAAGAAAGAATTTGAAAAGAAGTGATTATGGTAGGACTCAGAATGTCACCAATGTGCCTTCACAGTGTCTCTGATGAACGAGCAGGAAGGCAATCTCTTGCATGGTTGGAGTAACTATTTTTGCCCTCAGTGGTTAATGTACAAATCTGTCGTAGGTCTATTCCTTGGCACCTGCAGTATAGCCCTGGCCATAGTTTTGACCTGAGCTCTTATAGCCTCTGTTTGTAAAATGGCCCAAGGTCTTCATTCATTCATCATTTGTCTATTCTGAGCGTTAGGATACATTAGGGACTTGCTAGGAGATGAGGGAGAATCGTCATAAAGACTATCATAATAACACCACAGAGCAGACACTGGGGACTCTTCAAGCGACAGTTGTCATGCCGGATGTCTCACATACTCATTTCCCAGCATGGAGGAACTGGAGCGTAGAAGAGCAGATGTCACGCAGGGATGGGGCAGAACTGGGAACTGACCTTGGCCTCTGGACTCAGACCCTGCACCATGGTCACTGTGCAGTGGCAGTGGTGGAGGGGTGTGAGGGTTGGTCTTACCATCCACGCCTCTTCATGTTTTTGGTTCTTGTGGCTTTCGCACTTCCTACCCTTAAAAGGCTCCCCACTGCCTGGTCATGATGGTGCACGCCTATAATCGCAGCACTGTGGGAGGTGGAGGCAGGAGGATTGCAAGTTTAAACTGAGTTTGGGTACTCAGTGAGTTGGTGAGAATTTGTCTCAAAAAAAAAAAAAGAAAAGAAAAAAGAAAAGAGATGAAGGTATAGCCCAAAGTAAAGGCCCTGCATTCTGTTTTCATACAGCCAAAGCCAAAGTCAAAGCTGAACCAAACCACAAAATGAAACAGAACAAAACTCCCTACAGCTCTTAGGATAAAATCACTCCCTCTGCCTGGCTGGAGGGCCTTGCCTTCCTCAGCCATACTTCTGTGACATACATTAGCCCCCCAATCCATGGGGCGACATTTCCAGTGGACGCCTGGAACCACAGATGGCATCAAATCCTATCCACAGCATGTGTCTCCCTATACATACACGTCTACGGTAAAGGTTTAACTTATTAAGTATAGTGACAGAGAACCATCGCAGCAAGACACTGTGATAAAAGTAACGTGAATGTTGTCTCTCTTCTCGGCCTCAGTGTATCTTCTAAATGTATTCACTTTTGGACACTTGACCTCAGGTAACTGAAACCGGATGTCACTCTTCTTTTGTTGCTGGGACAAATATCTAACACCCAAAAAGAAGGAAGGAAAGGTTTATTTAGCTCACTGTCAGTGGAGGTTTCTGTCTATACTCAGCTGGCTCCAAGGCAGGATGGCACATAGCAGCCTTTCTGATGGTGACAAAAAGCAAAAGAGCAAAGGGAGTGGCTTCAGCCCAGGCAGCTAGCTAGCCTCTCCCTCTTTACATTGTAACGCAGATTAACTGCCCCAGGGTGGGTGCAGCATCCACACCCACAATAATCAATCACAAACTCTAGAAGCTGCCCCATGACTGCATGAGGCTTTTGGGGGACAACTAGACACAAACAATAACAGTGGATAAATGGAGTCTAGCATACACCTGAGGAGGGGACTGTTTAGGCTGACCTGGAATGGCAGCCCCAGCCTCAGCAACGAGAGCTTGGGCTTTGCGAGGTGACACCCCTGCAGCTCCCTGGAGGCCCTCTTCCCATTAGCAACCAGTACCAGCTGCCTGCAAGTTGGGTGCCTTTTAATCCTAAACAGGAGTTCTTAGTGCTCACTGTCCTTTGTCATTAAAGTGGATGCCACGTCTTTTCACCTGCGCTTGGCCTTGGCTCCCTGCAGCTGGACTAGGGTGTGGGGATCCTCTCTGTCTAAACAAAACTACTATGTCTCTGGTGATCCGTGGCTACTGGGTCAGAACCTAGAGGTCACCTTGTGATTTAGAATGTTTCTCAGGTGGCAGAGCAATCTGAAGCCAGGCCAGTGCATTCCCCACTTCTGCCTGCGTTCCTACCTCTCCTGCCCCAACAGCAAGAGGCTGGGGCTTGAACTGGGGCTTAGGACGTGGCAGCATTCTTCCCAGATGTGACCAGTTCTCTTTGAAACAGCTGTTTTCAACCATGGCTGTAGATTTAAATCACAAAGCCTAGATGTGGGGCCCATGGATTATTTCCTCCCCCCCAGAATTAGGGATTGAACCCAGGGCCTTCACAGTGAGCTATATTCCTCACCACCCTTTTAAAATTTATTTATTTTGTTATTGTGAAACAAGTTCTTGCTAAATTGCCAAGTTGCCCAGGCTGGGCTGGAACCTGTGCACTTCCTGTGTCAGCCTCCCAGAGTGCTGAGATTACAGGGGTGCCCATCAGGCCTGGTCACCTGTATGTTTTCAAGCCCCCTGGTATGTCCAGTTGGGAGCCCAGGCTGAGAACAATCCCCTGAGGCAGTGACTGTGACCCTTTTAAAGTGTTCAGGGATCCACACAGTTTGCTGTGTCACATGTGCTGTAGGGTCACCCCCACTGCCCCAAGGGATCCTGGAGGGGGAGCAGGCTCAGACTTTGAGGCAAGCACAGAAGCGGGAGGCTGGATTGCATGAACTTGGCATTTGACCCTTTGGAAAAGGGTCCCACTGCTTTCTTCTCCCTCCCGGGCATCCAAATGCTAAAGATGCTGCCAACAGAGGGGTGCACAGAATATTTCGCAGTTATGGGAGATGTTGGAAGATGTGTTGAATGGCTGAGAGCGTGTCTCCCCAGCACCCATTCAAAGGAACGTTGACTGAGCCCACGTTCCTTCTTTTCCTGGACTACTGCACTTCAGCTCTGCTTTATTCTCCAGTCCGTCTTCTCCATTCTGACTTTGTTGTGTCAGAAAGGAGTAAAGACTGGGAGTAAGACACCTGGTGCTTGATCTTTTTTTTAAAGATACGGTCGCACTATGTTGTTCAGGCTGTCCTTGAACTCACTACATAGCCCTGACCGTGAACACATGATGATCCTCTTGCCTGTCTCCTGGATGCTGGAATTACAGGCATGCACCACCATGCCTAGCAATGATGGGAGAATTTACTGGACCTTAACCATGCAGTCTGTCAAATGAGATAGTAGTGTGTTCTTTGCTGGGCTCAGGTGGGACTCAAGGGACTTAAGTGTGATTCTGTTGCTGGAAGTGCTCATAAACTGCACTGGACTTAGACACTGTTGTACTAGTCAGCTTCCGGTACTATAACAAACACCTGAGGTAATCAGCTTATAAAGAGGAAAGGTTTATTTTGGCTCAGAATTTAGGAGGTTTCAGTGCATTGTTGGTTGGCCTCTTTGCTGTGGAGCCTGTGGTGAGGAAGTACATCACGGTGGGAATATTTGATGAAGGAAGGTGCTCACTTCACGGTTGAAGGCGAGAGATCAGGGTCCCCTGTCTCCTCCAAAGGCATGATCTCCATGACCTCTGACCCCCCATTAAGCCCCACTTCTTAAAGGTTCTACTGACTCTCAATAACATCAACCTGGGGACCATGCCTTTCATGCAGGGGTCTTTGGAGGGACATTCCAGATGAAAACTATAGCAGTCATCTGCTGCTTGTTCGTCTGGCAGACATGTGCTGAGCACCATGGGAAACCTGGCATTGAGAATTATGTGACCAGTTCCTGTCACATAATTCCCATGAAACATAGTGTGCTCACAGGGACTTCTCTCTCTGGGAAAGCTACTTGTGCTTGACAAATGACAGCTGGGGAAGACATTCTGAAGATATCCAAGAAAAGCAGGACTGAAGCCTCCTGGATACTCAGGCTTAAGAGGGCCTCAGTGGAGTGTGGTTCTTTGGACTTGACTTTGTGGACTATTACCTATTACCTCTTCCCTTTTTCTCCTCCTTTCTGCCTCTTTGAAACATTTCTTTCCCTTCTTGTAAATACGGAGACCATTTTTCTATATCAGCATCATTTCTTATGCGCTGTTTTTTCTCCTCAACAATAAAGCCCTCCTCAGAGTCTCCATGTATGAGGATGTCTGGAGTTATTTGCATTCTGACAGTTTAAATCAAATATTTTAAAACCAGTCATGGAGAAGGCAATAAATCCACGCCTGGGCTTCAGACCAAACAAATAATAAAAAAGATCTTGCATCAAAGTAATAAACAACAGTAATGCCAGTGGCTCATTAGAGTTCAAGATTCATAATCATGATAGACAAGTATTTTAATAAAAAGGGAGAGGGCGAGAAGAAACTAAAATGTTTATTTTTTCCCCTTTTACTCAGCTTTTTCTGTTTCTTTGAGCCTCGATGGTGTGATTTTTAGATGATTAGTTCGTGAGGTGAGAGTGTCCCGAGCCCTTTGGGTTTTGATGAATAAATATGGTCAGAGGATGTACTCATCAGGGGCAGAAGTACAAGGAAAATAAACACCATCCTGAGTGATGACTTAAGGAGTCTGAGTCATGCCAAGCCAACTCCTACTCCTTTTCCTCGGTGGCCACCCACTTGGTTTGGGGACAAACTATCTTTCATGTAAGGACCGTGGTGGTCCATGGTCAGCTAAAGGTGTCGCCACGGTGCCTGGCTTTGTGCTGGGGTTTCCCCAGCAGGAGTAGAGTCAGGTTCTATATCAGTCAGCTGCGGCTGAATGACAGTATGCACTGGTCCCCCCTTACCTGTGGTGTTGCTTTCTTTGGCCAACAAGGCTCCAAAAATATTCATGGAAAATTCTAGAAATCAATAATTCACAACTTTAAAATTTTATGATTTCTGAGGAATGGATGAAATCTTGTGCTGTCCCCTCCAGGCTGCCTGGGACATGAGCCTCCTTTGTCTGGCGTATCCGCCTTATATATGCTGCTCCCTTGACAATACTTGGTAGCCCTTGTGGTGTCAACCTTACTGTCCCGAGATCTCTGGGCTTGGGCTCAAGAAACTTTTACTTTACTTAAACGCGGCCGCAAAGCTCAAGAGGAATGATGCCGCTATTTGAGATATCCCAAAGGGAACCTGTAAAACTTCTTCCTTTAAGTGAAAAGATAGAAGGTCTGGTACTGCCCGTGGCTTCAGGCATCTGTTGGGGGCTTTAGAATGCGTCTCCAGTGAGGAAAGGGGACTGCTACACCTGAGAGTAGAGCCACTTAAGTCCGTACACATTCATTGGTCTGCACCGCTTCAGTGGGGGCAGGAACTGGCTGGGGCTTAGCTAAGTGGTTCTGGTTCGGGTTTCTCAGGAAGTTCAGTCAAGATGCCAATCAGTGGCCCGCGTGTCCATCACTAGATGAGTGGATCAAGCGCATGTGGTATTTATAGACAATGGAGTACTATTCAGCCATAAAGAGGGATACATTTTAGTAATTTTAGGATAATGTTAAGTGAAATAAATCAGACACACAAACTTAAATATCATGTTAGTTTAAAAAATTTAAAGAGGAAAATAAAAGAGAGGATAGGAAACAGACATGGATCTTTTAAGGATAGAGAGATGGGGAGGGAAGAAGGAGAAAGGCATAATAAAGAGAATTAAAATGGGCTATGTACATGTATCAACTCCCCATGATGAATGTAAGCGTTACGTGTAGCAAACATATATTAATAAAAATGTCTAGGAAAAAAGATACATAAAAAATGAAAACAAAACAAAAACAATCAACAGGGTTCCTATCATCCAAAGGCTTTGGACCAGGGCTGGAGAATTTGCTTTCAGTGTGGAAGAGCCATAAGCCCGGCAAGGACGAGCTGGCTGTGAGCAGAGGTCTGCCCCCTCATCATGGCGTCTTCCCTCAGGCAGCTTGGACATCGCCCAGGTGTGGCGGCTGCTCGCGGAGCGCTTCCCGCCGCTTGGGAGTCCCTGGTTTCCATCTCCAGCACTGAAGGAACAAGTGATTCCCAGCATGGTGGGGTGGGACTGCAGTTTCAGTTACTTGGGGGTTGAAGCAGGAAGATCACAAGTTTGAGGGTGTCTTAGTTACTCTTCTCTTGTTGCTGGGACAAATACCCGACACTCAAAATGAAGGAAGGAAAGGTTTATTTAGCTCACAGTTCCTGGAGGTTTCAGTCCATACTCATGTGGGTCCGAGGCAGAGCAGTACAGAGCAGAAAGCAACCTTTCATGGCGGTGGCAAAGAGCAAGAGTAAGGGAGGGGTAGCAGCAGCTCAAGCAGCTGGCTTCTCTTGCCACCTTACATTGTAATGCAAATTACCTGCCCCAGGGTAGGGGAAGCACTCACACCTATGGGTACTTCCCAGTATTTACCCACCTATGGGTAATCCCAGCAGTACTAA
>NW_004524607.1:17661821-17662330 GCF_000260255.1 Octodon degus | reverse complement strand
ACCTATGGGTAATCCCAGCAGTACTAAGACCCATAATCCCAGCCTTGGATCACACATAATCCCAGTGGATCATGAGTTAACACAAACTCTAGAAGACCTCACCCCATGACTGCATGAGGCTTTGGGGGGACAACTAGACACAAACCATAACAGAGGGCAACCTGGGCAACTTAGTAAGACCCTGCCTTAAAATAAAAGTAAAAAGGTCAGTGATGTAGCTCAGTAGCAGAGCACCCCGGGGGTTGATTGTCTCCCCTCCCCCTTCTTGCTGTAGCGAGGGAGGGAGACAGAAAGGGCAAAAGCCGCGATACCTGTTCTGATCTAGTCTCTGAAGTCACACTGCCACTTCTGTGATACCCGACTGGGTGGCTGTTCTGTTCAGTGTGGGCAGGAAAACGACAGACATGTCAGGAGGACAGAATTACCAAGCCCATTTTAGAGACTGGCCAGGACTATACCGAAGCTCTGGTCCCAGCTCCCCCAAAGCACACAGGAAGGGCTTTGAAGAA
>NW_004524607.1:17656383-17661616 GCF_000260255.1 Octodon degus | reverse complement strand
TCCCTTCCCTTCCCTCTTCTCTCTCCTTTTCTCCCCTCCTTGAAAAAAAGGAAATCCCAGGTGACAGGGCCCATCTGGCCCACTCTGGTGTTTGTGGGTAGCAGCCATCTAGGAGGATGTGCTGAGAAAAGCTCTCAGCAGGGGCTCAACAGTTGATTGGTGATGCCTGCCAAGGGCACAGCCATTGGGCCTAGAGACACATGCAAAGCCCAGAGATGATTAAGATACAACGTGACATTATAACTCTTACTACCAGACAGGCATGATGGTTACCATCGGCAGAGCAGCTAGTTCATCTGTGGATAGTCCCATGAAGGTTGGAACCAGAACCTCCCTGAAAGGTTAGTGAGTTGTGTAGATCCCTAGCAGTTTTGGGCTTCATGTCCACTACCTTCTGCTAGGACCACAATTATGCAAACTAGCAAAGGTGGGCTTGTTCTGGTGGGAGAGAAAGCAGAGAGACTTGGAGTCTGCCCATCCAGAGTTCCCCTCTGTCACCACAGAAGTCTCTACTTAGATTCCATGGGCTATAGTTTGGGAGTCACTGATGCCCCATGTCCCCATTTTACAGCTCAGGGAACTGAGTTCAAGGGAGAGGAAGAATTCCTCGAGGACACCAGGGCTTAGGTTGGCAGCCTTGAGACTCCAGACAGTCATTGTTCAAATGCACGTGTTCTTTGAGCAGCTGGTGTGGCCAGTCCTGTGCCTTGCACGCTGTGGTCTCCAGCAGGGAGACCTGATGGACAGGTAGGCTGAGGCAGGGCCATGTTTCCAGGGCTGGTAGTGAAGGTATACACACTACATTTATCTCCAGCAAGTCCAGGCCCACAGGATGGAATGACTTCGGGGATTCTTAAAAGCCTAATGAGAAAGTGTTCAAAGTGTGTCGTTACCTTTTTTCCCTCCTCGTGGAGTTAAAGAGCCAGGCCAGGCTTCTGCTCAGCTTCCGCCAAGGGCTAATTTAGCTGTGATTTGTGGTGAACATTTATGGTTTAATAAAGTGACTTTCCACTTGCTGTGTTTATCACAACTCAAGCGCGGAGCCTCACTGGGGAAGCATCTGGTGCCGATTATTATTAAAATAAAAAACACTTTTGTGAGCTCTTCTATCAAGTTCCTTCATGGTGACTCAACCTCCCCAAGCTGGGATGGAAGAAGAAAATGAGGAACACTTGGGGAGGGGTAGGTTGATGCCCAGAGAGGCCCTCAGGAAGGTCCTGGGAGGTGGAGGCTGTGCACTGGGCCTGGCTGCCATGTGGGGAGCCTGAGAGAGGCCGCTAACTCTTTTGTGCAGTGACACAGGGAGCCACCCTACATGGCACACCCTAAGACTACATCAATGTCACCACTGTCATGGCCAGTGTGGACTCATGTCTGCACTATTCGCAGAGTACGGGCGACATGACATGCTGTTACTTTCTAATGAGTTCTAGGAGGTCCAGGGACTCTGACCTCTGTCACTTCCCACACATGGCTGCATCCCCACAAACAGATTCTCAGGCCACTCCTTAGAAATCAGACATTTCTGATTGTACATTGTTACAGTCTGATTTGTGTCCCTCTATGATTCATGTGGCCAAGACTGACTTCTCAGTGGTTCAGAAAGTGACAGAGCTGGGCCAGGTGATGCATACCTATAACCCAGGATTCTGGGAAGCTGAGGAAGGAAGATCATAAGTTCAAAACCAGCCTGGGCAACTTTACAACTTGGCAAGGCCCCAGATTCAATGCTTAGCAGTGGAAAGAAGAAAAAGAAAAGAAAAGCAAAAGGAAGGAAAAAA
This sequence comes from Octodon degus, assembly GCF_000260255.1. Classification (NCBI taxonomy): domain Eukaryota; kingdom Metazoa; phylum Chordata; class Mammalia; order Rodentia; family Octodontidae; genus Octodon; species Octodon degus. The sequence goes on along the minus strand of NW_004524607.1, from coordinate 17,659,835 downwards.
CTTTTGGGATTCAGGTATAGACCAATGTTTGAGAGGCTGGGCCACCTGGTATCCCTTACAGCTGACCACTCAGCCCCCAGTTGGACCCAATAAGAGACAGCTTGTCACCTCTCTGGAGATCTGTCACGGGAGCAACTGTGACAGGAGCTGAAGCCCAAATCTACAGCTTCTACCCTTGGAGGTCCAACTTTATTCTGATGAACCCTTTCTTCCCCCCTCTACCCCTTCTGGTATCTGGGGACACACACATGAGCAGCTAGAGGTGGGGTGACCAGGGGAGGCAGCTGAGGGCAGACCAAAGGCAGGGTGCAAGGACATGCACAAACAGTTGACTGTCTTCTCCATCTTTCTAGAAGAGGGTGAGAAGAGATAAGCAAAACAGTGACAAGATATTTCCCCTCCTCCATTTTTCTTTGGGAGATCTCCCCACCTCTCTTTGGGAGAGTTAGAATTGAGGAGGTTGGCTTTTAAGAGAGGCCCAGCTTCAACTTTCCAGAACAGCCTTGAAGGATACACAGGGAACAATCCTTGCAGTAACCAAAGGTGTTGGTTTCTTAGAGTAAGGTCTGGTCACCAAAGAACGTTCCAGAAGAGTGTGACAAATAGAAATAGAGTGTGGGCCACATCAAAGCATGTAATAAACATAAGCAGATGTATAGAATGGCCTTTGGAAAGATCATCCTCTAGGATCATGATTTTAAAAAGTATTGCCTTAAAATACTATTTATCATCAAGGTGATGGAACAATGCCTGTGTTTCCAACACTGGGAAACTAAGGCAAGAGGAGACTGCTGAGTTTTGAGTCTGACACCTAAGGCAAGTGGCCCTGTCCTTGTCAGGTACCATTCCCTGGCACATCTAAGTGATGGCCTCTTCTTTGGCCCATGGGGTGGAGGAGATGGCGGCATGCAATGGCTGATGCTCCACACCTTGCTTCTTTGGCCTTCTCACTAGATTATCAAAAGCTCTGCTGTCAAATATGACAGCCATTGGTGCTAGAAAAATGACTCACCAACCCAAGAGCTGCCATAGGTGTAGAACACAGGTCAGTCCTGCGCAGCAAGAGAGAAGACTCCACAGTGCGAGCACCAAGGAGTGAGAAAGGTTGGCTGCGTGGGAATTGGCTCCTGGCCTGGTTTTGTTTTAAGCACATGTGAGTGGTGTCATGGCTCCAGAACTTTCTTTGAGATCCCAGGGACAGAAACATCTTTGCAGCAAGGATCCTCCTTTCACTCTTCTCCCTCCACTTCTTACTTTTTGTGGTAGTGAGGATAGAACTCAGAGCCTTCACACTGAGTTACTTCCTCTGCCCTTTTCTTTTCTCTTTGTTTTAATACAGGGTCTTACTAAGTCACTAGGTTGCCCGGGCTGGGCTCACACTTGAGGTCTTCCTGCCGCAGCTTCTCAGAGTACTCACATCACAGGTGTGTACCACCACACCCTGCTTTCTTCTTCTCCTCCATCCCTTGTCAGTCTGTGTCTGTCTGACCCCACCCCCATCATCCTTTTAATAGCGAGACATTTAAGCTGCTCCTGTTACTGCACATCTTCAGTGGCATAAAACTAAAAATAAAAGCTAATGAGTCACGATGTCTCCAGGCTCTGGCTCCTCAGGAGCTTGGATAGTGGGGGGCTTTGAGAGGCCTCAGGGAGGGGTGCTTAAGAGGCACCCAAGCCCTGGTCCACGTGCTTCTCCAGCAAGCTGGCTGGGCACCCCTGGGCTGCTCCCCACCACCCATGGGGTCTGTGACTTCCCAGAGTGCCACCCAGCACGCTGATTCTGGAGGGTGGGCTGCTTTCCTCAAGCTTTTGTCCTGCTGGCTGCAGGCTTCTATGCTGGCCAAGGGGCCCCTGGAGCCCCAGGCCCACCTCCAAGAAGGTGGAGACTCCTGTTGGCTCTTCCCTGGGGTCAGCCACAGTGGAGGATCCTGGAGAAACAGCTTCCCCTTGGGACAGGAGGGTTGATGCGTCTCCCACCTTTCCAGCAGCCAGTGGCCTATTTGTGCCCATCCCTAGCCATGGTGCTGCTGGGCCCCTGAGCCCAATAGACACCCTGCTCTTCCTACCCCTCACTCCTGTCAGCCTATCTGGGACCTTGTCACTAACTGCCAGAGTCATTATCCCTCTCAACTACAAGCATCTAACATCTAGGTGCTTGGCCTCTAGGTATTAGACACGCAGATTTTTTTCACCTTAGTATTGGGGATTATCCCAAGTCCGTTGCTGTTTTTATTTTCTTACTGTATTTTGAGACAAGTTCTTTCTAAGTCACTAAGCTGCCCAAACTCAGCTGGGCTCAAACTCACCATCCTCCTGCCCTAGCCTTTCAGAGTGCTGGGGTTACAAGTGTGTGTGCCAGCACCTTTGATGACATGTAGACTTCTAGTGCCTTTAATGACTGCCTGTGTGTATGAGGAGCCCCATTTCACAGATGGGAAAACTGAATTAGATGTCTTGGTCAGTAAGGTGCTGAAGTGCTGGAACCCAAAATGAGCTCAGTCGGACTCCAAAGTCAGTCACCTTGTCACACAATCATAGGACACAACTTGTGTGGCCTGCCCAGCACTGGCAGCTCTGGGAAGCCTGAATCCCTAGTCAGCCTGATGTGCTCGCTCCGGCAGCACATATGTCCTAGCCAGCCTGAGGCCTCGTGCCTCCCTCAGAGCCAGCTGCGATTCCCCTTTCCTCCCCTCGCCTCTTCTCCACCTCTTTCCCCTTCATTCTTTCCTTGTGTGCGTGGATTTAAGGGCCGAATCACGTCCCTTGCAATTTAGAGGTTGTAGCTCGAGCCCTCAGTACCTCAGAATGTGTCTGTATTGGAAATCGGGTCTTCAAGAGGTGGCAAAGTAACAGCGGGGTCTTTCGGGTGGCTCCAAGCCAGTGTCCTGCAGGAGGAGCTGAGGACACCAACATAGAGGGACAACCACGCAGGGGCATGGAGAGAAGAGAGCGCCACCAGTTCTAGGAGACAGGCTTGGGAGGAACTGGCCCTGCCTCTCCAGACCCGGAAGAAAATAAATTTCCTTAATTTTAAAATAATTTTCATTTTTAAAAGTTTATTATGTTTTTAAAAAATCAATTACTTGTATTAGTTTTAATTTTTGAGACAGGATTTCACGAAGTCACTAAGTTGCTCAGGTTTGAGTTTGAGATCCTCCTGCTGCAGCCTTCCAGAGTGCTGGGACTATAGGCATGCATCACTATACCAGGTTGGAAAATAAATTTCTATGGTTAGAGGGCTGGCGGTATCACTCAGTGGACTCAGCACTTGCTCAAGGAAGTGCAGGGCCCAGGGTTCGATCCCTGGTGCCGCATGCCGTGCCAGCCCTGCTTTCGGGTGCGCTGAGCTGGTGCTGGAGTCTGGGCGTGGTGGCGCATGCCCGAAATCCCAGCCCTGGGGAGGCAGAAAACAGGAGGATCACTATGATTCCAAGCTGCCTAGTGAGACCCTG
>NW_004524607.1:17632216-17656213 GCF_000260255.1 Octodon degus | reverse complement strand
TGTTTCAAAAAGATAAAAAATAAAAATAAAAAAGCTTCAGATGTCAGCTATAATCCATAAAGACCAAGCCTGTAAAGAGAGGATAGAAACTTTCACACCCCCCACACCTAGGAGAGGGGAAGGGCTGTGGAATAAGGATATGACCCTGAGCACAGGGGGTTGCAGAACAGGAGTTGGGGGGTGGGGGTAGGGCCCAGAGAGGCCCAGGAGCTTTGTGCATCCTTCCTGTCTGAATCCTCTGCTGCTCTTCCATCCTGCCTCTCCTGAGCTGGGCCCTTGAATAAGCACATTTAAGTTTAGTATCCTATGAAGTTCTATGAGTTGTTCTAGTGAATTATTGGGCCTGCGGGAACTTGCAATTTTCTTTTTTCTCAGTATTGAAGACTGAACCCAGTGCCTTTGAAATGAGCTAAAATTTCCCAGACTGGGATTGATCTTCCAATCTTCCTGCCTCAGCCTCTCCAGAATGCTGGGATTTTGGATGTCTGCCACTATATCAGGCTAAAACCTGAAAATTTATAGCTAGTCGGCCAAGAGAGAGCACAGGTCGTCTCTGGGACTCGCCATTGGTGCTTGAAGTGTAGTCTTCGGGTCTTGGGGGAAGAAACGTCTTACTTGAGGAATCTGTGTTTACTCGGGAAGTTAGCATCAACCTAGGATTGAATTGTATGATTGAAGGCTGCAAGAGAGCCAGAGAGTGGGCCAGTGTGGGCGGAGCTACCGCGCACCAGGAGGGAGGAGAAACGCGGCTCGTCCTGCTGGGAAGGATTATGCTGGGAAGGGACTGAGCGGCAGGGAAATGGGGGCTTCTGGCCCGCAGTGGGACCTGCTCAGGCTCGCTCGCCTTTCCTCCTGGGGTCTACATCTTTGCCACTTGTTCTTCCAAGCAGGGCCCAGCCCTGTACAGGTGGCATCATGCCCTGGAAGCGACAGAGCTGGAGGGCTTGGTGCTGGTTGTTGGTTGGGGGGCTGAAGCTAATCAACTTCACTTAGGCTGAGTCATGGAGCAGCCGAGCCCCTCCCCCTTTCCTCTTGATGAGATTCCGATGCCAGCGCTACAAAATGTGTCTCCTGCTGCACATATTTGGAAACTGGCTTTTTATGTTGCTCATTTAGAGAAGAATGAAGCCTTTCTTGGAACACAGGTTGCAATTATTAAGTCGCAGCCAAGGAAACACGGCCAATATCTCGGGTTTGTGAGAAAGCAGGCTCTGAGCTATTAATTTGGAGTCTAGAATATCAAGGCTCTGGCTAACCTCAGCCCTTCATTCTCGCTGTAAGATCGCATGCTGCTCAACTGGGGAATCCATTTTTCATCCAAGTAATTCTTGGCTCTGTCAAATAATAATATAACCCCCCTCTTCAGATCTCAGCATGAGTTCTGGCCAGGAAAGGCAAAGAAATTTCTGTTCTCAAAGTCTTTCCCTGAGCTAAGTAGGCCAACATTCATCATGAAATACACAGGATTTGTTTCCTTGAAAAAAATGGGTTTGCTTTCTTGTTTGTTCATCTCAAGGAAGAACTTGGCTGATGAAGGAGAAACCAAAGGGGAAAAGAAGGGAGGGAGGAAGAAAGAGAAAGGAAAAAAGGATAGAGAAGGAGGGAGGAGGAGGACAGAGGTAAGGACAGGCACAATCTGGACAGAGCACACTTTCTGGGACCGCTGTGGTTGCCAAGGTGGCAGGAGCAGAGGGGTGGCCGCGTAGGAGTCTGGGGGACTTTTTAAGAGTGTTGGAAATGTTCCTTAAACTATATCCTTATTGTGGTAGTTGCATGTCTGTGTGTGTTTGTCAAAATGCTTAGAAACATACAGGAAAAGCAGGGGATTTTATTGCATCTAAATTGTGCCTCAGTAAATCTGACTTATCCTCTGCCACTCCCATTAAATAAAAGGAAAGAAAAAAGGGAAAAGGGGAGGAGAGAAGAGAGAGAGAGAGTGAGAGCGAGAGAGAGAGAGAGAGAGAGAGAGAGAGAGAGAGAGAGCGAGAGAGAGAATGAGAATGAGATCTTGGTCTGCCCAAAACCTGCATTAAGCTCCCCTTGTGGATGGGAAGCCAGAGGCAGCCACCTGATGGATTCAGGTGTCAGGAACACTGGGATATTGGGTGAACCCTCCCAATCCTCGGTCCTCATACTCCTCACCCCTGAAAATTGCCCTTACCTGATGCATCATCATGTCAGAGGAAATGTGACAATCGTTGGAGATCTGAGCAACCTCCTCCACCTGGCCCCTCCGATATTCAGATGGAGAAATGGTTGGGTATCAGGGTCCTCTAGAAAAATAGAACTGTAGAAAATATATGTAGAACTATGCAAGGGGCACACAGGAACAGAAGTAGGAGAGTCCACATGTGGGATCACAAGCAGATCTGTCCACAATGGTTGTCCCGTCTGGAGAATACAGCAGTCGCTCAGCTGAAAAGACAGAAGCTGCACAGCAAGAGGGATGGAGGGGGCAGCACTAGCTCAAGGTCCAAGGCCTGGAAGCGCACTGGAGGGTCCCAGTTTGAGTCTGTGTTGGGAGGCTGAAGAAACTGGAGGCTGTCTTAGTTATTTTTCTCACTGCTGAGACAAAATACCCAACACCCAAAGTTAAAAAGGAAGAGGCTTATTTAGCTCACAGTTTGCGGAGGTTTCAGTCCGTAATTGGCTGGGCACAAGGCAGGGTAGCACACGGCAGAGGGGCAACAGTTCATGGTGGCAGAAGACAGCAAAACCACCACACAAGAGCAAGGGAGGAGAAGCAAGCCTCTTTTCCTCTCTTGTCGTGTAGGCAGGTTACCTACCTAGGGCGAGTGTAGCGCTCACGACTCCAATCCTAGCACTAGACAATGAGCCAACCAATCACAAGCTATAGCTATAGCTGCCCCTCAGAAGTCTGTCCCCCCCATGATCACATGAGGCTTTGGGGGGGGACATCTAGACACAAACACTAATAGCACCTCTGTGGGCTTCTTGGCCAGCTGTGTGTCTCTAGAAATCATCCCCGGGCAGGCCTTGGGGACAAGCATGCAGAGCAGCAGAGGCCTTCACCAGGTCATTGAAATTCTCCCGGTATGGTGCCTTCTAGCGTGCACTTGTGCCAGTGCCCACCTGCCCGTGTCTGCCAGCTTTCTATTATTACGACGAAACACCTGACGTACACAGCAAAGGAAGAAACACCAACTTTGCCTGACATTTTCAGGGGGTTCAGTCCGTGGTTGCTTGGATCCAAGGCTTAGAGCCTGAGGTGGGACATCACAGTAGAAGGGCATGGTGGAGGACTGCTGCCCACCTCCTAGGTTGGACATAGAGCAAGTGGCCTTTCTCCTTCTGCTTTTGTTCCATCCAAGTCCCCACCCTCAGGCATGGTGGCACTTGTATTCGGGGCACGTCTCCTCCAGCAGCATGCTGTCCCCAGGCCCGTCATCTCTGGAGATGCCCTCGCAGACATGTCCAGAAGTGTGCTATGCTGATTTCCTGAGCCTTTCTCAGTCTAGTGAACTTGACAATCGTGGCTAGCCATCGCACTGTCCAGGGCTAAGTGTGTAGACTGTCTCAGTGGAACACAAGAAAGGTTCAAGGGATTCAGTCTCCTGGATCAGATCTATCCAGGAAGGCAGCTGGGATGACGATATTCCTTGGGTTCCTTGGCTTCTGAACATTTTTCTACCATTTTTCACATAGTAGTAATGGTAATAGTAATAGTAATAGTAATAGTGGTAATGTATCATGCCCCTGACTGGGCACCCACAGCGGGTGCAATTCCATTTTTTGTTTTCCATTTATGTGTTTGGTACAGGGTCTCACTATGCAGCCCAGATTCATAGTGATCCTCCTGTTTTCAGCCTCCCCAGCTCTGGGATTATAGGCATGCGCCACCACGCCTGTTCTCGGTGGCCAGCTGAGCGTGCCCTGGGGGCGGGGCCAGGGTGGCACGTGGTGCCAGAGATCGAACCCTGGTCCCTGCACTTGCCTAAGCAGGCATTTAGTCCACTGAACTATCTTGCTGGTTCAAGTCCAGGTATTTTTAATGCCAAGCTTTCCATGAGAAAGAAAAACAATGGAAAGACTGTGGATAATTGATCATGTGAATTTCACATATAATGCTGAGATAGTTCAAATTATTAAGTGGTGCTGCTATGATAAAATTCATCAAATTTCGTTTAATGAAATTTTGTGTGTATGTGTGCAGTACTGGAAATCAAACCCAGGACCTTCACACTGACTTACATACCCAGTCCTTTCATAGTTTTAGGGACTGGTTCTCACTAAGTTGCTAAGTTGTCCAGGCTGGGCTTGAACTTGTGATCTTCCTGCCCCATCTTCACAGAGTGCTGGGATGACAGGCGCAAGCCACCATATCCAGCTATGCACCAGTATTTTTTATGCTCATGTTAAAAAATAAATGGAAAAAGAAGAAAGAACAGATCCCGAATTCTGGCTCACTGTGGCAGGAGTCATACTCAGCCATGGATTCATGAACTCACTATAGGAAAAATGACAGCTCCATTCATCTCATGGAGAGAGGCAGTTCTAACCAAATTTTATTTTTATGCTTAATAATTATTTGCAAAAATGTGTAATAAGTTGGTTTTGATAAATTGAATACTCATAATTGTACTGTTAGCTCAAGCCAGAAAAAAAATTAATTCTGGAGCTTTATAGTCACAGGTAATTAAAAAATGTAATTTTAACTTATATACTTTTTGTTGAGAGAATTATGATAGGGTGATTAATAAAATACATTCAACCATAAAATATATATCGCACAAGGAGACCATTGTGTGGGGGAAATGAAATGGAAATATGAGTTCAAGGAGAGAAAAGAAAATTAAAAATTTTTTGGCTATTAAAACAGAGCTTGTCTGTACCTTGCAAATGAATGATGATCAATCTCAAATTGCTACTGCATGTAGATTTCATTGGGTACATTTAAGAGAGTTATATGACAGTTTTATTTTTTAGATGCCAATATTTACACTAGGTCAGCAATATTATCATTCGCAACCATTTAATATACTTTTTTACGTATTCAGTACAGGGTCTCACTACGCAGCTGCAACTCCTAGAGATCCTTCTGCTTTCAGCCTCCCCAGAGCCGCGATTGCAGGGTGCGCCACCACGCCTCGACTCAGTGGCTGGCTCAGCATGTCGGGGCGGGGCCATCGCGGCACGGGGGGGGGGGGGGGGACCAGGGATGAAATCCTGATCCCTGCGCTCGCCTAAGCAGGGGCTTAGTCCGCTGAGCTATCTCGCCAGCTCTGAAACCATTTAATTTAGGAAAAACTTTAGGTGCCAATTAAAAGTATGAGAGGATGCAAAGTGCTCAAATTCTTTTCGGTGACAGGGGAGACAATAAAGATCCCTGTCCTCTCAGGCATCTCAGAACTTCATTCTGCAGTGAAATTTTCCTTCACTGTAATAACAGGAATCTTGATTTTACTGCATTGTAGTTGTGATTTTATTAGCCAGAACCAGAGCTTTTTGTCCAAAGGGTATACTTGGGTGAAAAGATTCAAATGTCTTCCTAATTTGGAACAAATGGGGTTGATTTTGTTCCTTTTGCAATTTCAATCTGACTAGAACACAAGTCATTTCTTGATTTTTTTTTTAATGTATTTAGGACAGGGTCTACAGGGTCTCACTACGTAGATTGGACTCAGCGATTCTCCTGTTTTCAGCCTCCCAAGTGCTGGGATTACAGGTGTGTGCCACCACGCCCAGTCTCAATTGCTTTCTCAACTCACCCTGTGGGCGGGGCCGGCAGGGCACGCTGGGGATTGAACCCTGGCCACTGCACTCTGCCTAAGCAGGTGCTTTAGTCTGCTGAGCTATTTGACCGGCCCTCATTTCTTACATTTTGAAACTCTATAAACTTAAACTGAGAGCCAGCTGTTGCATCATTAGTGAATTCTTTTTGCCATGTGACAAGATCATGCTTTGGTTTTATTTATTTATTATTTATTTTTGAGACAAGGTCACACTTTGCTGTTGGGGCTGGACTTGTGCTCACTTTTGTAGCCCTCAGGCTGGTCTGGAACTCGTAGAAATACTCTTGTCTGAACCTCCTGAGTCCTGGGATTACAGGTGTGAGCCACCACGCCTGGTTCTGGGGCTGGCACGGCAGGTGGGGCCAGGTAGGTGCTTACGGCTCTGAGCTCTCCCCGCAGCCCCTTTGCCTTGGTATTTTTAACATCAACCAGTTTACTTCACTTAAATACTTAACGACAGTTTCCTTTTTGAAATAGGATCACATGAAGTATTTCTTTGTACATGATCCGACTAATTTTCTGCCTCGATATGAGTCACTAATCCCAGCTACTAATGATCTGCTGGTAAAGGAAAGAAATCACTAACCACTAAGTGAAATCGCCGTGAAATTATGGGAAATCCTTCTTTCTGCTGTTAAAGGGCCAGTCAGACTCTCCAAATCACAACCCAGTGGAGGTGTTACTTTTCACCACAGAACATTATTTAAAATGAAACAGTATTTCTGACACTCACAATTATTTCTGTAATTTTGAAGTGGCATCTGGAGTATTCTGCTAAAGGGAAATTAGCTCTTTCCTTTAATTTGCAATGCTTAACATAAGTGATAAACTTCTATTCTTTTGTATTATGGAACAGCTAATGGGTGTTCTGAGCTACCAAGATAGATCATAACAGAACCATGTGAAAATTAGTCATTTTTTAACTTAAAATATTGTTTGGCTTGATTTAAAAAAATAATGTATTTGAAACAGAAGTTCAAATTTATGAAGATTGGATTCTTTTTGTAACTGTAATAACATTTCAGCTAAATAGTCATCCTTTCTTCATTTGATATAAGGTAGGCTGGCTGACTTTCTGTGTGCCAAACTTGTTCCAGAAAATGTGTGAGGTTCTAATGGCACCATGTTGCTAAAAATTCCTGTATCGTGCTTAATTCCCAAACATGTGACAAGTGGCAAATTGCATATCTAATTCTTATTTGGAAGTATAGTCATCTTCGTCGATCAGTAGCTATCAGATGTCGCTTCTTCCTAGGCTGTAGCCAGTGCTGCCAGGCATGGTAGTGCCAACCTGTAATTCCAGAACTCTAGGAGGCTGAGGCAGGAGGCTCACACATTTGAGTTGAGTCTGGGCAAATTAGTGGCTTAGCAAGATTATGTCTTGGAATTTTAATAAAAGAGGGAGGGAGTGTTGGGGATGTAGCCCAATGAAAAGGCGCTAGGATCAATGAGCACAAGAGAAAAAAACATAATGAAGCCAGCGCACGATGCGAAGAGAATCTGTGGATCAATTCTATGGCCCCTGAGTTGACTGAATACTGTAGGAAAGGTGGAAGAAATGAACACCACCACCACCACCAGGAACTGAGACCCAAAGCCTTGGCAGACCTTGCACTCCCCACGTTGACCCCCTTTACCACCCGGGCACAGAAGCGCCTGTCACACCGCTAGCTGTGACGCCTGGGATGTGCTGTTTGCATTCATCTCTCCAGAGAAGTCTCTGTGCTGGTTCCAGGAGGCTGGTGGCACCTGCTCGGTCCTTCCATCCTGTCCTGGATAGCTGAGCTCTGTGTCCCTGGGTAATCAGTCCAGCAAGCAGGCTGAGGGTGTGATTGACAAAGGTGGATGCTGTCCCCCAGCTCCTGCTGTAGCTCTCAGCAGCTCTGCCTTTGAGATAATTCAGTCATGGAGGACCTAACAGGAAGGCAACCACCAGCAAGCTAGCACAAGGGCCCTTCTAGGAGCCAAACACAGATGGCGCCTAGATCTCAGCCTTCCAGCCTCCAGAACTGTGAGACGATGAATGCTTTGCATCCCAAGCAGATCAGTAGAGAGCCTAAACTAAGAACAACCCAGATTCCCACTTAAAGTATGATGGGTAAGCACATTGCATTATGTTTACACTGTGGAATACTACACAGCAATGAACAAAAACAAGCTTTGTGTTCTCGAAGATGAGCCTGAAAACACTGAGTGAAAGAAATTATCTGTCACCTTCGACTTCTACGAAATTTAAAAACAGGGCAGAATTCAGCTGAGGCCACTTAACAACTTAGTGAGATCCCTTTTCAATAAATAAATTAATTTTAAAAAAAGGGCTGGGGGTGTAGCTCAGTGCAAAGGCCCTGCATTCAATCTCCAGCACCAAAAGCAAAACAAAAGAACAGGGAAGATGAGTCATGGGTATCAGAGCAGTAGTTACACTTCACGGGTGCTATTGGGAAGGGCCATGGGGTCACTTTGGAGGGACACATGCTCTCTAGCTTGATCTGGTTCCAGTTATACAGGGCACATGCATAGGGATTTATGGATCTGTGCATGTTATTATATCTCAATTAAAAAGTGGAAAGAAAGGTGAGAAAGGGGGAAGGGTGGGAAGAAGAGGGAAGGAAGAGGAGGAAGAGGAGGAGGAAGAGAAAGAGGAGGAGGAGGAGGAGGAGGAGGAGGTGGTGGAGGAGGAGGAGAAAGAGAAGGAGGAAGAGGAGGAAGAGAAAGAGAAGGAGGAAGAGAAAGAGAAGGAGGAGGAGGAAGAGGAGGAGGAGCAGGAGGAGGAGGAGCAGGAGGAGGAGCAGGAGGAGGAGGAGCAGGAGGAGGAGCAGGAGGAGGAGGAGCAGGAGGAGGAGCAGGAGGAGGAGGAGGAAGTCACCCTGTCCATTCGGCACTGCACTTCGGGACTCGCAGCTCCGGCCGCACTGCCGACCAAACCTTAGGTAGCTCATTCCTTGTGTGCAGGGCCTGGCTCCCTGGCCTCTTAGGGAAGGCACAATTCCCTCTTAAAATACCATCACCTCTCGTCCCCTGTCTTGTGTGCAACACAGCCCATGAAAACGCTTTGGGCTTGTAAAACTTGAAAGGAGATAAATTAAAATATCAAGGCGGTAGAAATGAGTATTTAAAGCACGAAGTGTACCCAAACATTAGTCTGAGGCTAAAAATCAAGCCTGATTTTCTCGAAAACTGATGTTAAGAGCTTGGGTAGTTCCCTTTCATGAAAGGCCGCTTAAATATTGCATGGCAGCGCCTCTCCTCGGGAACCGCGGCCGGCTGTGTTTCATCCTCCGCTTCATCAAAGGCAGATGCCCGCATCGCTGATTCGAGGAGCGGGCTGCCAGCCTCCGAGGGGCCCTACTCGGGGAATTAGCATTATCTCCACACAGCCCCTGAGCAGAGGGATAAAGTAAAGTGGGTGAGAGAGGAAGGAGGGCCGTCACCAGTGAGGGGGTGATCCTGGCGGTGGGGGGTGCAGCCAGGGTGGGCTTCCTGGAGGAGGTGGGAGAGGAGATGAGCTCATCTGGGAAGACGATGGTGGTGCCCGAGTTTGTTCTGGCTAAAAGCAGGCCTCTTGCAGGGTGCCCAGCACACGTGGTCTCTGGTGGGTTCAGGGGACATCAAGAGCAGAGTGAGGAAGAGAGGTGGGGAGGGAAGGCGTGGGGATGAGTTGGCCTCAGTCTGGGGCAGTGGGAGCCTCCTCCTCCTGGGAACTCTGGAAGCTTGCATTTAGGAATTTCAGGCCGTCAGCTGGGAGGAAGCTCCACATTTCTACCCTGGTGCCTGAGGGCCCTTGCAAGGACCGGCTTCATTGCCCAACACCTGCATCCAGCCAGGAGCACCCCTGGCCAGCGTGGTGGTGCACACCTGCAATCCCGGCGCTCAGGGAGGCTGAGACAAGAGGGTCACTAGGTGGAACCCCGCTTGGGCAACTTAGTGAATTACTGAGTTCCTGACTCTAAAGAAATAAATAAGGCTGGGGATGTAGCTCAGTGTGAAGGTCCTAGTATTGAAAGGGAAAAAAAATAGACCCCTTCTTACGCAGGTTCTGGGTGCCAGAGGAGCCAGAGGAGGAGAGACGCAGGTGGAGCCGGCAGAGGCAAGATGGTCCTGCTCCTGTGGCTGCAGGGCATGAGGAGGCGCTGGGCTTGGTTCTGTGCAGGTGAGGGAGCTTGTCCAGGTAGAGCATGGGTTGGCTCTTGTCTGCTCTGGGCCACTAGAAATGTCCCTGGATAGCTTGAGAGTCCTGGTTGGGGCCAGAGGTGACCTGGCTCAGAAAGGATAGGCTTACTCTTTAGGGTTGCAAAAGGCATTGGCAGGAAACTGCCCAGGGACCTCTGACAGATCAGCGGGCTAACACAGTGCAGTGTCTCTGTTACGTTGGGGCTCAGAAGGCGGCACCCCAATGTACAATGCTCTCCCGTGCTGATGATCTGAAATGAAGGGCACTAGGGCATCAGCAGGTGCTGGCCGAGGATTTTCTCTGAGTTCCCTTACATCAGGGCACTGGAAGGGGACAGAATCACTCTCAGTCTTCTTGCTGAAGTTTTCTTAGAGGAGGAAGATTAATCTCAGAGGAAGAGACCCAAACCCAAATGCTGCAGCCAGAGCCCGGCCGATTTGGTTGCTGACCATTGTATGTTCTTGGAATCCATTCATAGCCCCTTAAAGGCATTCACTACCCCTCTGAATCCACACACGCCCATTTTCTAACCCCTTGTACATTTCTGAAACTCATTAGGCTTACTGGGTACTTGCCCTCCTGTGATGGACCCAGGCATGTTAATCAATACAACATAAATGATATATGCGATTTCTCCAGTGAATCTGTTCCCAGTTTCACAGACTGGAAGACTTGAAGAACCTTCAGAGGGAGAAAATGAGAAATTACTTTTGCCTCTGCAATATGGTGGAATATTATTCACCCATGAAAATAAACACTATCTCGATACCATTATGATGTGAATCAACCTGAAAAACATATTGACTTAAAGAATACAGACCCCAAAAGATCACATAACATTATGGTTTCACTTATATAAAATATGTAGAATAGCTAGGCCTAGTGGTGCGTACCTATTATCTCAGCTACTGGGGAGGCTGAAGCAGGAGGCTAACCTATGGGCACCTAACAAGACCCTGTCTCAAAAAAGAACAAGAGCTGTAATACAAAGGGGCTGGGGATGTAGCTTATTGGTAGAGTGCACAAGGTCCTGAGTTCAATCTTCAGTGCTGGAGGAAAAATAACCCTAGAGCCCTAGAATAGGTAAACTCATAGAGACTGGAAGTAGATTAGTGGTGACCATGTGCTATAGGGAGAAGTAGGTATGAAATTGTTTCCATATGGAGTGAAAAAGATTTGAAGTAGTGGAGGTGGACAAGTGGCATTGTGAGTATACTTTTTTTCCAGTACTGGAGGTTGAACCCAGAGTCTTCACATTGAGCTACATCCCCAGCCCATTTTAAATTGTTTAAAATTTTTGAAACAAGTTCTTAAGTCAATAAATTGCCCAGGCTATGGTTAAACTTGTGATTCTCCTGCCTTAGCCAGAGTGCTAAGATTAGAGGCATGCATCAACATACTCAGCTATGAATATTCTTAAAGGCACTGAATCATGGTTAATGTGGCAAATTTTACATTTTATATATATTAAAATTAATTTTTTGACATGTAGAAAGCCACTGAATCTCGTGCTTTACTGGAGGATGGCGGGGTCTGCAAACTCTATTTCAAGAAGCTGTTTTTAGGAAAAGCCAAAGGCGAGTGGCAGGTGGGACATATTAGGTGGGCCTTCAGCTCTGGCTTCTTTCCCTGCTTGTGGAAGGGACAGCAGAGCCTGTTGGACGTAGAGAATCATGCTGGTGGTCACCACACCCAGTACGGTCACTTACAGAGGGTCCCTGAGGTGGAAGCCACTGCAGAAAGCCACATCCATGGTGCCACAAAACAACATTCAAGATCATCCTAGTCAATGACTGATGTTTTATCAAGCTATGAGGGCTGGGTGCTGGGAACCCAGGTTAGGACCTTGACTTATTTTATTTATTTATTTATTTTTTAGCCAGAGCTGCTTAAAGTTTTTTCAATGGAAACAGCTTTGTTCTGTTTTCTGATCTTATAAAAACGTGTGTTTATTATGAAAGCCATTGCAACACACAGAAAATTACATGAAAAAAAAATCACCTAAAAACCACTGCTGACATCTGGGAGAAACATCTGCTGTGGTTTTTGTCTGGATGTCCCCCCAAATCCTCATGTGGTCACAGGCGGGGAGCTTTTCAGAGGTGGCTGGATGTGGAGTGTGTAATTGATTCATGGTGCAATGCTTGGGTTAAGGGTGTGAGTGCTAGCTGCCCCAGGCGCGGGAAGCCTGCGCTGTACGCTATAAGGGGCAGCAAGAGGCCTGCCTTGGTTCCTGGTGGTTGATCACCTGCTGATTTTGCTGCCTTCTGCCTGCCATGGACTGTGTCTCCTCTGAGACACCCCTCTGCCATGCTGCTTTGGCACCAGCCAACTGCTAACAGAATCTGCTACGAACTGTGAGCTAAGTGGATCTTTTTCTTTCAACTTTGGATGTGGGGTACATTGTTTCAGCAATAAGACAAGTAACTAAGATACCATCCGTTCAGCCCTGTTATTAAATATTGAATACAAGTACCCCCAAGGTATGTACGCATACATGCACATGCATGCACATGCAATATGCACATACGAGTACACATTCACACACATGCACACACACAGGTTAAGAAATGGAATGAAATTACGCAAGCATACTATATCATGGAAATATTCCTATTTGATTATCTTGTCTCTTCTCTCTCCCTCCTTCCCTCTCTTCTGTCCTTTCTCTTTCCGTCACCTCTGACCATGCTGAGAGCCTCAGATATGGCTCAATCTGTACTCAAAACATAACACAAAACATAGCACGCCAGATACGGTAATGCATATCTGTAATCCCAGAACTTTTGAAGGCTGAGGCAGGATGATCACAAGTTCAAACCCAGCCTCGGCAACTTAGTAACTTACATAGATCCTGCCTCAAAATGACAAATGAAAGAGTAAATGGGCTGGGAATGTAACTCAGTGTGAGGGCCCTGGGTTCCATCCTTGTACTGTAAAATCAAACCAAACCATGTCACACTCAATAGTGTAAAGCACAAATGCTCATGGCTCTATGGGTATAGAATTCAGGCAGGACACAGTCTGTTCCTCATGGGTTTAGCCTCAGTAAGGAAACTCCAGAAGACAAGGAGAGCACTGGAATCTCTGAGGGCTTCTCCACTCGCTCAGCTACTGTCTAAGCCGGTATGCTCTGTTAGTCAGTTTGCAATGGCTGTGGTAAAATACTGTGGCATGAACAACTTATGGAAGGTAGGTTTATTTTGATCCTAGTGTCAGTCCATGGTCAGCTAGCTCCATTGCATATAGGCTTGTGGTGAGGCAGAGCCATCATGGAGGAAGGCAGTGGTGGTGGAAAGCCGCCAACACCATGGCAGCCAGCAAACAGCATGCAGAGAGGGAAAGTGACAGAGAGGGAGGAGCCAGGGACCTGATGTAGTCCCCATGGACGCACTCCCTTCAAGTAGGCCCCTCTGCCAAGTCTTCTTCAACTTCCTGTAATGCCATGAGGTTCTGAGCCCATGAACAGATTCCTCTACTGATGAAGTTAGGGCCCCCGCGATCCAGTCACTTTCTGAAAGCCCCACCTCTAAACACATGAGCTATCTGGGGGACACTTTAGATCTAAAGCATAACAGATGCCTTGAAGGCTGGCTTCCATGGAATGCTTGCCTGGACAAATTTTATGTTTTGTGTCTCACTGTCCCCCCAGAACCTCATGCAGTCATTGGGGTGGCTTCTAGAGTTCATGATTAATTCTTGATCCGATGCTGGGAGTATGAATGTGTGTGCTACACCCGTCCTGGGGCAGATAATCTGCATACAAATGTAAAGAAGGAAGAGAGGCTTGCTAGAAGCCACAGCTGCTGCCCCTCCCTTTGCTCTTTGCTGTTTTCTGTGCCATGAACGGCTGCCCTCTGCCATGTGCCACTCTGCGCTGGAGCCAGCTGAACATGGACTGAAACCTCCACTAACTGTGAACTAAGTAAACCTTTCCTTCCTTCATTTTGGGTGTTGGATATGTTGTCCTAGCAACGAGAGAAAAGTAATGAGACAACCATCTAAACAGAGCTGTCTGTGAGGGCTTCCGCACAGCATGGCCACTTGCTTATGTCAGGGAGGGTCTTCAGAGGATCCATCTGGAGAGGAAGAGGTTCAAGAGTCACGGCCACACAACATGTTTCTTCACCAGTACATGGGTTGGGGGCCAATTACGTACCTGTTCAGGTTCAGGGGTAAGAGAGCAGATCCTAGACCCTAGTAGGGGAACAGCAAGGCCACACTACAAAGAAAGTCTGGAGCAGGACAGAATGTCAGGCCTTTCTCTAACCACGTCTATAGCCGCACACGGTTTCTCACTAGGCAACAATGCTGGCTGACTTCCTGTGGAAGAAGTCCTGGTCCATGTCACAGAAAAGATGTGGCCACATGCTTTCAGCTGCTTCTGCCATTTGCTGCTTTGGGGAATATCCTGAGGAAAGCTTCTACTCTGGACTTTCTGCTGAGGCAAAACTACATCTGATGCAAGATGACTGAGTAGGAGCTGAGGGAAGGCCACCCAATCCTACCTCACTAGGTGGAGCCATTCCTCAGGAGGGCAGCTCACAGGCCTTCTTGAGAGTGAGGACCGCCCCAGGCCACTCCCAGGGAGCTTCTTCTCATGTGTTGTCCAAGGTATGGACTCCTCTGTCTCCTAGCCCACTTAACATAGGGTACACCTTGTCCGGGCATCTAGCCAAAGCCAAGGAAACCCAGTACTTTGGTGGCAGTTATACCTAGAGGTAAACTGAAATCATGGCTAGAAAAGTAACAACCTCATTGTCTCCCAGGCTGAGTTTATTAAGGGACAGTAAATAACATGAACTCAGTTTGTAACAGAGAAGCTCCCCCCGGCCCCAGTATACTTCAGTTTGTTAGTTGCCCAAGTAATAGTTCCTGTTCCAGTTCCAGTTGCTTCTGGTTGCTTAGAAATGGCTGGTCACTGGTGATGAATAACTGCTCATGAGGATGTACACTGTATAAACCAGTCCCCAGCTGACAAGCCGTTCTGCCTCTGTACTTCTGCTTGTTTATCCTGTATAAGCCCCAGATCGCCAGAGATCGGGGCCTGATATTATGGGAATGACCCTGATCAGTGCCGACTGACGTAAATAAATCTGCCTCCAAATCCTGGGTGTCATTTCAGTGTTTCTATTTGCTGTTGCAAGCTGTTCTGAAGATATACCCAGAAAGTGATTTTTGTTTTTGCTTGTTTTTTGGTACTAGGGATTAAACCAGGGTCTTCACACAGCTAAATTCCTAGTCCTTTTGTTTTGTTTTTTTATTTTATGACAGGGTCTCCTTAAATTGCTAAATTTCCCTGGCTGGGCTCAAATTTGTGATCTTCCTCCCTCAGTCTCCCAGAGTGAGGGAATTATAGGCAGGAACTACTATGCCCAATTTGGGGTTAGGGTTCTCTTCCCAGGGAAGAAGCAAAGAATAGAAAATTAAAGTCTCAACTCGTTGGAAGGCAAACCTTGGCCCCTCATCCAAATTCCTGAGTTTATTGCTGGTACTTGAAAAATAGCAATGAAAACATGTGACAGGTAGCCAGTAAAGCTGATGAAATGCCAGCTTAACCCCTACCCTGAAAGGGCTCCTTCCAAGGCCTAGCTTCTCATTTGCAGAGCTAATTTTGTATTATCCTCTTCCTAACATCCTCTTCCCCACATCTTCTAAATTTCCCACCCCCAAACCCTGGATCTATGCACTGCTGACCTGTAGTGCATTCAAGGCAGGTGACAAGAATGCAGTCTATGACCTTAAACTTCCAGAGATTCCAGGAGGACAAGCCTCTGAGCCCACACAGCTGCACTGACAGGCAGGGAGCTTCTGTTTGCTTTGTTAGGGGACAAAGGTCAGTGAAGAAGAAAGAAGCTGGGAAATGGGAAAATGTATTTGCATGCTATCAGATTTTTAAAAATAAATACTTATCATACTATATTGATTTCCCAAATCAAATGCAAATGAGGGCGGAGATCCAGGCCTTGGAATATAGCTCTCTTTTTAAATTGGCAATTACTGCCTAAAATTTCATTTTCAACAGTATCTTTTATCGTCCGGCTCTTTGGCAAAGCAGTTGAAAGCAAGCCAAGCTTGTCAAAGCAGTGGTGACAAGTAGAGTGCTAATTCGTCATTTCTCATTCACAAGAAGTAAACTCTGTGACCACAATATCAACTTTGGGCACTCCTCTACAGCAGGAACTCAACAGGTTTATGTCTTTGCATGGGCTGATCTACAAACCAAAATCTGATGTGCTCATGGTTGGGCTCTGATTTTGAGGGTAGAAACTGATTCCATGGATTTCCCCTGTGTAAGCAGGAAAGGAGGCCCTCACAGCCAGCAGATCCAACAGTCCCAGCTGGCTGGCCTTCACTCCAATACTCACCATAGATCACCTGCCAAGGAATGTGACCACAGGCTTCTTCTGGTCCTTCTTTGTTTGAATCATCAGCTTCCAATAGAAACATTGGGTTGGATACCTCTGACTGGTCAAATCCAGATGGCATAACTGTAGTTGCAAAGAAAGCTGGGAAAGATTGGGTTGGGTACCTCTGATTGGTCAACTCTAGATCACATGACTCTAGGGTAGTTACAAAAGCAACTGGGAAAGTGACTATCAGGCACTTTGTTTAAAATGTGGAAGGCAGACTTCAAAAGCATTGAGTGGACATAAGACTTAGACTCATCACAAAAGCAGGCATACGGATGGCTAACAAGTGCTTTTCATAAAAGATAACTCAACATCTTTAGTCTTTGGGGAACCACAAACTAAAACCACAGTGAAAGGCTATTGTTTATCCACCCAACTGGGAACAACTGAAACTGTCCTGTGTTGTCTGTTGGAGCATTAAAAAAAAAAAAAAAAGGTACTGCAATCACTTTGGAAAACATTTTGGACATCTCATATAGAGTTAATGTATATGTACTATGTGAGGGAAATGAAAATCTATATCCACACAAAGACTTGTACATGGACACTCACAGAAGCTTCATTCCGAATAGTCCAAATCAGAAATAATTAAGATGCTCATCATCAAGCAAATGAATGAATACACTGGGATGCAGGGATATATCCATCAAACAGAATTCATTCCCCCCTCTGTCTCTCTCTTTCTCATTCTTTCTTTTTATTTTCTTTCTGTGGTACTAGGGATTGAACCCAGGACCTTTGTACTGAGCTATATCCCAATCCTTTTTATTTAAAAATTTTTTTTAAATTTATTTAGTTAGATCTTTATTTATTTATTTATTTATTTTTTTATTTTTTATTTTATTTTTTTTCTTTTTGGAACCAGGGATTGAACTCAGGCCCTTGCGCTTGCCAGGGAAGTGCTTATTTCACTGAGCCATCTCCCCAGCCCCTTATTTTTATTTTTTTTCTTTTTTCTTTTTTCAAAATTTTTTTCCACGATTTTATTGAGAAACAAATAGCAATGAGATATTTTTTATTTTGAGGTAGGTTTTCACCTAGTTGCTAAATTGCCCAGGCTGGGCTTAAATTTACAATCCTCCTGCCTCAGCCTCCCAAAATAGCAGGATTACAGACATCAGCAGGGAAAACTTCACACACATGACCCTGAATAAAAACAGTCAGTTTCCTAGGAGCATCTCTGAGATGATTCTGTTTTTATGAAACTCTAGGAAAGAGAAATCTGCCATATTGTAGAAAGTGAATCAATAGTTGCCTGTAGCCTGGGTTGAGGGGTGTGTTTTGACCAGAAAGAGGTTATTCAGGGGGTCTTTTGTGGGAATAGATATATTCTATATCTTTACTTGTGGTGCTTAGATATGCATATGCAGTTATAAGTGTCAAAAAAGAGGGTGGATTATTGTATATAAATTATACCTCAATGGGCTGGGGAGATGGCTCAGTGGAATAAGCGCTTCCCTGGCAAGCACAAGGGCCTCAGCTCAATCTCGGGTCTGAAAAAAATAAATTATACCTCAATAAAGTTGATCTTAAGCATTAGGAGAACATGGGTTCCACTTCGCAATAACTTACCACTCCCAGGGGAGTCCAAAGGACCATATATCACCAGGACTGTTCCACGGGTCACAAGCATCATGTGTGACCACATATAATTTGAATCCTTCAAATGGTCCTAAGAGATATGTTATCCATTTTTCCAATGAGAAAATTGAGAATCAGAAAATTTGAGTCACCTGCCCATAGCTAATAAAAGCATGTATTTTTGATGGATCCATTTATGTATGTGGTCAACCCACTTTTCCTACAGGGGTCAGGCTGCGAGTCAGGGCTCCAAGGTCCCACCAAGTTGGGAAGAAGAGACGCTGGGGGGCAGATAGCAGCAGTGTAAGGAAGAGGGTGTGGGGGATTGGGAGGAGCTGGGTGGCTGCAGGTAGGTCCTTTCAGTCCCAGAGGGGGACGTGAGAAGGCTGTGTGGATGTGGACTTGAAAGATGGCAGTGTGGTGGGTGTCCCTGCAGCTGTTGAGAACCACCCAGCTGGGTCTCAGCGTAGCTTTCCCATGGGTGAGGACAGTGTGGACAGAGGTACGAACTCAGGTTAGGTAGTCCCTGAGCTGTGGTCAGAAATGACAAGTTCTAGCATGAACAGCATGGCATCGGGATTCAAGCACAGCGAAAGGAATCTCTTTCTTATAGTGAGGGACATCTGGAAAACTTTCTGTCCATCTTGGCCCAACTTAGATACCAACTCTTTAGAAAATCCACTTTTAAAAAGCCAGGAAGAAGCCTGAGACCCTGTCATGCACCTATAATCACAGCTACTCAGGGGGTTGAGATGGGAAGATTGCAAGCAGCCTGAGACAAGCCTGGGCAATTTAACAAGACCTTGTATCAAGATAAAGAGGTCTGGGGGTGCAACTCAGTGGCAGAACACTGGCCGAGTACGTTCGAGGGCCTGGGTTTGATCCCTAGCATTGGAAAAAAGTAATAATCCAGCCCAGGCCCACATTACAATGCCATCACAGGAATGGTATCTCCTAAGTGCTTACCACACTGCAGGCCTTTACATGTATAGCCTGACTTAATCCCTTGACAACTCTGTGGGCTGCCTGTCCTTCTTACAGGGGGCCACGCACGGTGTACAGCTCCGTTGTGTTTCACAAGGCTACTGAGTGGCAGAGCCCTGATTTGAAATCTCTCTGGCTGCTTCTTTGTATTTCACCGTGCAACCCTTGACTGGAAAAGCAAATCTCTGCTGCTGGCCCTAGGCAGCTCCCTGTACTTTTCCAAGGCTGGCTTGACCCTTGTCCTGCCTACGCTTGTCCTATGCGTCTCAGGAGACATAGCCAGGGGCTGTGGGGTCACCAGGTATCTAAGGCCACTGTGGTTGTGTGTGGCATGCACTCTCCTGACCTCGGGACCCTTTTCCTCTGAGTTCCACTCTGGCCGTATTGAACATCCTCCATCCTCCATCCAGTTATGGTCAGTGATGGGGAGCCCAGCAGGTGACAGAGGGTGAGAGAAGGTGTGATGAGAGGGCTTCTTGCTTCCTATTAGTGAAGCCTCCTTAGGTTGGCTGCCTCCTCTGACCACTAAGTGGGATTTCCCTTGGGCCTCTCTGACACCCATTTTTGTGACCGTGCCTGTCCTTTGCCTCTACAGACCAAGGGCCATCATAGAGCCCCAGCAAGTCTCTGACAAGTCTTGAAGTTTTCCTGACATTATCCTAAAATATTATTTTCCTAAATAATGTTAGTTCGACACATTCCTCTTTTCTCACCACACTCGGCTCTCTGATACATTAAGTTTAAGATACTGTTCTTACAGAGGCTGGCCATCTGCCTAAGCCAGTGGTGGTGAACCTATGGCATGTGTGCTGCCCCAGGATGATTGTATCGTTGAGAGCTCTAAAAGGTTTGCCATCACCGGCCTAAGCCAATCAGGTCTTAGTCAGGTTTGCCCTAAAAGAGTGGGATAGAGGACCCTTTGGTGGTTGAAGGAGGCTATTCTCTCCCTTGTACTTCCCTACTCTGTTCCCATCCCCTACGATGAGAAGGAAGATGCCTAGAGCTGCAGGTCTCCTGGCAGCCTCTTGTGACCATGATGAAAACCACCATGAGGAAGAAGCCAATAGGCTGAAAAGGAGAGATGAAAGAAAGGCGGAGAAACTGAGTCAAAATCTGCTCAGGCAGCTGCACTGTAAGACTTCAGTTTCTTTCTTTCATGTTTTGAGAGTTTCACTAAGTCACTCAAGTGCCCAGGGTTGGGTTCAGATTTGCAATCCTCCTGCCTCAGCTTCCCAGACTGTTGGCATTACAGGTGCACACCACCACACCTAGCTAGGACTTCAGTTTTTTAAAATAACAAGCATTCTTTATGCTTAATTTGAAATGGCTTCCTTGCCATTTGCAAATAAACCTTCCAGAGATCTACTAAAGATGGTGATCCAAACTTCCTTTCCCTCTCCTGTCTTTTTTCATATTTCATTTGGCTTTTCTCTTTACCATTTGCATTTCTCTTTTTGATACACAACTGATCAGATCACTTCTAGGATGAAAACCCAGTGCTTATCTTACCGAAGCAGCCACTTTCATTTTGGGCCTTTCCCATCACGGATATCCTTACCCCAGAGTCTGGCTCCAGTTTCCATTAATGTGTCAGCCTCAAGCTCCTGAAATAAAGTACCGGAGCACAATTGTTGAGTTGAGCTAATTAAAGATGTGTATCATTGGCGGAATTGTCTCTTTGGAACCAAAAAATTAATTATGTTTCTTTGGCCTAGTGACCAGATGTGGAAAACAAACCAACAGATAGATACACATAATTGTTTGCTATCTACTGTTTTCCCAAGAAATCATCTCCAGTGCTGCCTGATTCTGCAGATTCTGTGGGTACCGGAGCCTGAGTGTCCTACAGGAGCAGAATAAACTCACTTCACACAGCTGGCTTGTCACTCTACTACTGTGACAGGAGTCTGGGAAGGGGATACAGGGAGCTGGACTGAAAAAAGTGAAGGTCAGCAGAGCCATGTCCCATGAAGGGCTCGGACTCTGTGGGTCAGATATGGGCCTGCTAGTTGGCATCCAAATAAGGAGATGGTGGTGCACACCTGTAATCCCAGCACGGCAGGAGACTGAACCAGGAGGGCTGCTAGTTTGAGCCCAGCCTGGATGACTGAGAACTTGCCTCAAAATAAAAAATAAAGAGTGCTGGGATATAGCTCAATGCAAAGGCCCTGGGTTCAATTCCCAGCAGTGCCAAACAAGAAAACAACACAAAGAGATAGGAGTTTCTTGTGAACAGAGCTCAGAGGGCTTCTGAAGAAGAAAAACTGAGGAAAAGGATTGCCTGGGCTAGTCTCAGGTCCTTCCTGTGTTCCACAGGCAGGTGGAACTGAGGTATAGCTGAGGCATTTCAAAAATTAGGGAGACAATGCAAAAAATAGCTCTCACTCTTCATCCCTACCCCCCGTACTGGGGACTGAACCCAGGACCTCTGCGCTGAGCTACAGCATCAGTCTATCATCGATCTATCTATCTATCTATCTATCTATCTATCTATCTATCTATCTATCTATCTATCTATCTATCTATCTATCATCTATCTATCTATCTATTTATATCTTTCTAAGTGACTCAACTGTCCACGCAGGGGTTGAAATTGCATTCCTCTTGCCTCAGCTTCCCAGAGGATTGGGATCGCAGGTGTGCATTTCCATGCCCAGCTAAAACTGCCCTCACTTCTGACACCAACTGCACATCCAGAGGTCCCCACACCACCCTTGGGTTGATAATTTAGTGGGACTCTCCAAGCACCCTGCAACCTGTTATACTTGAGGTTACATTTTTATTACAGCAAAAGATATGGGATAAGAACAGCCAAGGTGGGGAGTTATGGTTTGTGTCTAGTTGTCCCCTTAAAGCCTCATGTAGTCATGGGGCAGGGATTTCTAGAGTTTGAGATTAATTCATGATCAAGGCTGAGATTATGGGTTTTAGTGCTATTGGGATTATGGGTTTGAGTACTTCCCCCAGCCTGGGGCGGATAGCCTGAATGCAATTTAAGAGAGACAGAGACAGACTTCCTCTCTAATGCCATTGTTGCTGCTACTCCTCCCTTTGCCGTTTTGCTGCCTTCTGCCACCATGAGCTGCCGCCCTCTGCCATGAGCTGCTGCCCTCTGCCATGGGCCACTCTGCCTTGGAGCCAGCTGAGTATGGACTGAAATCTCCACTAATTGTGAGCTAAATAAAGCTTTCCTTCCTTCATTTTGAGTATCAGTTATTTGTCCCAGCAACGAGAGAAGAGTAGCTGAGACATGAGAGGTTCGAGAAGCAGCATCCAGGAATGGAACTCCTAGCTTTGTCTCCCTCGGTGATGGGCAGTGTTCACTTCTTTCAGTAATGACACATGACAACATGCACAAATATGGCCAAGCAGGAACCTCCTGCTGGCCTCCCAGTTTATTTATTTGTTTTGATTGTTGGTTTTTGGACATAAAGTCTTGTTATGTAGTCCAAGCTGGTCTTGAACTCATGTTCCTCCTGCCTCCACCTCTCAAATTTGGGGATTACAGGCCTGTGTCTTTGCACCTGGATTTGGTGTCCTGGTGTAACTGGGGCTCTGTCACATAGACACATCTGCTGGACCATGTGTCTGGCCTGGGGCTCCAGCCCCTCCACTGAGCCCAAAGCCCCCCACTGACATGGAACCATTAGGTTACCTGTGTTCCAGGCCTCCAGCAAACAAGGACCAACCAGACATTGCAAGCTGTTAGACAGCAGGGCCCGGGCCTCTCTCTGAACAGGGATACACCTTTTGCTACACACCTTTCCAGGTATCTTTTGTTTCCTTCAATTGTTGTCAAGCTTGCACATGAACACACAGAGCAAAGCACAGAAACCTTAAAGAACAGCTCAATGAAACTTGGCATCTACACAACCAGGCAGCCACCACTTGGGTCAAGACAGAGCCTATTCAGGTCCTAGAAGGCCCTTCGAGTTTCCCCACTCCAAGTTAGGAACCTGTTATCTGTCACCATGGAATCGTTTTGCCTATAGCTGAACTCCAAATAAATGACAGCACCCAACACAATTGCTATGTCTGGCTTCTGTGGCTCAGCATCTTGCCTTACCAGGCTGTTGTGTGTGGCACTATTTTGTTCTTTTCCATTGCTGAGTAGTTTTTCAAATGCATCCACCACCACCATGTATCACCATTGTGCTCCCATGGACAGCTGAGGCAGTTCCATGTGTGTGTGGGGGGCGTTATGGAGAAGCTTTGGGAATGCCTGTTCCCAAGGCCTAGGGGTCCATGCACCCTCTTTGCTGTCTGCTTAAGGGAATTCATGGGCCTGGGGACAGGTGAGACACCAACAGCTTTCCAGAGCAATCACCCACTTTATGTTTTGAAAGCTATGTGGAATGATGAGTGAGTTTACAGTGAGGTGGGATGACCAGATCTCAAGTTCTGTGGAGGTGATTAAAGTTGTGGGACTCTCTGGTGGGACAAGGGTATAGACTCCTGCAAACCAAGGACCAGCTCTATCCATGTCCAGCATAGCTTGGCTCTGGGACAGATATAGAGACAGTGTGCCCTCCAGGTGGGGCAGGCTTGGTGCATTGGGTCCCCTGCACACTGTCCTCACCCTTCTTTACTTACCTTAAGGGAGGTGCATGTGCAGAATGACACCTGTGAGAATCTGTCTTTGACCTTGTAGTCACTTGAGAGGAGCCTCTGCTTCAGCTCGACCATGGGAAAAAGGCTCTGGGCTGTTCCCATCCATCAACTTCCATTAACACTGTCTTCCTGTCCCAGAGGCTGCATCTCTTTTTACCTCTTTAATTCTTTCAGTCCACTTTCTACTGCTATAACAAAATACAAAAGGCTGAATACTTTATAAAGAAAAGAAGGTCATTTAGCTCATATTTCTGGAAGTTCACAGCATGGGGCTGGCATCTACGTACTACCAGTGAGATCTTCACAATGGCAGGACAGAGGAGGTCGTAGGCTCACTTTTAGCAGTACTGGGGATGGAACCCCAGTAGCTCTGCATTGAGCTACATCCCCAGCCCTTTTATTTTTTATTTTATTTTTTTTCCAAAGTTTTATTGATAAACAGCAATGAGACAGTTTCAAATCAAATCGGAAGTACAGTTTCAAC
>NW_004524607.1:17621927-17631395 GCF_000260255.1 Octodon degus | reverse complement strand
AGCCCTCTTACCTCAGCCTCCCAGAGTGAACAATTCATTCTTGTGGGGACATTCCAGTTCCTTGAGACTTTGCCCAATCTGGAGTGACAGCACTGATCCCTTCCTGAGGGTGGTAACCTTCTACCACTAACCCCCTCTTGTAGTCTACTGTCTCAACATGGCCACACTGGGGATGGAACTCCCAGCACTGAACTTTGGGGACACACTCAAGCCAGATCCAAACCACAGCTCCCACCAACTCCCACTCAGCTGGTTGGAGCTACTTCCAGACTGCCTCCTTCAGGAAGCCCTGAGAACACCCTTGCTTGGTTTTTACCTGCAGTCACCGAGGAGACAGCTCACGTTGTATGACCTTGCTGTTATATCCCATTGTCCCCCAGGAGCACCTGGAAGTAAGTGGTACTTCCTTTGCAGTGCTATGGAGCAAGCCTGCTTTGGGGAGGAGCTAGGAGGTCGCAGGTGACCTTCTGTGTCAATCCCAAGTGCCTGTGCAGCTGAAGCAACCTGGCACAGAGTGGCTGAGATGACGGGGCCATCTCACACTGCTCACTGAATCCCAAATGCTCAGAGAGTCCCTCCCTGGGGAGGAAGCTAGGGCTTTGGGACTTCGGTAGCTGGACCAAGCGCATCACTGACAGATAAAGATCTGGAGATAGGGGATGAGGAGCAGGCTGTCTGCCAACTCCTCCCTGCCCAAGGGCGTCTGTTGGCAGATCGGACGGGTGGCTAAAGGTTTTGTAATTAATGTAATGAATGTCATTCCGTGGGCACCCTGCAAAATTGCCAGCTTAGAGAGGCTAAAGTAAGATCTTGTCTGATCATATTTTAAGCTCTGTGATTAACCACCAACATGACTTGAAACCAAAAAAGGGGGAAGAAATCTTCCCAGCCAGCTCTGAGTGATCGCATTTGCAGCTGAGCGATTGGAAGAGTGCCAGGATTTGGACCCTGCTTGGCATTAAGAAGGTAGGGCAAGGCAGGTGTGCACACCTGCAATCCCAGCAGTCGGAGGCTGGGCAGCAGGATTGCAAGTTCAAGTCCAGCCTGGACAATTTAGCACATAGTGAGACCTTGTCTCGAAATAAAAAGAAAAAAGGAATAGGGATAGAATAAGCTCAGTGCAAATATCCAGGGTTCCCTCCCCAGTACTGGAAAAAAAAAAAAAGGCAGAGCAAGATCAAGGAGGGACAGAAGACCCCAGATCACCAAGCCGAGGGAAGCAGGAATCAGACACGCATCACGGTGGCCTTTGCATAACTGGGACACGACAGATCTTTTATGGCTGTTATTCTTTTGCATTTGCTCCTGAAAGCTGCTTTCAGCTCTGGCTCCAATTTATGGTTGTGCACGTAAAATCATGCTGTATTATATGCTTCTACATAACCCTGGTGACTTCAGAATCTCATTAGTTTTCACTTTGGTAAATCACCCTCCTGAATAAACTCAACAAAGATGGGGTTTGTTCTCTAGGAAGCTATTGGCCCGCACACTGGGCTGGGGGAGTGTTGCCTAATTAAGAAACATGCTTGGGGGCTAACGAGGAACACATATTCCATCCTCCTCGTTGCCCAAGTGCCTTGTCAGGATGCAGGAATTTTGAAGAATCCTTCATTCATTCCTGGTTTGGTCATTCATTCATTTGTACAGTCTTGAACTGGAGATGTGCAGCCATTGCCCAAGCCCTCCCCTTTCGGTCATTTGTGTAAGATAATGAGCAACAACACAGTAACATTTCAATTAAAGGACACCTCAGCCTATCTTCCTGTTCAACCCCTTGCTTCAGCCAAGTGAGTTCAGTGTCATGGAAAGAAGAAATGTTGTAAACATCAGACAGGGCAGATTGGAGGTTTGGACAACACAGCTTCAGATATCTGGGAAGCTTCCCCCAGGGACATGAAGGCTGGTGTGTGGCACCCAGGAGCCCTGAGCCCCAGGAAAATGGCTTACCCACCACCGTCCTCTCTCCTCTGGCTCTTCGGTGGCTGTGCTCCCTGATCTGCGGGACAACTGATCACAGCGCTGACTTCCTCTTGAGAGCCATCCAGGATGCACTGTCCCCATGCTGTCACATCAGTCCTCCCAGCACTAAGCTAAGACTCTGGCCTGTATTTGTGGAAATCCTTCTAGCAACTCCCATGACCCCAGGAATGCTCCAGGCCTTGGCTAATGTTTGTCACTTGCTGTCTCTCCACTCTCATCCCGCCCTCCATCTTCCTAGCAGCCCAGGGTCCTTCAGTCCCACCCTCCCCTCCAATGCCTGCCATTGTTTGGTATCCACTTCCTCCGCTGAGGACACTGCTTCCGTAACCCAGGCCACCCTTTCTCAGGACCAGCCATCCCTACAGACTCAGCTCATGTCTTCCACCTGAAACTCCTTCCTGATGGACAGAATGGCTCATTCTCAGGCTGGAGCAGAGCTGGCACACCCATGTGGCAACGGTCAGCGACTGCATCCAGCAGGCAGCTGAGCCCTGCTCACACCCTCAGCAACCAGCTAGGCAACCATAAGCCCCACAGCCACGCACAGCAGCAACCAGCTCCCTGGTCTTGCCCCACTTCCAGCTTGTGGCACACAGAGAAAGCCAAGCGAGCTCCCCTGCTCATCACATGGGATGCTGGCTTCCCATAGGTCGCCTCCAGTCTGCCAGCGTGGCAGCCTCCAAACAGGGCCACCTGGGCTTTCCCTTGTGTCACCACAAGCTTTCTCACTCTTTTGCCTGCCTTTGAGGCTCCATCCATCTCAGTGAGAGTGGCTATCCCGTGCTTAGGAACATTGAATAAATTGCCTTTGCTTCATCGCATATGGACTCTTCACCTGCCCCACACTGCCGGGCCCTGGGTGCCCTCCATAGGCATACACTCCTCTCTAGTGATCTCTCTGCCTCTGCTACTCCTTCTACCATCACCCTCTTCTCCCCAGGCTGTGTCCCCAGCACCTCATTGGCGAACACAACAATGGAGTGAAGGGAGGCTGTGTTTGGAGAGAGCCACGTGCTTGGTGTCACAGTGACAATTTGCCAGAATTCCGGAATCAGCTCTGCATCCCGTGGCTTCTTAGGCTGATGAAGATCAAGATGCATGTGCCCCTGGGCGTGGGAGCTGTGTGAGAGATGGAGTGGGGCTGGCCAGAGTCCTCCACAGCATGGGAACTGCGATAACTTCACACACGTGTGCCCTGCGGGAGTGTCCTCTCTTCTTCCAGGCCACTGTGTCCCTAGGGCAGGGCCTGGATTTGATCTTGCTGGCATTATTATCCATCATCTTTATTAATGCCTGAGACACAGTTAGAAGTTATTGATTGGTCTGCACCCATGCAAAAGTTGGCCGAGTCAACATGGTGTCGAACCAGTACTGCACAAGGATCCCAAACCAATGACATGGGGCTCCTAGACTAACCTCCAGCTCCTTACCCATGGTTAACCTCAACTTCCTCTTTTGTTTTCCATGCCAAGCCTTACCCAATCAGTGCCAATTCCATACTGCTCATACAAGCTTCACCCCAACCCTGCCCAATAAATTCTTTGTCTCCTACCTCCTCCTCCTCCAAGGGTTCTTGCAATCTCTTCCTCAGCACTCCTGCACCCAGCAATGTAGGTTTTCTTTACCTCTGTCCCTTTTCTCATTTGTGCCAGAGGAAGGAACCTTACACTTTTCACATGTTATGAGAAGGAAGGCAAAAAAAGGAGGAAGGCAGGCAAGCTGAGGATGAAAGAGAATCCGTAGACCAGTGGCTCACAGCTAGAAAAATGAGCATCTCATAGTCTTAGAGGCTGGAAGGACAACGCCATGGCCAAGGCCCCAGCAGATTCAGTGTCCGGCAATGTCACTTCCTGGATCATGGTGTCTTCTCTGTGTCCTCACACAGGAGTATGCTGGGCACTTACTGACAAGAGGACCATTGATGGGGGTGACAGCAAGACAGCTAATCCTGCAAATGGAGTCAGAAGGTGGGATGTCAGGAAAAGTGAGTTCATCCTCGCTGGAATGTGCCTGAGTTAGGGTATCTCTTAAGCTAATACTCAGGTTCATCGCTGGCACTGAGTTCATTCAGAATTCATTCTCATGGGTTATTTTATTTTGTGGCACTAGGCATTGAATCGAGAATCTTCACATTGAGCTACATCCCTAGTCCTGTTTTATTTTTATTTTTAAATTTTGAGACAGTCTTGTTGCAATGTTGCCCGGGATAAGCTTGAACTTGTGATCTTCCTGCCTCAACCTCCGAGCGCTGGGATTACAGGCATATACCACTGTGCCTGGATGGTTTGGTTTACTTATAGTGTGCTGGAAATCAGTGCAGGGAAAACTGGCCAGAGTTAGTCTGGGGCCATCATGGCAGTCGCCCCCCAAGATGACTGTGCTCATGTCATTCTGAATCCCCACAACCTCCTAAGGGGCCACCTCCAGACACCGTCATGCTGTGGACTATGTGTCAAGTTATGAATTTAGAGGGGTCACAGAGGGAGGGAAGCAGGGAAGCAGAGAGGCAAGGATGTAAGAGAACCCAGACTCCTGGAGTCCCCCTCATCTTCTCTTCCATCTTCTCTGTCCTTGCCATTCTTCTTGACCCTTCCACTCCTGTCAACCTGGGCCAGGAACATGGTGATCAAAGCAGGACTGTGGTGGGTGGGAGACCACTGAATGCATTTATGACTGACCCATGTATTGTTGAAAATCTTTTAATTTTTTTTTTTTTTTTAAGTATTGGGGATTGAGCCCAGAGTCTTCACACTGTGCTACTTCTTCAACCCTTTTTGATTTTTAAATTTTGAGATAAGGTTTCACTGCATTGCTAAGTTGCCAGGCTGGGCTTGAACTTGTGATCCTCCTGCCTCAGCGTCCCATAGTGCTGGAATTACTGGCCTTTGCCACCATGCTCAGCTATTAAATGGGACTTTCACTCGGCTTCCTTCCCAAATCCTTGGTTGGGCTCCACCTGGAAGAGCTCCTCGTCACTGCTGTAGGAGGGCAGAAGGATCCTGGCGCACGTGAGTATCTTCCTGACCCAGGGCAGCGGGGAGAGGACAGCCCTCCCCCTGATGGGGAGCAGGACAGGCCCTGCGAGAAGCTTCCTGTGCCAGCAGAAGCTGGTCCTTGCCTCTTAAGAGCCCTGATTTTATTTTAATGCTGGAGATAATCTGCGGCTGATGATGGCTGCAGCAAATCCAAATTAAAAACATATTTTAGAGATTTTAATCTAAGCAGCTACAAATGTGCCACTTTGGGGATGAATTATTTATTCAGTCGGGGCCACAAGGAGATGGGCAAACATGAACTGAGGCCCCTAAAAGCAGCAAATAAATCAACCCGGCTGCCTGTGGATGGTGCCCAAGCTGAGCTGTTAGAAACTCTGAGCTGCTGATGGCAACCCTGCCTCCATCCTCAGATGTCACTGAAAGGGACCAGGTGGGGCCACCAGGGAGGGACTGAGAGATGTATTTGTCCTAGGGTTTGCTTATCCACTTGTTCTGGAAAGCCTTCATCCTGAGAGTTTTCTTGCATTTTTATTTTAGGTCTTCAGTTTCTATAGAAAGCAAAGGTCTGGAAAGATTTTTTTTTTTTGGCGGAACCGGGGATTGAACTCAGGCCCTTGCACTTGCCAGGGAAGCGCTTATTCTACCAGGCTGGGCTTCTCCCCAGCCCCAGGAAGGATTTTCTGATCTGCTCATTTGTACTGAGCTGGTGGTCTCTGAGATTTGTCACCTTTACAGAATCATATTGGGGTTTGTAAAAGTATTGCTTGTTCCAACTGGGCTCGCTGGCCCCATGTGCAAGGTGTGCTGGCCCTGACCCTCAGGTGTGAGGGGTTTGCAGAAGTGTTCACGTGGGTCAGGAGGACCCCACCCAAGCGGTGCGAAGGTCTGGGTTCACCATGGCCAGGGGGACTTCCTGCAGTGCATGGAGTGTACCCTTTCTATAGGGCCAATTCAGTTCACTGCTGGTCACAGGTGGCTTCTGGACACTTGAACTTTCAAGTGGCCAGGGTGATTGAAGAGCCAAACTGTTCACTTATCTGTTTTATTTGTTTTCAGAATGAATATTTACTACAGTTCTTGGTGAATGCTACAGAAAGTTTGCAACAATTTAGATGTATTTATTTGTCTAGTTGCTTGGAATTAAACCAGGGTCTTCACACTGAGCAACATCCCCAGCCTTTTTATTTTTTATTTTAAGACAGGGTCTTGAGGTAGAAGATGAGGGCGTGGCAAGAAGGCTAGACCATAGGGTGTCACCTGTCAATCATGGAGAGATGTCCAATCACAGCCCAGAGCTGACATTAGCAGAGGATATAAAAGATGATGATTGTTGACTTCGTGAACCTGCCCACTCTACAAGTGAGGTGGATCTTAACATTTCTTCTTTTTGCATTTCCTTTTTTCTTTACTGGTTTCCTTTAAACATAAGCTGCATTTTCAGACTCACCAGTTGTTCCATCCAACTCTTTGAACAGGACAGCAAAATCCTAGAGCCACCGGACACCATACTGTCCCCAACAGTCTGGCTAAGTTGTTTAGGCTGGGTTCCAACTTTTGATCCTCCTGCCTCAGCCTCCCAAAGTGCTTGAATTTCAGGCATGAGCCACTTTGCCTGGCTACCTACACATTTGAATCTGCTTCTCTAGCTGCAAATGGTCGGCATGATCCCTAAACACAGATCAAGCCTTCCTGATGAAAATGTAGGGTCCAAATCGAGACGGATGGGGCATGAAAAATACAGCCCAAATTTCCCCAAGGCTCTTACTACCGCACCTGATGATCAAGGATTTCATCAGTAAACTCTCCTATTGATTATGTGTTGGGATGATAAACATTTTGAGTTACATTGGGTTCAATAAAATAAATGATTACCGTTTATTTGATCAGTTTTAGTTTACTGTTTTAATGTAATTCCTAGAGGATCTAGACCCCATCTGGGATTCATGTTTGCTGCTAGTTCGTGTCCCTCTGAGAGCAGGGGACAGAGACTCAGTGTTTATGGGGTCTGAAGTTGTAGGAGAGAATGCCAAGAGGCAAGCAAAATGTTAGCATGGAAATAGGAATACATGGGTGTCCCTCTGCAGAAAAGGAACTTTCTGGGGCACCACTGCCACAACCTATGCAAGCGTATATGGCCCACTGCTCCGCCACCTGCCTAGATCACAGGTATGGAGGTCAATAGCCATGGCCAAGGGACAGGGATGGATCCTAACGGCCAAATGCAGATAGCGCTATGGTCCTGCTGATTTCATTTTCAGGACAAAATTCAGGCCCCAGATCTGACAGCAAGATTTTTATGTGTAGTCTCAGCCTTTCTGGAATGCTGGGAATTGTAGGGAGTGGCATGGACTAAGGGTCCCTTCCACCCCTCTATTCTGCTTCCTGACCTGGCCCTGCCCACAATGAAGGACTTCACTGCACAAGTCGTCATCACTGCCCTGATTTCTTGGCTGCTGTTCCACTGGGGGACCCAAACTTATGCCCTGTGAAACTCCTCTGGGACATCAGGGAAGTCCCCAGAGCCAAGGCCCCGATGATGCTTTGAGTGTCCCTGAATGAATGCAGGCCCACTTGTAAAAGCATTGGAATGCTACACAGGGAAGTATCCACATACATTTGGAAATGAATCCATCCTGTGTAGGTTCTTGGCAGAGCAGCTGCAGGGAGGATGGAGGTGGCTCCTAGAAGCTGCAGAGGAGCTTGAGGTCTCCAGCTGGGAGCTGTGGAGGCCCACAGGGCGGCAATGCAGGTGGGAAGGGGTGAGCCTAGGATCCTCAGGCCTCCATGGTGGCCTCAGGTTCAGGAAGCATTCTTTCTGAAGGAAGCAAGTTTTGTGAGTCCTGGAGGAGGAAAAGGGATGAGCACTCAGGCTCCCTGGAGGTAAAAAGTGGGGTCTAGACATCCCCCAAACAGAAACCACAGCCAGGCCTCAGCAGACACCCTCATCCACAGTGCTCAAGTAGGACTTTTGCTAACCAAGGCTGAGACAGGAATTGGAGACCTGAGGTTGATTTGAGAGGTGAAAGGAACCAGGTAGGGAGTGAACTAAAAAAGGGAGGGTGGCCACGAAAGGGGACAGAGCTAAGCAAGTGACCCAGAAGGCAGCTAGAGATGAATTCCACCCAAGGATCTGTAAGCCACAAAGGACTCAGCTCCGAGGGCCCCATCTGAGGACAAGGCCACTTTGCGTGTGTTCAGAGTGTTAGCATCTGTCACTAGGGAGGATTGCCCCAAAGCTGTTCTCCCTGCTGCAGCGCAAGAGCTGGGGAGCAACACAGCCCAGTTGCTCTGACTTGGGATCTCTTGGGGTTGCTGTGAGGAGATGGCTGGAAGACTCAAGCTTTATTTCTGAGTTAGCACGTGGGCTCCTCACAGTGTGGTCTCTTCCTCTTCGTAGCCTTAGAATGTTACCATGCACGGCACTGGGACTCCTGAGCACCTTGGCATGGGAACCGGGAAGGCTCTCCAGAGGAGGTGGCCCAGAGAGGAGTTTGCTGAAGGAAGAGGAGGGAGAAAAATGCTCCCAGGGGGACACAACCTATCCACCTCAGGGCTGTGGCTGACAGAAGCAGCGAGGCTGAGCGTGGGAGACGCTGAGGGGCCTAGGGCCTGAGAGGAGAAACTGTCCTGACAACAGCGACGCACAGTCACACAATCGTGGGGTCAGACTTGGCTCCAAGGCTCTGCATGTCTGACCTCTTTGCATGTTTATCTAGATTCTAGGCTGGATAATATCACAACATGCCCAGTTTACAGGAGGGGAAACTGAGGCATGGGGAGTTAAGGGGCTTGTGTATAAGGTTGAACAGCTCTGCCTTCCTTCCTGTCCCACCACAGAAGGCCACTCTGCAGGAGACAGGTCCCAGGGGAGCAGAGGGCCAAATGCGGAGGTCTGGGTGTGTTTACAAGGGAGGCCAGCCAGAGCCAGGAGCACAGCAGACCAGCGCTAGGACCCTGCCTTCTGACGCTGTGGTTCAGGTGTGGTTTGTCCCCCAAATGCTCCTGTGCTGCAGGTGCTGCTTTCATGGGGCAGAAAGGTAAGAAATGGGGCCTCAGTGGGAGGTGGCCCAGGTATCACACCCCTGAGGAAAATCAGGGTACAAAAAAGCACACAGCATCCTTAAAATGCACCCTTTTCTCACATTTCCAAGTCCAGGGGATGTTGTAAGTGGACAGGGACAGGAGCGTCCAGAGAAGCATCTTCCGAGGAGTGTGGGCAAGCAGGGCTCACTGTGGGCGCTGCTGCCTGCCCGCTGCTGAGTCACCTATTCATGGTTCACTGGTCACACACTGGACTGAAGCAAGCTACTGATTGTCCCCACTGCGGGGTTGACTACGGAGCTCCTTCCTGCCAAACCTGCTGCTGACACATGCGCCTAACTGGCCGCTGTGGAACCTGCTGTTGCCAGGTAAGTGTCCCTCGGAGGTTTTGCTTAGCAATGCTGTTGTTCAGTTCAC
Source organism: Octodon degus (assembly GCF_000260255.1). NCBI lineage: Eukaryota > Metazoa > Chordata > Mammalia > Rodentia > Octodontidae > Octodon > Octodon degus. The sequence goes on along the minus strand of NW_004524607.1, from coordinate 17,621,961 downwards.
ATCCCTTGTGGGATTTGCCAGAACCTCTGTCTTT
>NW_004524607.1:17594284-17621827 GCF_000260255.1 Octodon degus | reverse complement strand
TCTCTCTCTCTCTCTCTCTCTCTCTCTCTCTCTCTCTCTCTCTCTCTCTCAGCTACATCCTGGCCCATTTTTATTTTTCATTTTAAATTTATTTATTTATCTTTCATTTTGAGTCAGGAGCTTGCTAAGTTGCCCAAGATGGGCTCAAACTTGCAATCCTCCTGCCTCAGCCTCCCGGAGTTCTGGGATCACAGACGTGTGCCATGGTACCTGTCTTTCATTCAGCACTGTTGAAGGATACGGGCCCTCGTGGCCCTGCAGGAAGCGCTGTGGGGCCTCTGCACTTCCTGTGGACCTTCTCTCATTAGTAAATCACACCCAGCCCTGCCTCCTTCTCTGTGCCTGCACATATTGACAACCCCTATGTCTCACGAGCCATTTCTGATTGTTTTGTTCCGTCTCTTGACAACCTACCCCACCGCTCAGCCCACATGGGCCGTGGGTGAGACGTTAGGGTCTCGGCAGCTCTGCCCTCAGAGGGGATTAATGCTGGGCCAGAGGAGGGGGTTGTGGGAGCGAGACTTCATAAAGAGCAAGATGTTCTCCCTCCTGTCTGGCTGCCTGTCTCTGCTGTGCACACTCCTGCCTTGGTGATATAGTCTCCCACGAGACCTTCACCAAGGCCAAACAGCTGGGTCACCTGGCTTGGGCCCTTGGTCTCCAAAACTGTGAGTGAGTCAGCCACTCTTCTTTACGTGCTACTCAGACTCTGGTAGTGCGTTACAGCAATGGAAGACAGATGCACACACCCACTGTCTGGGCTTTGACATACCTGTTTGCCCCTGGGCTTCCGCTAGCTCGTCTGCAAGGTGGGTCCTTTCACTCACCCAGGAATGTCTACTGAGCACACACTATGTGCCTCTTTCTTTCCCGGGTACTGAGGCTTAACACCTGCTCCCGCACATGAGGAATAGGGTGAAAGGAGACAAGGTCAAGAGAAATGCTATTAAAGAAGGAAACACAAGAAAGACTCGGGGGGTGAAGGCCACCTGGGTGATCACTCTGCATTGGGAGGGGGTGACCAATGCAAGGAGCTGTGTCAGGAGCTAGTGGGAAAAACATTCCTGCCTTTGGGAACTGCAGATGCAAAGGCCCTGAGGCAGAAATGAGCATGAGGCTGAATGAATGAGTCATGCAGGGCACCTGGAGGGGGAGGCAGAGGTGCGTGGAACCTTGTCCTCAAGCCCAGCGTGGCAAGGAGGCCCCAAGAGGAGGATGTCTGTGTGTCAGGCAGCAGTCCTCCTCTCAGCCCCATCTGGGGAAGCAGATTTCCTATAACAGCCAGCCGTTTGGGGTCTGTCTAGATTTACCACTGGGACACCTAGACTTCTAATTTAATTCTTCCTCTCTCTCTCCCTCTCGTCTGTAGATTTTCAATGACAATCAAGAAGGACACGCACTCTCCTGGTGGTATCCACGGACCAGACCTCCGCCCAACCTGAGCCAAAACATTGCATACAGTTGGGGCCTCACGTGTGTTCCATATATGTGAATGGTCTTGCTAGCCCGGACACTGTGCCCCAACACCCCCAGGCCTTCCTGCTGCTGGAGCATGGGGCACTGCGGGGAAGGCAGCAGGAGGACCTTGTCCCCTGGGACAGCAGTCACACTGAGCAGAGGGCGGCTATCCCAGCTGTTCAGACTGGTTGTGCAGCATTGCAGGTGGCAGCTGGAGGGGCATCTGTCGCCTTCTGCCCCTTTCTGAAGTGCCTGTGCTGTCCTGGGCATCACACTGGCCCAAGCGACCCTCTTGGTCCTCAGGTATCATGGCCATTGCTTCTACAGGATATTGGGAGCTGGGCATGGGGGCGCACACCTGTAATCCCAGGATTCTAGGAGGCTGAGGCAGGAGGATTGGCAAATTCGAGCTCAGCCAGGGTTACTTAGTGAGACCTTGTTTCAAAATAAAAACAAAAAAAAAGGGCTGGGGATGTAGCTCAAGTGAAGGCTCTAGGTTCAATCTCCAACACTGTCAAAAATATAAGAGTGATGCCCCCCTGCAGGTGGGCGAGGCAGGAGAGGGTCTTGGTTTCACCGGGAGGAGGGCGGGCGGAGTGGATCTGAGTGATCCTAGTTCTGAGAAGTCCCTGTCCTCATGGGCCCTCTGGAGCTGTCGGCTGCATGGCCAGGACCCTCACTGGGGCCACCTCCCCCTCTGCCTGCAGCTTGGCAGCAAAGTGGATTAGCGCCCTCCCTGCTCCTCTGGTGAAACCCTAAGCTACCTCTGCAGGGAGGTTCGGAGTACATTTCTATGTAATTTGGGCTACTTCAGTAATTTTCCACAAATACATGAACTGGGCCTGCTGCCTGCCTTTTTATGTAAATATTGTTTCCCCATTATAATAATGCTAATGATATTTACTGTTTATTAAATACTCACTGTATTCCAGGCCCTGCAACCCAGGGAGGGAAAGACTCTTATTATTCTCATTTTTCAAATGAATAAACTGAAATTCAAATAAATACCTTGCGCAAGGTCACATTCAAAATAATGTTTCCAGAGCTGCCTGTCTCTGGGAGACAGGGAGAATCCTATGCTCAGAGCCCTTCCCAGCCTCCTTTCCCTTCCTTTCTTTTTTAAAAAAGGATGAAAAACTAACTTGTTTACTTGCTGCACTTGCTTATAGATTGATGAGGCCAAGTGACCAGTTTCTGGCCATCACATGTAAACACAAAGGACCAGGCAGAGCAGATTCATCTGTTCCAATTTTTTATTCCTTTATTCTGCTTGAAGTACTAATGTGATACTGGGAGGCCCAGCAGCCATCTTGTGGTCATGAGGTCAAATCCACATGCTGAGACGGAAGTAGAAGTATCTGGATACCAGTGACATCAGTGAGCTGGCTTTCCTCAGGAGGTAAGTAAACTTCTTTGATGCACCATTTGTTGTTGTTTTCAGCTTCTCATCAGCAGACAGCATCAGAACTGAGTGACCTACGGAGTCTTATGTTGCCTGAGTTTGAGGCTGCCCATCAATACAGTGGCTTTGGGAAACAACGCTTGAATGAAGCTCAGTTATTGAGAGCCAAGGATTGCAACCCACAAAACGTCCCAGAGTGTCCCTAGAGTTCCAGGGATAGGAATGAGCATTCTCTCAGTGGATCAAGAACATCAATCCTGGATCAAAGATTTTGAGGTCCCTGCGGGGTAATTGCTTCCCACAGGAGGGCGGAGGGGGAGGGGCTTTTCCTGGAGCACAGTGGGACCAGATGTCCTGTGATTTTAGTCTGTGCTCTCTCACACAGCTTTCCTCACCATCCTCCTGGTGCTTTGGGCACACTGAGGCAGTACTGTGATTTCTGCCGTACCTGGGCCCCACGAGCGTTGGGAAACCTGGCAAATTTCCTAGCAAACAGAATGCTGCCGTCCAGTGCCAGCCAGTTCTGGGAAAAACCAGCAGGGGAGCTATTTCCTTTGTCCCGGGAAGCTTGGGGCCGTTCCCTGCAAGTCACCAGGGTAGTTCACCTGGAGGAGGCACTAGCCGAGGGGCTTATTTTCTAGAGCCTCAGTTAATTATCCTGTGCTATGGACAAGGAAGAGATTCCTGCATGGCGAGACAGCAGAGGACTGGTGTAGTGTGCACAGCCCATGCCGAGCACGGGCCCTGAGGCAAATGCCCTGGTGGCGACTGTCCCCAGAGAGCCAGCTGTGGTCGCAATGATTTCTCCGGTGGGAGACATTGCTGCTGTTCCCTGCACTTGGCTCTCTTTTGCCATCTGGATCCAGGAATGTAGCAGCTGCCTCCTCCCACAAGATGCAGATGTGCAGGTCATTGAGGTGTCCCCTAGAGGACAGGTGACCAAATGGTCACCCAGACCAGCAGCAGGATTTGTGCGTACAAGAACTAAACATCAGCTGAGGCAAAGCCATGAAATGTGGGAGTTTTTTTACTGCGGCGGAGCCTAGCTTAACCCGACTGTTCCACATGAATCATAAACTGCTCCTAAATTCTAGTTTGGGCTGGGATGGCTGCTGCAAGTGAGGGGGACACTTTGCTCAAAGTCTTTGTTCCTAATGTAGTGAAAATGTCCCCTTTGCCTGGTGTGGTGGTGCACAGCTGTATCCTACCAAGTTGGAGGCCAGGCAGGAGGATGGCAGGTTCAAGCATGGCCTGAGCAACTCAGTAACTTACTGAGACCCTGTCCTGCATTCTGCTTCCTGCCTCACTTTACAGATGAGGACATGGAGGCCCAGCGAGGTCATGAGGTCACTCTTGACCAGAGTCACAGGAGCCGTTTGTTTTGGGGTTGGAGCTGGCTTTCCTAGCTGGAGTACAGGGCTCAAAGCTTTGTTTGCTTCCTGCAGGTGATGAAGGAACATCCAGGCTGGCTCTGGGCAGTGTCAGGCTGGACAGCTGTGGCGTCTCCTGCTCAGGGACCAGGACCTTGGTGACAGGTTCAGGGAAATGACCACAGCCTCAAAGGGGGAATCTCAAAGCTGTGTACAGAAGTACATGCCTGTAATCCCAAGTTCAAGGCCAGCCTGGGCTACACAGAGAGACCTTATCTAAAAAGAGCATGTGTGAGGACCTCAAATAATGATTAGATTAACTGACTGATTCAGTGCCAGGGATGAATGAGAGGTCTCCTGCATGCTAAGAATCTGCAAATCCAAGCCCTGCTCCCAAGAATCCAAGCAAGGCCTGGTCCAGGCCCAGGGTGGCCCCAGCTCCTGAAATTTTGCTGGGGACAGTGAATTCCAGTGCTTGGAAGACTCACACGCCTGTCAGGGAAGCCGGGCCTATTTCCCCCGGGACTCCAGCATTCAGATATTGCCTGCATATGGCGGGGAAATTAAAGCTCCTTTTCTTTTTCTGCTGTTTTAATGACTTAATGTGAAACAAAAGGAGAGATTTCCTCCCGGGAGATGCCAGCAGATGCTGCTGTTGGCACTGTGCTGTGCCACCACTTCTGCCTGTCCCAAATCATGCAGCTGTAGGAACAGGAACTCCAGTGTCACAATCCACTAAGATGCTGCTGGTCACTACTGTGGGACCCAATCGGAGCCCTCAGTATGGTGGGGGGGGTGGTCAAGGTGCTATTGTGAGTTGCTGGATCTCTGGAAGATAGAAATAACAGTACAGCTGGGTGTGACGAAGCAACCCTGTCATCCCAGCACTCTGGGAGGTTGAAGCAGCAGGATCACCAAATTTGTGCCTAGCTTGGACAACTTAGTGAAAAGAAAAGCAAGTAGTGCAAAGGCCCTGGGCTCACTCTTCAGTGTGGGGTTGCGGGTGGGAAAGGAAATAACAATATAGTCAGGGGTGAGGCCAGCCCTTGACATCCCTTTTGAGGTCCTCGTCTGGCTAGGGACAGCTGCAAACAGCAGTCCTGACTCCTTCCACTGTACCCACACCCTTCATTCAAGCCCCAGCATGGACAGCGATTTAGACCTGAGTTCATTTTTTTTTCCAGAACCAAGGATTGAACTCAGGACCTTGTGCTTGCCAGGCAAGCGGTTATTCTATTGAGCTATCTCCCCGTCCCCTTATAGTGATCTGCCTGTTTATAGCCTCCCAAGAGCTGGGATTACAGGCATACACCACGCCCAGTCTCAATTGTCATCTCAGCGTGCCCAGGGGGTGGGGCCTGCAAGACAGGCCTGGGGGTCGAACCCCTGCCCCTGGGCACTGTAATCCACTGAGCTGTTTGGCTGGCCCCATATTTGTCCATATGGTGGTGATACCTGTGATAACTTCTCCAGGGCTCTCATGTAGATAGGCAAGTTTCTCATCACAGAGAGAAAAATCTCATTGTATTGGAGTGAAGAAATCTGAAACAAACTCATCTAGGTCTCCTCCTGCTTTGAGGGACACTGGGTAAGCTTCTGTAGGGGCCATGTGTTTCTGGAACATTAACATCCAGGGTTTTGCTGGCCCTGGAGCTCAGCTTGTTCCTGTACACAGTGACGGAGTGGTCGGGAAACACTGCTCGCCCAAGACTTTTCATCTCATCCTGTCACTGGACAGGACTCAAGGAAATTCCCCAAAGAGATGGAAAACCTCAACTCAGGGCACCCACAGAGCTGCTGGTCTGCTGACTTTGGTCATAGGAAAAGAATTTTCAGGATGTAACAGTAGAAGTATAAAGATTTGTTAGGGAAAAATTTGAAAGTATACATTCAAAGAAATAAAGCAAGAAAGGTGTCTGGTGGCTCAGAGCTGATGTTTTCATGGGCACTCAGGATGTCCCTAAGACGGGTTACCTGGGATGTATATTCTAGTGTCTGGGGGTTTGTCCCGTGGGTGGGTTGTGACAAAACACACAGCATTTGCTTGTGCTTGAAGCTGAGATCTGCTCTCCTCCTAATGGTGGCTCCTAGAAGGGTGAGGGTGGCAGGTTCAGGCCCAGAGCCTAGTTTATAGGTTTGTTATCTTCAAGGCCTTTAGAAATTTGTCACATAGGAGGGGAGAAAAAAGCTTGAATAATTTTGTGTCTGGAAGCTGCAGATTTTCTTAGGTATGACTTTACTATTACAAGTTTCCTTGTCTCTTTTCCACCTGTCTTTCTTTTTTCTACTTCAGTGTCAGACAGCTTGGGACAGTGCTAAAAGCCCAAAGACTGTGAACGGTTCAAACCAGCCAATTCTGCACCTGCCAACCTGCCTTTCCCTACCTCTAACCACACTAAAGACCCTTGTCCTGACTGACCCTGTGCTCCCCCACATGGCCTTCTGCACCCCAAATCGGGACCTCCTCGCCAGATCTGTGAGCAGCAAGCTAGGTTTATAGTGCTCGTCTCTTGATCTTTGTATCTGGACGAATGCAAATAAAACCTACATCTAAAAATACTTCTTGGGGGCTGGCAAGATAACTCAGTGGTCTAAGCGCCTGCCTGTGCAAGCACAAGGACCCGGGTTCAATCCCTGGTACCACATGTCGTGCAGGCCCCACCACAGACCAAGTCCAGGTATGGTGGCGCATGCCTGTAATCTCAGCACTGGGGAGGCTGAAAGCAGGAGGATCACTCTGAGCCTGAGCTGCCGTAGTGAGACCCTGTACCACACACATAAAAACAATTTAAAATAAAATAAAAATACTTCTTTAATCACCCAGACTTTAAAATGGTAATAGTATTTGACTTCTCCAGTTTGACTCAGAAGCCAACATGTTGATTCCCATAAGTGCTAACGACAAGGTCCAGGGCGTAGTAAATGTTTACTAAAGTCACAATGACAACGACGATGATCATGATAACAACTGCTCAGTAGTCTTGGCATGTCAGTAGTAAGAGCCGGAGAGTGTCTGACCCTAACCCGCCTGCCAGGGCGATTGGATTGCTCAGCCTACCGGAGCCTCAAGTTTCTAGCAGGGAAAAATGGCGATGATTAAAAATACCCACTGCAAGGTCTTGCTGAGAAGATTAAGCCATATAAAGTCTGTTGAATGCCAGCTCCTAGACCCACTCACAAACAAGTGCTATACTGGGACCAAGATCTGCTTTTGGCAAATACTTAAAGAACAGGTTTCGAGTCCAAAATATTGATTCAGAATTTATTTTGATCTCAGCCCACAGCAGAAGAGTTGATCTTTCTTGAATCACTGAGCTTGATTTTTTGCTGCTTGGGTTTCAGAAAGCCAGGCTGCTGAGGTGTGTGGTAAGTCACACTTTGCAGTACCCTGTGTTATAAAAAGCTCTCCTCTCCTAGAAGAGTGACTCGGGCTGCCTGTGACAGAAATCCTGGGTCAGGGTTCACATGCTGCATGACTGCGCTTGTGGATGGTACCTGTGGTAGTTTACTGTGATTATTGGATCTAGACACCCATGGACGCTGGTAAGCTCATCACGAGTTCATGGCTGCACAGGCTCTTAGAAGGTGGGCCTACTTGGGGGAAGTGGGTCATGGAGCTGGGACCTTCGTGACTGTATCTGGCCCCTTTGTCCAGCTCACTGTAGATCTTTCTGCTTCCTGGTTGCGGGAAGGTGAATGGCTTTGCTTTGCCATCCCCTTCCACCATGTTTTTGCCTTGGAATCAGCCAACCACAGACTAGACTCGCTGAAGCCATGAGCCAACGTCAACCTCTCCTTCAGGCTGTGTATGTTGGGTATTTTTTATGACCAATGCAAAGGTGACTGATAATGGTGAGTCCAGGAAATCTGACTTTATCTTCAGTGCTTTGTTCATCTCTGTAAAATGGGCCCCAATGAGGACCGCAGGAGAAGCGTCATCTGTATGGTGCTCTGTGTTGAGCTGTTCTGGGCTTCAGGCTCTGGTCAGCATGAATCAGCAGCTGCTGTGCCCCCATAAATCTTAGGCTCAGAGAACTGTGTGGACCCAACCAGGACTTCAGCTTCCTGCTTTGGGGGGAAGTGAAGGCTTTTAGCCTAGAAAAATCTCCTTGGGGACATTCTTGCTCCTATGATTTTGATGTAGTTTGAGTGAGTCCCCCAAAAGCTCATGTGTTGAGATCTCGGTGCCCTGTGTGACCTTGTTGGAGATGGTGGGACCTTTAGAAAGTGGGTCATTAAATCATGGGGGGCCTTATCCTTGGAAGAGGTCACTGTAGTTCTCATGGATCTCTAACTAGTGCCCTCAAAAGTGTGTCCACGGGCTGGTGAGATGGCTCAGTGGTCTAAAGCACTTACTTAGAACAAGCTTAGCAAAGCACAGGGACTGCGGTTCAATCCCCCAGCACCACATGCCAGCCAGCCCCGCCCTCAGGTGGACTGAGCTGGCCACACACACACACACACACACACACACACACACAATAAATAAATAAATAAACTTAAAAAAAAAAGTGTGTCCAGCCCCTGAATCTCTCTGGCTTCCTGTCTAGCTATGAACTCTCCCTGTCAGGCACTCCTACCATGATACCGTCTACTATGTTTTATGTAGCTGCAGAGTCCTACAAGAACTGGTAACATCCAGAATGTGAACCCAGTAAACCCTTTCTTTTTGCAAAGTATCCAGTCTCAGGTATTTCATTATAGCAACAGAAAGTAGACTAATATATTGTTCTCCCATTTCAACCTACAATTATTTATTCAGTACCTACTATGTGCCTGGTGCTGTTCTAGGTTCTAGGAATAGAGCAGGGTATCAGAGAAATCCAGGTTTTGCTTTTGGAGAACACTTTCTCATGGGGGAGGGCATAATCAAGAAATGACCTTCAGAAACATCACGTAGTAACAGATGGCACGGAGAAGGGGAACTGGGTTCTGAAGGAAAGTGAGCCCGAAAGGTACTTTGGCAGTGAGATTAGGGGAGAGGGTGACCCGGGGGCTAGCCTAAGGTGTTACTGCACGTAAGGAGGCTGCATTTTATCCTGGGCCCATTCCCAGAGGGCTGCGCAGGGCAGCGGAGAGGCTGCAAGTCCCCTGGAGAGGGGCCAGAGCCCTTTGGAGCTGTTCTAATTGGAAGATCGCCTCTTCCCTGTGTTCTCTGCAGGCGGTGGGGGCTTTGAATTAAACATGAGTGGTAATTTATTTATCAAGGCTTTGAAAATGTGTCTCTCTAACTATGATTCAGGGCACTGCTACAGTTAACCCTTCCCAGCCTCTGACCAGGGGCTGCTGAAGGCCTCTTATGCTGGATCTGCCTACAGAGAGTGTGTACAGATCAGGAGGATAGTGATGCTGGTCACTGAGAGAGGTCGTGTGTCCACTGTCCTTCCTGTTCACCCTGACACCAATCTCTGCCCTTTCCCAGGTGGTTGCAGCTCAATTCTACAGAGTGCCAGAGGGTGTGACTGCTTGCTATAGGGTCAGGAGTGACCTCTAGGGCTCCAGGGTCTGAGCTGACTTAGGCTCTCCCCAGCTCCACCCACCTGAGGACACACGCTGGGCTGCAGAACACTCACTGTGGGGCCCGCTTTCAAGACAGGCAATCTCCCAAGCCAAGATGCGCTAGGCTACCCAGAGAACTTGGGCTGTCAGCAGGACCCAGGGGAGCAGCACATGACGCTTGTCACTTGGTGGTGGCCTCCTCTCAAGGGAGCCAGGAGTCAATCATATGCCCTCATCCCTAGAGTAAGAAGAATGTGCATAGACTTGTCCTGGTGGGTATGAGAAGTTTGGAAATGCTTCCCTGGCAGAAGCTTGAGGTAGGGATGAGGGTCCTCATGTTTATGTCCCTGTCTCAGTTACTCTTCTCTCATTGCTGGGACAAATACCCAACAACCAAAATAAAGGAAGGAAAGGTTTATTTAGCTCACAGTTAGTAGAGGTTTCAGTCCGTACTCAGCTGGCTCCAAGGCAGAGCGGCACATGGCAGAGAGCAGCCATTCAAAGAGCAGAGAGCAAAGGGAATGGCAGCAGCGCAGGCAGCTAGCTAGCCTCTCTCCTCTCCTTACGTTGTAATGCAAATTACCTGCTCCATGGCAGGTCCAGCATCCACACCCACAATAATCACAAACTCCAGAAGCCACCCCACGACTGCATGGGGGGGGATTAACTAGACACAAACCATAACAGTTCCCACAGGTATCTACATGGGCCGCTGAGACCCAGGAGCAGGGCTGGTGTAGGAGTTGAAGGCCTTCAGGGAGACCTTGGGCAAGTTGTTCCACCCTGGGATGTCTCCTTGGGCTCCTCCTCCAAAAAAGGAAAAGGTGGAACTGAAAAAGTGTATCAGCTTGAGCTTTTTTAAACTGTAAGGAACAGAAACCTCATTACCTCACTCAGACTTCCTTAAACAAAAGAGGGTCCATAGGGCTGGGGACACAGTTCAATGACACAGTGCCTGCCTGGTAAGCACAAGGTCTTGAGTCTGTTTTTTGGTACCAAAAAAAGAAGGGGGTCTTTATTAACTAAAAAACAAAAGAAAACAAAAAACCCCCAAATCCTGAGATGTTCAGCTTCAAAGGGATTCTCATGAGCTGTTTGACATCAGCAAGGTCTCGTTATCTTCTCTCTCCACTCTGCCCTACTGGTCAGTGTTGGCTATGTGTGAGGCTAACTTTCCTCATGACCACAAAGTGGTTGCCACAGCTGTGGGGCTCACTTCCTCCAACTCCCATAGAAATTCTGCTTGTATTCTACCTTACCTGAGAAGGTAACAATCCCTGTGGCTGGACCTACAGAATTTAATGAATTTGCTGAAGCCAACCAGGACTCGTCTCTGAGATGAGGTAGGAAAGAATCTTAGAGCAGAAATCTGGGTATTTCAGATCAAGGGACCAAGAGACACAGGGTTGGCAAGTGCCCCTACCGCCTATAGTGGGAATCTCAAAAGTCCCTGACAGCCCCAGTGGCATTGCTGACGCTATAGAGAGATAGGGAGAGAACAATCAGCATGCATGGAGCATGGTGCTGGACTTACACTTGAGTCCTGGTCATCCATGGTAATGGTTCGTCACCCGCTCTGAGCTTCAGTTTCCAATTCTGAAGGATGGAAACAGCATTCACCTCAACGTGCAGGACAATTCAATGGCACACAGCAGGTGCCTCTGAAGGAAGGACCACTGGTCTCCTCCCTCCCCTTCAGCCAGTGCTGCCCAGTGCTGACCATGTCCCCTCTCTGCTGGCTGCCTGCTCAGCAGTTTCCATTCAGTCCACTCTCTGAAGATCTCCTATCACTTCACTTCCCTGTGGAAAGTCTACTGCAAATACATTTTGGATCCCTACAGAACACACAAAGTTCTGTGTGCCCCAGGCCCAACCCTTCCCTTTAGCCTCTCACTCTCTTCCCTTACTGTGTTCCAGGGACCTTTTTCCTCCTCTGAAACATCCACAGGTATCAGACCCCAGTGCCTTTGCACACACTCTTTCCTGACTGAGTCCTACTTGTCTTTTGGTGGTGACCTTTCCACTCCTCAATTGTGTATTTTTTGCTTCATGACTTTTATGGCATCTATATCAGTCAGCTTTTCCACACTGTGACTAAATACCTGAGGAAAATGGCATAAAGTAGGAAAGGTTAATTTTGGTTCATGGCTCCATGGAGAGTTAGTGTCATCACTGTGGGCCTGAGGTGTGGTGGAAGGGTGTGGCGGAGAAAGAAGATGTGGTAGCAGCCAGGAGTGAGAATGGGAAAGAGCCTGAGGAGAAGGAGCTAGAAAGTTCCCAAGACCCCACCTCCCTCACCCACCCCTTCTCTAAGCCCCTCCTCCTGCCTCTGTCCCCTCCCACGAAGGCCATTTCATTATGGTCCCATCAGTGGCTCCTCCCATGACAGAGTGTTCACGATGCAGTCACCCCATAAAGGCCAATGTGCAACTGAGCCTTCCCCACAATGAGCCTTTGGGGGACACCTGGATCCTGAGCACCAAAGCACCCACTGCCATTTGAAGGAAATCTTCAACGTGAGGCTCAGGAACCTCAAAATCTGTTGGGCTTACCTCCTAGGTGTGTCAGTGCTGTGCATCTCCCTGATTGTCTCAGGAGCCAGACAGGCCAGCCCTAGACCCCCAGGACCCTGCAGCCTGAACCCAAGTTCCACAGCAACACCTGGCCTCACTGCTAACTTTCTTCTCAAGGGCCGGTGTCTCTCATTCTTCCAGGGCCCTTAGATCCTGCTCAAACTTCTCAAGGACCTGACATGCTGGAACAGCCCCAGCTCCAGTGGCATGGGCCTTGGAAGGTAAATAGCCAGTCTATTCATCCCTTTCCATGACAAATGCAATACCTGGCACCCACAACTGAAAGGAGGAGAGGTTTAGTTTGGCGTGTGTTTCTCAGAGGATTCAGCCCGTGGCCAGGTCCCTCCAAGGTGGCTCCATCATGGTGGAAGGGTGGGGGCAGGGAAGCTGCTTTTCTCATGGTGGTGGTAGCCAGGAAGCAGAGAGGGAAGGGAGGGGCTGTGGACGGAGACCCACCTTCCTAGGTACTCTGCCACTGACCTGACCTTCCACCAGACTCCACTTTTTTTTTTTCCACTTTATTTATTTGTGGAACTGAGGATTGAACTCAGGCCCTTGTGCTTGCCAGGCAAGCGCTTATTCTACTCAGCTATCTCCCTAGCCCCCCACCTTTTTTTTAAAATGAATTTTATTGGTATGTTTTGGATATACACAGAGCCTCTATGATCGCATTCATCACCGGGAATTTGTGCCTCTATGTGATATAACTTGATTTTTCCCCCATTCCCCTCGCCTCCCTTCAACCTATCTTCCCCTCCTTATTTATAAATGCTTTGCTTCCATTTTTCCCTTCTATTCTCTTTTTCTTCTCCTTTTCTTCCTTGCCTCCTGCCCCTTCCCTAGTTCCACTTCCTGTTTAAATGTTTTCCTCCTATTTCGCAACATCTATAATGTGTTTTGGTCCTTACTTACCCTTTTGTTTTTCACACGAGAGAAACCACTCTGTGTTTGAATTTGTGTGTCCAATTTCTTTCACTTAAGCATATTCAGACTCCACCTTCTAACAGCAAGTCAGCGCTAAACTCATTAATGGATCATTCCCCCATGAGCGTAGCATCACATGACCCTGTCACCTTCAGAGCACCCCACTTCTGAACCCATGACACTTTGCGGGGGACATCCTAGCTCTGGGCCATAACACATAGCTTCACAGCACTGTGGTGGGTCGGTCCTAAGCCTCAGTCCCTGATGCGAACCACCTCCCACAGCTCTGTATGGACCTCTCTCTCTTGCCTTTCTCATTTCTGCTTCCTGTGTAACTCAGTCCTGGTGTCTTGGAAAGCTAAGTTCAGATATCTCTAGATGAGAGGAAAAGGATGCCACAGATAAGCTGCCACTTCTGAGCCAGTATGTGGCCACATAAGATCACACTGTATCTGTCCACTGAGAGTGACTTCCCGATAATCCCAGTGCATGGACTCCAGGGGACATGTGAGTTTTCTGGCCCTGGTGTCAGACTTTCCAGGGAGCTTGGGCTGTGCGAGTGTGGTCAAGGTATATTCTGAGTTTACTTTACCTGACACCCTTTGTAGGAAGAAGTCAGCCAGCAGGAGGAGTGGGGCAGTTCTGGCCACTTCCTGGCCACCTGGATGGGTAGGTGGCAGACTTGACCTCATTCAGTCCATGACAGTCCCTTTGCTTTGTGTGAGAGATCCATAAAAAAGCCCAAGAGAGCAGCTGAGTGGTATTGATCAAAGCCACCCCTGCCTAGGAGTAGGTGACAATCCCCAGAGCTCATCAGGGACCTGCTAACATCTCTGTCCTGCTCCCTGGGTGTCTTCATGCTGACCTGAGAGCCACGCTAACCAGGATGGCATTGAGAGACCAGACGGCTCCCAGAATCGGCGGGGCATGGCTGGACAATTTGATTAACTTGTCTAATGAACTCTGAATTTACTCCATTTTTTTCCCATGACAACTATATTTTCTCCCTAAAATGGTTATTGATTCCTCTTACGGGGAGATGAGGGTGGGACGAGAAAGCGTATTCTATACACACAGGATGAGAAAGCAAGATGTGGGGGTGATGACAGGCAGGGCAGGAGGGGGTGACTTGGTATCTGTCTGAGCCAGATAGTGCCCTGTGGCCTCTTGGCATGGCAGATTTAGACCGGGCCACATCCCTTGGTGGAGAAGCAAGCATTTTGCAGGGTGGGAGGGCTCATTAGGTTTAGCAAATGAAACCACAGAGTGCCTGAATAAATCTAAATTCAGAGCAGCAGTGCATGTTTTGTAGATAGATATATCCCATGAAATATTTGGGGCATACTTATACTAAAAAGTTGTCTTTTACCTGAAATTCAGATTTTTCTAGCTGTCTGATCTGGAAAACTTACAAGAATGTGGGGCGTTGTATCCCCAGGTACCAAAAGCTAGGACCCCTCTCCACAACCCCACAATGCTCTTCTTCCCAGTGGCTCCATCCTTCCCTGCAGCCATTGGGTGCTTCCTCCTTGCCGGGTTTCACACATGAAGTCCCCACCAAGTAGAGAGAAGTGACTGGCCCATGCTTCTCCTGACATTGTCAAACTTGTTGGTCAGGTAGAGAAATGGCTCTGAGCCAGGCAAGTGGCCCTGGAAAGGAGTCCAAATTCTGATCTGGACATCTAGCAAGTTTGGACAATAGCAAAGCTTTCTCAGTCTGGAAGCCGGAAGTGCCAACTTACCATGCTAGTGGGTGACACTCCCTCTGGAGGCCCATGGAGAAGATTCTTCCTGGCCTCCTCTGGCTTCTGGTGGTCCTAGGTGTCCCTTGTAGGTGATGGCCCACACCTCTGTCTTCACACGGCCTTCTCTCTGTGTCCCTCTGTACAACCTCTCTTTTGTAGTGCTAGGGATCAAACCAAGGGCCTTCATATTGGGCTACATCGCCAAACCTTTCATTACTTTTTATTTTCAGATAGGGTCTTACAATGTCACTACATTACTGAGGTTGGGCTTGACTTGTCCTGCCTCAGCCTCCCAGTGTGCTGGGGTAACAGATCCTCTCCTTTTTTGGTAAGGACATCAGCCATTGGTCAGGGATCCCCTAAAGCTGCATGGCCTCATCTCAACTAATTACATCTGCAAGTGGCCTAGTTCCACACAAGGTCTCATTCTGAGGTCTTGGGTGGCTGTGAGTCTGGGGGAGGATGCTCTTCCACCCACTACATCTGTGACTTTGGCATCCCTTCTCCTGGAAGTGCTTTTACCTCCTGTTCTCCAGATCTCTGTTCTCTTCACTATCCCCTGTCACATGCCGCTCTCCAGCCAGCCTGCTTGATGCCCCCAATAAATCTTTTACTCGTGTCAGAATGCCTGGCCTGGTTGATTGTGTGGGTTCATACCCACTCGAGTGTGGGCTGTCCTGCCTCTGATACCTTGCTAATCTTAATTTTAGCCTCCATGCTTGGAGCTGCCCCACTCCTGTCCCTACGCCTGCCCCAGAGACACATCTGTGCCCACCTCCTCTGGGCGCCCACGGACACCTCCAACTCCAACATCTAAGCCCAACCAGGACATGTATTTCCCTAAGCCCAGATGGCATCCCTGTCCCTGGGGCTCTGGCCCAAACCCTGAGTCATCTCTACCCCTCCTCCCGCTCCTGAAGTCAATCTGCTGGGAACCCCCATCAGGGCTGCTGTCAGAAGAATCCAGATTCCAACCCTTCTCACCACCTCCACCACCACCACCCTGGCTCAGCCCCCAGTGTGCGCCTCCTGAGTTACCAAAATAGGCTCCTCCTCAGCTCCCTGAGTCCCCTGGCCCCTAGCCTGTTCCCACAGCAGCCAGAGTGTTGCTGACAGTTCCTGAGTCAGAGGACGTCATGGGCTCCACAACCTTCCAGGAGACGAGGGTGAAACCTGACGTAAAACTGAGCATCCAGGTCCCCATGGCTGCAGCCCTGGACCCTCCTACCTCATTCTCTCTATCTCAGAGACTCACCACCTGCGTCCTCCCACTCTGAATTACTTAGAGGATTTCTCACTCAGGGTCTACTAACGTGCTGTTCCCTCAGCCTATGTTATATATCTCTTATTAGTTCTGTTTCTCTGGAGAACACTGACTAATACAGTCACCACTGACAGTCTATATACTTTACTTTGTACAAAGTTTTACAAAGATATATCTCAAACTGTGTAAGTTACTGAGATGACAAATTACTGTGGCTGAATCAACCCATCCTGGTATCCACCTGTTAGGTATGAACCCACGCAATCAACCAGGCCAGGCATTCTGACTTGAGTAAAAGATTTATTGGGGGCATCAAGCAGGCTGGCTGTCTAGCAGACCAAGACAGCAGGGAACAAAGGGGGGATGGGAGACTTTATAGGGCCTTTTAGGGAGGGTGATCACTGGCTGGAACAGCTGAGGGAGAGCTAATCGTGGCAGGCTACCTGGTCTGTGGGGGACCTTTAATGTTAACAAAGGAGAGCTTCGTGGTTGCTTGCCCAGGTCAAAGTCAGGTGGACCTGTTCTGTGGTTTTGGGTTTGCATCCGTGTGGGGCCAAGGGGGAGAGAGTTTGGGGTCAGGGTGCCTGGGAAACCAAGAGGGAGAGTGTTTGGGGCAAGGTGCCTGGGAAACTTTGAATCCTGACCTATCACCACCTACTTTTATTAGGTCCTGATTCATAAGCCAATAGATCCCTTTTGCAAGTTGGCTTGGGTTTTCTGTTGTTTGTACCTAGTGTGTGTGGTTGGTTGGTTGAATTTGGTGGGTATTGGCAGTGATAGTGAGCTTCTTTGCCTTAGTCATTGTCCTAGATGATTGCAAAATAGTTGCTTCAGCTCCAGGCCTCACATTTATACCCCAAGGTCCAGAAGAAAAGTGAGCTAGCTGTGTTACACTTGTGCTCAGCTAGAGTTCCAAGACTTTTTTTTTTTTTTTAAATTTTTTTTTTTTTTTTTTTTTTTGTATTTTAGGGAAGTGTCTACAGGGTGTTCAGGGTCTCACTACTAGATCAGATTGGTAGTGATCCACCTGTTTACAGCCTCCCAAGAGCTGGGATTACAGATGCATGCCACTACGCCCAGTCTTAATTGCCATCTCAGTGTTCCCCAGGGGTGGGGGCTGGCGCTGCAGACCTGGGGATCGAACCCCCAGTCCCTGAGCCTGCTTGCAGGTGCTTTATTCCACTGAGCTATTTGGCGGGCCCTCCAAGACTTGTTTTGATGAGGCTTCTTCAGCTAGAGGCTGAGACCATGCCTCATCCAAGCTCTTGAATTCTACTGGCTGCCTCATCTGGTGACTAAATGGGGCCACAAGGGTGGCCATCTGGATCTGAATAGGACATTCTGGCAAATCAGCCTTTCTCGGAGTCCCCAGAATTGTCCCACCTCTGTGGGCCATAGCTGCGGGCTTCCACTTGTCCAACAGTCCAGACCTGCTTCTCAAGGCATCAGTTATACTCTGAGCTCCATGTTGGAATTTACTTCCAGGAAACCCAGTCTGCCCCACTACAGGCTTCTGTTTATACCCAGCTTTACTGACAGCAATCAACAACTGAAAATTGCATAGATTTAAGGTGTGCAGCTTGCTGTTTTGACATATGTGCACACTGTAAAGTGGTCACCATGACTGGGCTAATAAACACACCCATCACCTCATACAGGTGCTTGCATGCACTTTCCAGCACTGTGACAAAACACCTGAAATAATCAACTTATGAAGAGAAAATTTATTTTGGCTCATGGTTTCCACAGTTTTGGTCCATTGTCTCTTGGTCCTACTGTTGTGGACCTGTGGCAGCACAGGACATCACGGGTCAAGCATATGGCAGAGGTCCCCTGTCCACCTTGTGGGAAAGAGAGAAAGAAGAGGCCAGGGCCTAGTATCCCCTGCAAGGCCAGACCCCCGATGATCAAACTTCTTTCCATCAGGCCCCACCTCCTAAAGGTTCTACTACTTCTCAATAGTAGCACAGGCTGGAAGCTAAGACTTCAACACTTGGACGACATCCAGACCCAAACTACAGCATTTCTGTCTTCTTTCTCTTTTTATGGTAGGAACACTTAAGATCTACCTCTTAGCATCTTAAGTGTGTGATACAGTATTGTTAACTAAAGTTGCTCCATATATTCATCTTGCGTGGCTGAAATTTTGTTTCCTGTAATCCATTTCTTCCTTTTCTACTGGAAGCCAACATCCTCTTCCCTGCTTCTATGAGTTCATCAATGCAGGTGGTGGGGAGGGAAGGGGGGAGAGAGAGAGACAGAGAGAGAGAGAGAGAGAGAGAGAGAGAGAGAGAGAGAGAGAGACAGAGACAGAGAGAGAGACAGAGAGAGACAGAGAGACAGAGACAGAGAGACAGATGGAGACACAGAGACAGACATAGAGAGAGACAGAAACAGAGAGAAAGGGAGGGAGAGAAGAGAAAGAGAAGCAGGAGAAAGAGGAGAAGAAGGAGGAAGAGAAGAAAGGAAAGGAAAAGAAAGGAAGGGGAAGTGAGAGAGAGAAGAAAAAGGAGGAGAAGGAGGAGAGGAGGAAGAAGACAAGCAAGGAGAAAGGGAAGAAAAGGAGGAGAGGGGACAGAGAAAGCATTTTAGAATATCCTCTGAAATTGCAATACCCAGCAAGTCCTTCCTCACACCTTTAGGGCCAGCACTGGGTCCTGGGTATACCACTAGTCCATTCCAGAAGTCTAACAATGGGAATACATCTTTGAGCTCAGGCCTGATATCTCCTACCACATCTCCTCATTGGAAACAGTTTCCCCAAAGCAGGAGCATTTGAAGTGGGTAGAAGGGCTTTTATCTGTTTTAAGGTCAAATCCATGCAATTTGAGGCCACTGTCAAGGGAAGAGGGAAGATGCCAGGGAGATCAGGTGTTGCTGATTGAGTCTTGAATGTCCTCCAAAGGCCTGTGTTCAAGGATGCAATTGGGAGGTGGCAGAACCTCTAGGAGGCAGGACCTAATGGGAGGATGTTAGGTCATTAACAGTGAGGTTTAGACAAGTCGCTCTGCCATGATGTGCCTGGCTGCCTCGGGTGAAAAGTGACTGGGTCATCCATGGGCTGAACCCTCTGAAACAATGAGCCAAAATAAACCTTTCCTCTTTCTAAGTTGACCACCTCAAGTATTTTGTCACAGTGATGGAAATCTGACGGACGTGCTGGGTTAGCATCTGCCAGGTACCTTCATGCTTGTGCACAGCACATGTTGAGTCTGTAGGAATCTGAATGATTTGATCAGAGCCTCTGCATGAGAATCCTGGAGGGTCCCTGAGCTGTTATGGAAACCAGCCACCATAACAGACTCTCTGTGAAGACAAGGCCTACAAGAAAAACTCAAGTTTTTAAGATAAATCAATAATGCTTATTCCTGTAGCCACAGAGTATCTTACAAAAATATCTCTGCAAAACAACATGATTTCTTTTCCAGGATCCCATTCTTTCTATATCTACTCTGTAGTGACCATGGAAATGTGTGTGGGGGCCCTCCCACTGCAGTGAGGGTGATTGTGCAAAACCCCAAGCCACCTGCATGAGGCCACACTTTCTGGAATCTGCTGCCAGCCCAGGAGGGAGCGTTCAGGGGCCCCTAAGGCAGGCAGCCCCTGCTATGGGCTATGACTCCCCTGATGCACATCTTTGTTTCCAGGATGTCCCTTCTGCCTTGGCAAAACTTTCTCAGTCTCATATTTTTCTTACTTCTATGAGTTTCCTAGTGCTACTGTGACAAATGACTACAAATCGAGGGCTGTACAGCGACAGAAATTCCTTTTCGCAGTGAGGAGGCTCCAGCACTGAAGTCAGGGTGTCGGCAGGCTTGGTTCCCTCTGGAGGCTCCAAGGGAGAATCTGCTCGTGCCTCCTCCCAGCTTCCCACGGCAGCCAGCCAGCTGGGGTGTTTTCTTGCTTGTAGCTGCGTGACTCCAATCTCTGCCTCCATCTTCACAACACCTTCCTGCTCTGTGCCGGCGCATCTCCAATCCCCTCTCCTTTCTCTCTTTGAATTCAGGATGATCTCATCTTGAGATTCTTAACATAATTACATCTGCAAGGAATGC
Organism: Octodon degus; assembly: GCF_000260255.1. NCBI lineage: Eukaryota > Metazoa > Chordata > Mammalia > Rodentia > Octodontidae > Octodon > Octodon degus. The sequence continues at coordinate 17,601,537 of NW_004524607.1, read as the reverse complement.
ATTTCCAAAGAAGGTCGGTTCACAGTACCAGGGATTAGGACTCCGCTCTACTCAGCTCCTTCATTTTCTTCCCCTAGGCGTTTTCTGCGATGAATTTCTTACATATTGATCCCATGCAATCCCACACTGAAGTCTGTTTCTCAGAAGACTTGAGCTGGTGTGTATACACAGATGCCATTTTTACACAAAAGGGATCATGCATGCTGTCCTATAATTTGTTTTTGTTTTAACACTGTGTATCTGGGACATCTTTCTAAACTATGTGTTTATGTCTATTGGATTATTTGGAAGAACTGCAAAATATTTCATCTTTATTTGTAGTGTTTTATATGTATTTCTGCTATAGTTTGAAATTTGGAATCTCCTCTATAGACCCATATATTAAAGGCACGGCCCCCAGGTTGGTGCTATTAGTGAGTAGTGGAGTCTTTAAGAGGTTGGGCTATAGGTCATTGGAGGTGTGCCCTTGAAGGGCATTCTGGGATACCGATCTCTGCTGCTCTCTCTCTTTTGTATCCCAGTCATTGAGTCAATTGTTTTGCTATGCCACGAGCTTTACCATGATGCACTGCTGCCCCCCTCCTGAAGCCTAAAAGCAGTGAATCGAACCAATCATGGACTGAAATTTTCATAACTGTGAACCCAAATGCACTGGTACCTTGATTCATGAACTTAATTCTTTCCACAATTCTGTTCCCAAACTCAACTGGTTGCGAACCAATCAAATTCAGTGGTTTGGTTCAGTGATGACCTTATGGGAAAACTTGATTTGGTTTGTGAGTGACTTGGCTTGTGACCAGAATCATGGAAAGAATTCAATTCATGAGCCATGGTACCACTGTAAACTTTCCCTCTTTATAAGTTGGTGATCTTAGGTATTTGTCACGGCATCGGAAAGCTGATGAACACAATCCTTTTCCCTAGCTTTGCAATGGTTGCTGTAAATATTACAAGATACCTATATGGTTTTTTTCTAATTGCTTGGCATCAACATGTTACCACTTTATCTGAGAAGTGAGAGGACCTCTGTTCCACTTAGGTCTCCTTAAGTTTCCTACTTAAAAATGTCATTCACATAAGTATTGAATGACATTATAATTTTTTCAATCACCAAGTTTCACTGGATATAAAATTAATATTTCATCTCAGACCTTGTAATTGCATTCCTTAGATGTAAAATCTGCATCTTTTAAAAATCTCCACATCTCTATTTAACATGATCCATCTTTCCTCTAGCTTAAAATATTTTCTTTTGAGGCCATTTAAATAGTTCTGGCACAGTGTTGATTGCTTTTCCGTCTCATCATTGTATTTTTTTGCTCCTTTGAATGTCTGATCATTTTTAATTGAACACAAGACATTGTGAATTTTACTCCCTGGGAATATTTTTGTATTATTTTATATTGTATGTAGTTATTTTATTTGGGGATATAGCTAAGTAACTGGGAAACAATTCGATCTTTTTTATCTTAATTTTTAAAGTGTTTGATAGGATGAGAGAGATGTTTAGGGTCAGTTTCCCCCAATAATGACAGGAAGCCCTTCTGGATACTTAGTGTTCTGTAACTTATGAGAATTTTCACTCCAGCCCTGGGAACAGGAGCTATTTCTAATATTGTGTGAGCTCCTTGAATTGTTGTTTCTCTTTTAGGTGGTTCTTTCCTTGGCTTCAGGTGATTTGTTCACACATATTTGCTGGTAGGTATTTGCAGAAGACCTGAAGTGGCCTCAGAATCTCAGATATGAGAATCTGAATGATCTCAGAATCTCTATGTCTCTCTCTCTCTCTCTCTCTCTCTCTCTCTGTTTCTCTATTTTTCTCTTTCTCCCTCTGTCTGTGTCTCTCTGTCTGTCTGCCTGCCTGTCTTTCTCTCTGTGTCTCTGTGTCTGTGTGTCTGCCTGCCTGCCTGCCTGTCTCTATCTCTCTGTCTCTCTGTCTTTCTGTCTCTCTCTCTCTGTGTCTTCCTGTTTCTCTTTGTGTCTCTGTGTCTGTGTGTGTCTGTGTCTCTCTCTCTCTCTCTCTCTCTCTCTCTCTCTCTCTCTCTCTCTCTCTCTCTCTCTCCTCTTTATGGACTTGTTTAGCAAAGGACAGTTTTTGGCTGCCTCTGGAACCTAGAAATTAGTCTTTAACTGGAATAAACCATGAGACCAGGGAGACAAAGCTCTGTCCATCTATCACAGATCTATGCACTTGCTCTGAGGACAAGGGGACTTCCCATAGGGAGGAGGAAAACAAGATCTGCTGACTGTCAGATGGAGAACAGAAGGGTCAGGGATGCCTGTCCTGAGGCCACTTATGTTGAGCATAGTGAGCCACTGTTCATCACTGAGATGCTTAAGAGACGCAGCATCAGAGGAGAGAGATAGGGCCACTCCAAGGGTGCACATCACCTTCCGGTATCAGGGTTTCTCCAAGCAACATCTGTATCAGCAGTTGAGCATCAGCATCAACTGGAGTTTGTGAAGAACACGGAGTCCTGAGCCTTTTCTGATGCCCTGAGCCAGAGTTCCCAGAGGCAGGTCTAGGAGTGGGCACACAGGCTTGTTGTATGCTGCCTCCTCCTTCTGAAGCACTGGGATTGCACCCAATGCCTCTGCACTGAGCTACATCTCCAGCTTTAAGAAAGTTTTATTATAGTACCTCACTTAGCTGATACATTGACCAAGCTGGGTTGGAACCTGTAATCAGCTTCCTAGAATGCTAGGATTATAGGCATGGGCACCATGCCTGGTTTATGCTGTCTTTTGGTAACAATGAAGACCAAAATGCTCATGATATAAGAGACCCACTATCCAGGCCACATGTCTTCCACAATGGAAGTTCACAGTTCCGTCAAAGGATCTGTCCTTTGACGTTTTCCCACAGAGGCAAGATGGCAGCCACGACCTGTCCTTCCCTCCTCAAGCGCCACAGCCTGAAGGAAGGAGGAGGGTCATTTCTCATGGTGCTCTCAGAAGATGTTTTCTAGCTCCTCCACACCCCTCCCCCAGGCCAGAATCTGGCCACATGACTATGCCCACACTGTTCCGAGGGCATGCTCATTTTCTAGAGCTATTAGGGTGAAGTATCTTGGACTACATAGCTTAAGCTACAGAAATTTAGGTTCTCAGAAGTCCATAGGACTCAAGTTTTGGGGAAAGCAGGCTTCTCCTGAGGCCTCTCTCCGTGGCTTGTGGATGTCATCCTCTCCTTGGGTCCTCCTGTGCTCACCCCTCGGGTGTCTGTGTCCTGCTATCCTCTTGTTCTGAGGACCCCAGTCCTGTGGCGTCAGAGTCCACTCCTCTTAACAGCATCATCCCTTCAAAGGCCTTGCTCCATTCTGAGAACTCGGGTTAGGATTCACATTTGTGGGGATTGCGGCTCATCTCAGAACTCTAGGGCTGCCCTGAGGATCAGCAAGGTGCATCCCTGGAGATATGTGTGCGATGGGCGCGCCCTCCCCAACACACTTAGGGGTGAGAGATGAAAGACACCAGGGACGAGAGTACCCAGCATGTACTCTAGCAAAACTGTTCTGAGGATGCAGGTAAGGAATCATGTAGTTTGGCAGGGACTCTTCCTGGAAGAGAAGACACTAGCTGGGGTCTAAGGATGGTCAGAATGGACACAGGTGGAGAAGCAACAGCACTACCGCTGGGCCACGCCCTGAGTAGGGGCTAATGCTGTGATCCATTCTCTGGAACCTTTCCCAGGGCTTAGCAAACAACAGATGCTTAATAATTGCACAGCTGGAAATTATCTTCTCATGCCCCTTCATTCTTCCTGCTGAGGCAAGTCGCTCCACTGCATTTACAATGGACCACCCACACCACCCAATAGAAGAGTCTGGAAGTGGAACGGAGCTCAAAGAAAAGATGTCAAAATTTCCATGTTAATGCAGAAAACATGACTTACATCCCAGTTGGCCTGTCTCATTTTTTCCCTTTGCTTCCCAGCTAACTGGAATTTAATATTTGGCAGCCCCCCTCTTTCCTTCCAGCCCTTTCCCCTGAGGGTGATTCTGGGCTAGTCTGATCTGGTTCAATGGAGGAGGAAACAGGGAGGAGGCAGTCTCTTTGGATTACAAGGAAATGTAGTCTGGTCTGAAATTGAAGCTAAAGAAACTGACGTGGTCCCAGGTTTCCAGGCCATGGGAAGTCTGCCTCTTTGAGTTGGTCTTGGCCAAGACCCAAGATAGAATGGCCCGTCAGCTGCCTACCCCTGCCCTGAAAGTGCTGACTAGATTGGCCCTGGGGGCCTCTTCCCTTCTTTATGAGATTTGTCCCCCCCAGACATGCTGTCCCCCTCCTCATCTTAGGAGCCGCATTCGACCCCCACCCCCAGCTTGTACCAAGTCTTGTATATACTCTGGTTTTTTCTTATATATACATGCATACAATGAAGCTTTATAAATTAGGCCCGGTAAGAGATTAACAATAGCTAATAAAATGTAAAAACCATTATAACAATGCACTATAATAGAAGTTATCCAAAGCTAATGAATGATCTCTGAAATTGTCCACTTAATATTTTCAGACCACAATTTGCCATGGGTCACTGAAACAACAGAAATAAAGCCTTGGAAAGAAGAGGACCACCCTACTTCTGTGACAATCTGCTGAACTCCAGCAGCAGCCGGGCTCAGGGGAGGCAGAAGGAGGGAAACAGATCCAAGCTCTGCTTCCTGTGGAGAATTCATTCCTACGGGAGACACAGAACACACAAGCAATCAATAACATACCAGGCAGCAGTAAGAGCTGGCCAGGGTCTGCAAAGGTAAACTTTGGATGACAGGCGGGGAGGAGGAGTGGGCGTCTCTGAGCTGGGGTCTGGGAGGGATCTGGGAATTCTTGTTGAAGCAGGGGATGGGAGGGAGTTCGAGAATGGAGAGAGCCTCTGTTGCTGCCCTTTGCGTCTTCCAAGCACTTGGGTGATTACTGGATTCATTCATTGGTCCCTGGGAGGGTGAATGAAGCAGCAGGCACATGGGTGATTAACAGGCTCTCAGTAAATCACAGGAAAGGAGAGTGCCGCCTGAGGCGAGGTGAGTACTCCAGACAGAGAGAGACAAGGAGAATCTACACCAAGCTGGTACCAGGGCTAATTACCCTACTATACAGATAAGCAAACAGAGGCTCAGACAATGGTGGCTCCCTCCTGGGCACACTGCTGGTATGGAGGCAGGGGTCCCATCCCAACTCAGCTGCCCACAGTCATTGGTGTCTGGGACCCCACTGCCCAGGAGAGGTGCCCCATTTGAGACAGGGAGGCCTGTGAGGTCTCTGATTCCTCTTCCCACTACCCCAAGGGCTGTGGAGAAGCCCCTGGGTCGCCCCCTGTTACCCCTCAGCTTGCAGGAGGCTCCCAGCCTGGGAGATGGGACATGGTCACCTGCAGGACTAGGGTTTGGAGAAGCAGCTGTTTACTTTGGTCTTGAATTTTAAAAAGGTTTAAAGTCCAATCGGACCCTCCACTACTGGGATGCTAGTAACCATGGTAGCAGCTCTGGAGCAACAGCAAATATTTGCAGAAGGAGAGAGAAGGCAGGGAGGAGAGAGGAAGCCAAAGATGGGGGATAGGACTTTGTCTTAGGGACTTATGGATGGCTGGGGCTGTCCCTGAGCTCCTAGGGGACACTCAGATGCTTCCAGTAGCAACTCTTGCACTGTGCTGAGGCAGGTGGAGGAAACCCGCCCTTTCCTTTGGCACAGAGCTCTTAGTTCTTTGTGTGAATTAGGCCCTCAGGACAGTGTGTCCAGGCTTAGATCCCAGGTGGGCCTCCTCATTTTATACAAGCTCCTTCTTTTCCTTAAACTTCTGCTTCTTTATCTGTGAACTGGGAATAACAAACTGGTCCACGTTTTCAGGAATGCTGTGTGGATTTTAGACCAGCTGTACAAGGGCTTATTGTAAAGTCCCTCAGCCACATTCTAGGACAAAGCTGTCAAGAGCTCTAGCCCAGCCGCATGTGGTGCCACAGCCCTGTAATCCAGCACTCTGAGAAGCTGAGGTAGGAGGATCATGAGTTCGAGTCTACCCTGGGCCACTTAGTGAGCCCCTGCTTCAAAAATAAAAAATAAAAAAGGGCTGGAGATGAAGCACAATTCCCAGTACTAAATAAATAAATAAAAGCTACAAGCCACATTCCAGACCCCCCCACCCCCGCCAAAGCATGCTGTGCATACAAAATGGACCCAGGTGCCAGCTGCTTAGCCTTCCTGTCATCTCAGGCTGTGAGGGTCTGCCCTGATCAGCTGTCACCAGCTGAGTGGTTTTGTAGGTGCTGAGCTACGCTTCCCTGTAGACTGCAGCTGTGCTGAAGCTTAGCCACAATCTGGGTCAGAGCCCTTGGTGTGCCAGGCCCGGGGACAGTGTCTGCCGCATGACTCTCAGCAGAGGAAAAACAGGGAATCAGGCAAAGGCCTGTGTCCCCAGGCAGCTCAGGAGGAGCTTAGTATTCTTTGTAGGAGCCTGGAGAAGGGACCCTGGGCTTTCCCAGTGGGGCAGTGTCTGTCGCCATGGGTTTCCAGGTTAACTGATCCCTGTATGCACCCTGATTTGTAAATAGGCCAGATGCTGCATTTATTTTTAAATTCCATCTCAAGGGGTATGACAGATTGTATCCTGTTAGTAAGAGAATGAGAGAGGCAGAGCGTGCATGCAGATCTATTAAGAGAAATGGAATTGAGTCTTGGCTTTCATGGATGCCTGAGCCTCAGTTTCCCCTCCTGTGCATGGGTGGTCTCCTTAATCTAGCCCTCACTCACCAGGAGTGAGTCTGCATATTCTCAGCAGAGTCTCCTGGGAGCCAGCTCCATGCTGCTTTCTCCCTGGTGGAAGCCACACGTTTTTATTTGTTCCATGTTCCTGCTCCTTACACAGGAAACCCTTAAAATAGAATAGGAGGTGGGGTTGCCAGGAGAGGTCCCTGAGGGACAGCTCAGGCTGGAGGACCCAGGCCACACAGTGACTCTTTTAGTTACACAGTTAAATCAAGACTCCACGAGGGATGACCTGGTCCTGGGGGCCACTTTGCATGGAGAAAGCCCTTTGAGCAGCTGTCTCCAGTGATCTCGCTGCCACATGTGGCCAGCTCAAACCAGGCAAGGGGTTGGGGTTCCTCACATAGCATGTGGCCAAAGGAAGACCATCAGAGAACAACTCCTAGTCAGGCCCTTGCCTGCCCCCATGACAACTCAGTCATTCCATGGATTGCCAGGGTAGGGCTCCTGGGATCCATGTACCTGCTCCATCAGGTCCTCGGGCAGGTGAC
>NW_004524607.1:17584166-17593810 GCF_000260255.1 Octodon degus | reverse complement strand
CCCATCCTCTAGCAGCAGGCTGACCTCAGCTCTCCACCCAGCCTACCTTCATATCATCAAGTTGTGATCCTGGCTCAGACCTTCTCACAGACCAAGAATGTATCTTAATAAGGACTCTACCACTGTCAATTTTCCCTGAGATAGTGGTCAATGGTCTTAATAAATGCAAAGAGTTTATATCCTCTAAACTAAAGGCAGTGGCCGGGGAGATGGCTCAATAGAATAAGTGCTTCCCTGGCACGCACAAGGGCCTGAGTTCAATCCCCAGTTCCGCCAAGAAAATAAAAATAAATAAATAAAAATTAAAAAACCCAAACTATATGGTAAATAAATGCTTCCAAGAATCAAAAATTAAACTAAAGGCAGGGTTTTAAAGTATCCACCAAGTATCTAATGTAATTAAAGGTTTGGTGAACAGGGTGGCAGGACTAGGAGAAGCTACCTTTAAGAGCCAGAGCCTTATGGGAAGTCTTTAGATGATTGGATATATGTCTTCAAAAGGGATTACAGAACACCCTGCATCTTCTCTTTCTCTTTACGCCATGATTCTCTTTATTCCTATGTGTCCTCTTGCTATGATATGGCACCCTCACCAGAGGCCAAACAAATGGGGCTATTGAATCTTGCACTGGTAGAGTAAACGCTTGCCTGGCAAGCACGAGGGCCTGAGTTCAATCCCTGGTTTTAAAAGAAAAAAAAAAAAATTGCACTGGAACTTCTTAAACTGTGAGCTATACAAACCTTTTTCTCCTTATAAACATATCTGCCTCATGTATTTTGTTATAACAATGCAACAGTGATTAATACACACATCAAATAAGTTAAAAGTCAACAAATAGTAACATCTACCATACCAATATAATGCTATCACAAGGAACTTGGAGTGGTTATATTAATATATCAATGTAAGGTTCAGAATAAATAATATTACAACAGATAAAGAGGGTATTTCATAATGACAAAAGCATCAGTTCATCAAGAGGGGATAACAATCCCAATTATTCATAGACTTAGAAACAGAGCTTCAAAATACGTCAAGCAGTGCCAGTGAAATAGCTCAGTGGACTAAGCTACTGCTTAGGCAAGCGTAGGGACCGGGGTTTGATCCCTGGCATGACACGCTGCTCTGGTCCTGCCCCCGGATGAGCTCAGCCCCCCCACTGAGACCAGGCATGGTGGCACACACCTGTCATTCCAGCATTGGGCAGTCGGAAAACAGGAGGATCACTATGAATCTGAGCTGCGTAGTGAGACCCTGTACAAAAACAAAACAAAACAAAACAAAACAAAACAAAAAAAACTTCAAGCAAACATGGATGTGCTACAAAGTGACAAGCCATGGAATGGAAGAAAATATTCCAAGTATAATTGTTAAAGGATAAGTTTCTAGAACCCAAAGAATTCTTACTAATAGCTCAGCAAAGGCAAACAACCTAAGGGCAGAATATGAACAGTCATTTCATGGAAGTAAACTCGGATATCCACAAACATTCGAAAAGATGCCTACCTGCATTAGGAAGAGGGGACTTGCTAATTAAAATCAGGTTAAATATTGTTTTTCTCCATCATGCTGGCAAAAATAATATCTGAGTACATCAAGCACCGGTGAAGATATGGAGAAGTAAAGGCTTGGTTTGCTTGTAGAAATGTAAACAAGTACAAGCTCTTTGATTCTATTTGCTATGACTTTGTTATACCCATTTGCTAGAGCTACCCATGACACAGTACCACAGGGTGGGTGGTTTCCACAAAGACATTTATCAGCTCGCAGTTGGGAAAGCTGGAAGTCTGTAATCAGGTATCACAGGGGTTTTCTCCTGGTTTCTGGAGACTCAGGTGTCTCATGGCCTGTAGACTGCATTCACCCTAATTCTCTGAGTGACTTTCCCCTCTGAGCTTGTCTTTTTCTGTGCCCAAGCTTCCCCTCTGTGCGAGTCTCCACATCATATTAGATTGTTTTACTGTGATCATTTCAAAGATTGTGACCGAGTCCTTTCCTGTGGCTGTAACAGAATCCTTGAAACTGGGTAATTTATAAGGAAGGACGTTTATTTTGGCTCTTGGTTCTGTAGTAAGGAATCCCAAGAGCATGGTGCTGGCACCTGGGGAGGGCCCGGTGCTGTGTCACCTCCTGCCAGAGAAGCAGGTACCTGGGCGAGTGCGTGTGTGCAGATTATAATACAGCCACTCTGGAGAATCGACCTAGTCCCTTGAGAGCATCTTTAATCCATTCAGGAGAGGGGATCCCTCGGGATCTAAACACCTCCCATGAGGCCCCATCCAACCAATAGCTGACTAGATTTACATATAAGGTCGTGTTCACACAGATCTTGGGATTCTGGGATTTTGTCATCTTTGTGTAAGACACGACTCAACTCGTAACACCTAGAAAATGTGAAGACCTTGTGCTTTCCAGAACAGCCATTGCCCCATAGACAAAAGTCTTACACGTCACATACTTGCTATTCAACAGCCCAGCAGAAGCTAGACTGATGGATAAACACAGTACAAGGAAAGACTACATATCCGCCTGCCCCGCAGGCCCTGCCCCTGGGGCACACTGAGCCAGGGATTGAACCCCGTGTGGTGGTGCACACCTGTTTTAGCGCTGGGGAGGCTGAAAACGGGAGGATCACTACGAGTCCGAGCTGCATAGTGAGACCCTATACCAATACACAAATGAAAAGAAAAAAAACTATACATCAGGAAAAGTTAAAAAAACAAAACAAAACAAAACTATAGCTGCACAGTCAGCCTAGAGAAACCTCAAAAATAGAGTAAAAATAGATGAAATCACGAAAGGATTCATCTAGTTTGATTATGAAATGAACAGCCAAGTGGCCAATTCTCTCACCTTCAGGGTTGACTCAAATATCACCTCCGTGGCGAGCCTCCTCTTAAATTGCGAGCTCCTCCCCACCCCATTCCCTCTTTGCAGAGCATTCATCAACTTCTGACAAGTTGCATAATTTACTGACCCATCCATCTTCTAGCTATTGTTAATCCCTTCCTTCCAGAGGGATAGACCATCAAGGATGGAATCTTTTTCTCTTTTGTTCACTGCTGTCAACCAAGCACCTGGAGCAGTACCTAGAAGGAAGTACACACTGAATAAATATTTCTTAAGCTGAGTGGTTCAGCAACCATAATTCTTCATTTATCATTATTCTTTCAACTTCCCATATACATGAAACCTAGCCTCTTCTGTCTAGGATGTCTCATCATGATATTCCTGGAAAAATGTAGATGCTATATTTCTTTTCTTCTTATTTGTTTATTTTGTGATACTGAGGATTAAACCCAGGCTCTTGGTACTGAGCTACATCCCAGCCCCTGCCATTTGTTTTATTTTGAGACATGGTCTTGCTAAATCACTAAGTTGTTAAGTTTCCCAGGCTGGGATTGACCCTGTGATCCTCTTGCCTCAGCCTCCTACAGTGCTGGGACTACAGGCATCATTACTGCACTTACCCGAGTCAAGTTAAGATGTAGACTTTCATCATCTTGTTGTACTCTTCAGCACAGAAACCCAGGAGTTAATTTCATAAATCCCTCTGGCCACCGTCACTTATGCACAATGACAAGTGACAAGGAAATGCCAATCTACTCTAAGCTGCAGTCTTCTGTGATTTAGTTCTGCTTGAATAGGGTTTTGGAATGTGCTTGTGAATATTTGCACTGACAACCACAGAGCGCAGCTTTGCTTTATAGAGAGAAGTAAAACAACTGGGTAAATTTGCCTTGTGCTTCTCTGAGAAAACAAAGGGAAACGAGCAGTCTGTCAAGGCCAAAGTCGTGAGTGATGGGTGCAGTCTTGGCCTTGAACAGCTTCCTTCTGCACCGAGATCTCCAACACCAGTTAATCGTGCCTTAGTGTCTGCTCAATGTTGGCCCCTTGCAGAGTCCACTGGCTGCTCTATGAGCCATCGGAGCTGAACCCCTGGACTCCCCTTAGTTGGTTCACAGGGATCGTGGAAGAAGTCACTGTGAGCTGGGCGAGGTGGTGCGCACTCGTTAATTCCAGTACTTTGGGAGCCTGGGGAAGAGGAATGAAAGTTTGAGTTTAGCTCAGGTAACTTAGCAAGACCCAGCTCAAACTAAAAAACATGGCCTGGGTGCTGTAGCTCAGTGCAAAGGCCCTATGCTCAACCCTAGTACTATTACACACACACACACACACACACACACACACACACACACGCCAGTCACTACAAAAAATGCCTCTCTCCCAGCCTGAGCCAACTAAAGGCTTTCTGAGGTCACAATTTATATAGGGTTGGCAGGGCTGGGGGGATAGCTCAGTGGCACAAGCACCTGCCTGGCACACATAGGGTCATGAGTTTGAATCCCAGTACCAAAACCAACCAACCAACCAACAAAAAAAGTTTTTAAATTTCACAGGGGCTGGGAATATAGTTCAGCAGCACAGAGCATGCCTGGTAAGCATAAGGTCCTGAGTTTGAGTCCCAGTGCCAAAAGATAAAATACACACAGGGCTGGCTTACCTGTTACTCATGCCAGACCTGGTGGTGAGGAGAACATTCCATTCTTTCTTGTCCATACCATAAATATACATTACATTATGTTGGCTTGTGCGTGGCTGAGGTCCCTAGCCGTGAGAAGCAATGTAAGTAAGTCCACAGAATGATGTCCACGGAAGAACGTCCACGGAAGGATGTCAGGTAAGGATGTGACTGGCCATATGCTTCTTTATATTTGCTCTCAAGTGAGAGGAAATTGGGAGTGCCTGGAGAGCGAGGAATATGATTATTTATGTCATGCAATATACTATTTATTTATTTATTTTAGTTCAGCCTGGCCTTGAACACACTGTGTCACTCAGATAACTTCAAATTTGCAGCAATCCTCCTGCCTCGGCCTCCTGGGTGCTGGGGTTAGAGGCATGCGCCACTACCCCTGGAGCCAAGCAACACTCAGTGTTGTCCTCATGCCTAAACTTGCTTTTTGCCTTTCTCCTACTCCCTGTCTCAGTAATAACATCTGCCCACTGGTTCAAAACCTCATTTTTCCCCCCTTTTTTCAAGTTGAGATATAATTTCCATACCATGAAAGTCCCTCTTAACTTTGCAGTGTATAATTCAGTTTTTAGAATGTTCACAGCCACCATCACAGTCAGTCTGATATTTTTATTATCTCAGAAAGAAATTTCAGGGCCGGGCAAATAGCTCAGTGGATTAAAGCGCCTGCAAGCAGACCCAGGGGCCGGGGGTTCAATCCCCGGGCCTGCTGTGCCGCCCCCTCCCCTGGGGTGCGCTGAGACAGCAATTGAGACTGAACATGATGGCACGCACCTGTAATCCCAGCTCTTGGGAGGCTGTAATCAGGCGGATCACTACAGATCCAATCTAGTAGCGAGACCCTGAACACCCTGTAGACCTTTCCCTAAAATACAAAAAAAAAAAAAAAAGAAAAGAAAAGAAAAGAAAAGAAAGAAAAACAAAAAGAAAATTCATATTCATTTGCAAAAGCCTCAAGTCAACAACTTCTGACATTGCCAGTCCTACAGATAACCCACTACTATTATGGACTACTGGACTATACTGGATTATTTTGCTGAATTCACACACCTGTAATATTTAAATGGCAATGAAATACCCATCTCTGACAAAACTAAACAAAAAAAAGGAGATATAAATGAAGGACCATTTTGTATTTGTATATACAAAATAGCTAGGATAGATATACAGCTACTTTTTCTCTTTTTTTTTTTTTTTTTTTTTGAGGGGGACCAGCTGGGTCACATGGAACCTTTACTTTTAGTTTTCTGAGGATTCTCTGTACTGCTTTCTGCTGGGGTTGCTCCACTTCACACTCCTCTCACCAACAAACAAGGGTTTTTTTTTTTCCCCCCCAAGTCCTCATCAGCATTTGTTATCAGCTGATTTCTTGATAATGGCCCTTCTTTCTGGAGTGAGGTAGAATCTCATTGTTCTTTTAATTCCCATTTCTCCAATGACCTTGATGCTGAACATTTTTCATGTATTTATTTGCTGTTTAACACACCTCCAAATTTCACCTCCTAATACCAAACTTCAGAGAATGCTTGTTCAGTGAAACCCATCCCTTTAATCCTGTTTGCATGTCCATGGCACTATGGATCACGTTTTTTGTGTACAGGGCACTTTGGGGAGTCTTAGTTTGTTGATCCCAGGAGTCAGATTTCTAAAGACTCTGGGTGAGGCCCTGGTGAGGTGGGTGGGGTGGGGCCCTGAGGTGGCTGCTCTCTTGGCAAATGTTCCTGGTGAAGCTACTTCCTGCAGGGTCCGGGCTAGCTGCTGTGGAGAGGCTGATAGAGATCAGACCTGCTTCCTGTCCTTAAAACCTGGGGATACTACTGTGAGGACGAGTCAGTTTGGGTGAGCTCTATATGGGGAGTGGAAACATCACAGCCCTGTCTGGGCCTCGACTGTGTGCAGCGAGAAGCCTGCAGCCCAGAAAGGGACACATCATGCATGGGGCGGAGGAAGGAACAGGGAAGGAGCTGGGGTCCCCTGCACAGCCTGACAAGGGAGCAGCCTTGGGCATGCGAGCCTCACCTAGGTCACCAGGGAAAGTCAGCACTTTCTCTTAGTTTCAGGAGTCAGCTACTTTCTCTTAATTCAATGCGAAGAAAGATCTGCACTAATAGTGTTTGGACAGGATATCATGTCTGCATCTTGTACTATGAATAACCACTACGAAGACAACAATATGCAATGTATTAATTATTGAAACTGTCCTACTGATTGGTTTTGAAACTGTCTCATTGCCATTTGTTTCTCAATAAAATTAATAAAAGAAAATAATAAAAGTCACTCCTCACTTTGCTCTAATGGCACACGTGTCCTGCAGCCCTGGCAACCACTCACCAACTTTCTGTCTTTACATTTTGGTATTTGGAACTTTTTGCATAAATGTAATTATATTATTTGTGGCCCTTTGTAACAGACAACTTTCACTTAGTTGAGTGTTTTCCAGGTTCACCTATATTATATCATGTCTTTCATCCCTATTTACTGCAGAATACTAATCCATTTTCTGAATATACCATAAGTTGTTTACCCATTCATCTATCAATAGACATCTGTGCTCTCATTCTTTGAATATTATGAAAAATTCTGCTATCATCATTGTGCTATGATTTGAATACGTCCCTTAGAAGTTCACATGTTGGAAATTTAATCTGCAAATTCACATCAATTATATTTGGACTGGTGCCTCTGGGAGGGAATTAGGGCTACAAGAGTTCAGGAGGGTGGGCCCCTGTGATGGTAGTAGTGGCTTTATCAGAAGAGGAAGAGAGCCCTGAGTTTTCTCCTTGCTTTCTCTCTATGTGATGCTCCCCAGGTGCCATGCTCTTGGACTTCCCAGCCTCCAGAACCAGGAGCCAAGTCCATCTCTGTTCTTTCTAAATTAGAGAGTTTCAGGTGTTGTGTTATAGTAACAGAAAATGGAAGGAAGGAAGAGGGAAGGAAGGAACGAAAGAGGGAGAAAGGAAAGAAAGAAAGGAGGAAAGAAAGTGCATATGTTGGAAAAAATTGAGGTAGAGGACCACAGTTTGACTCAATTAGAAATCCAAAACTTACTAAAAGAATTTGTCCTCATCCACTTAAAATTGCTCTGGCTGACAATGGTACAGATTCTGAACTAAATCTGTTATCTCTCTATGTATCAATTGTCAAATCTTTAGGACTTTAATGAACACTGGCACTTAAATCACATTTAGAGCTGGGTATCCCAGTAAATGTAAAGAAGACCCATTCTATGGCCTAAGAAGATTACTGAGCACAACGTACAGGAGGACACATGCACCCCCGTCCTAACCACTGAAGCGATCGCTTTGCCTGCATTCCCCATGGTCACGGTGCACACTGTCTTAAAATACTTTACATGGCTACGGAAACCCTGACCCAATGATTAATACATTAAAATTAAATTAAATCCTTGACACTTATAAATTGGCTTGGAAAAAACGGGACTCCATGGACCTTCTCCCGGTTAAAATGGTCAATATAGTCCAATCCAAATTAAAGCAGGGAATTAAAGGATTGAAATCCATTATCTAAGACATATTTAGTAAAGGGAGGGCATCTGCCTGCTTCTCAATGAACTTTCCAATGTGGTCAGATGCTACACTTAGAAAGAATGAACAGCAAAGCCATGTCCCTGTTGACCACTGTGACCTTCCCCTGTGGTGCCGTCCTTCAAGCCCCCAGGAAGTGATGTTTGCAATTACTCACTCCTATAATCAGTAACGAGAAAATGTCTTGCTAGTATAAATTTGGCCTCTGTGTTCTGTTCGGTGCATACTCTGATGGCAGGGACACTGTCCCTTTGCCTGACAACCAACCTTGACCAACACACACCTTAGAGGCTCTGGGTTTCCTTCAGTGGAATGGGCATGCCGTTACTCACCTGGTGTTATGATTTGTGTCTGGATGTTTCCCCCACACCAAAGCCTCACGTGGTCGGCTTTTTCAGAGAACCTTTTCAGAGGCTGAATCTAGAGCACGTGACTGATTCGTGGTGTGATGCTAGGAGTAAGGATGCTGGGATTAAGGGCGGGTGATTGCTGGGTCAGCCCACTGACTGGATTGCCACCGCCCTAATCCGGTAGACTGCACATAACATAAGGGACAGAAAGAGGCTTAACTCCTCCCTCTGTCTTGTTGCTTTTTCTGTCTCCTGCGGCCATGAGCTGTTGCCCCTCTACCATGTGCCACCGTCCCTTGGAGTCAGCCAACTGCAGACTGAACCTCTACAAACCATGAACTAAATACACCTTTTTTCTTTTAACTTTGGATGCTGGGTATTTTGTCTCAACAATGAGAAAAATAATTAAGACACACGGCCTTCTGCTCCAAGGACATCCAACATACATCCACAGAGTTGCTCACATCTTAGTCAGACCCTCCCTCAAAATAAAAATTTAAGAAGGGCTGGGGTTACAGTGTAAAAGTACTAGGTTCAATACTTCATAACGTACATGCATGCGCGCGCGCACACACACACACTCTAAAAATTGTGTGGCAAACTGAGAGCACTTCTGGCTATCAATAAAAAGCTAATTCCCTCAGTATCCAGAATGCGAAAGCATTTTTTCTTCTTAAGTCGATGTTAGCTGATACTAGCGTAACTACTCCAGTTCTCTTTGGTGACTCTTTGCACATACATCTTCCCCCATTCCTTTATTTTCGATCTACTTGTGCCATTGAAGTATGTCGTGGTCAACAGTATATATTTGAATCATTTTTAAATCTGTTTTCCAGAACTCCAACTTTTCTTTAGTGTCAAGATGTTCATATTTAAAGTAATTACTGATAGGGTTGGGTTTATGTTTGCTGTGTGGCTATTTGTTTTGAGTATGGCTTCTGCATTTTTTATTTCTTCATTCCTCCACTATGCCTGCTTTTGCATTAAATGAATATTCTGTGGTATAGTATTTTAATTCCCTGTTCCTTTGAATACATTCTTTTTTTTTTTTTTTGACGGTAAAATGTTTATTGGAGGCTTGAGCTGGGATACAAGCAAGAAAGATCTGACTGAGTACTTGTCTCGATTTGGGGAAGTTGTAGACTGCACAATTAAAACAGACCCAGTCACTGGAAGATCAAGAGGATTTGGATTTGTGTTTTTCTTTTTTT
>NW_004524607.1:17557886-17580016 GCF_000260255.1 Octodon degus | reverse complement strand
ATCATACTTGTGCTCACCAGGGGCACATCCTCTCGTCCCAAGACTTTCTATACCATGAGAGTGGGTGTGGGAGGCCCAAGGCTGTGATGAATCCCAGCCTGCCTTCCTCTTAGCAGAAACCTGCTCCCTGATGCCCTCTGTTTTAGTTGCATTTTATCATTTTTCTATTCAGTAATTATCGATCAATAGGATCATTTCCATGGCAATCCTTAACCAACCAGAATAGCCCACTACCCAGGACTCTTTGTACTTCATCCTCACTGGAAAACCCGGCTCCCAATCAAGGGAGTTGCTTTCCAACTTCCAGCAGAGGATAGGGGTCTTGACTGGGGACTGAGGCTGTGGATCTCATACCAATGCGAGGCTCAAGACAAGGAACTCATCAGACTGAATGGATGATTCTTGCTTTTTGGTTTTGTCAGGTAGGTAAAATATCCAACAAAAGATCACTCAGTGTTCAGGTGAGAAGTAATGCTACGGTTTAGATCTAGAATGTTCTCCCAAACTCTCATGCAGTCAGAGGCAGAGCTTTGAGATTGATCATGGGGGTGCTATACTTACCTATGGATTCATCCCCTGATGTTCAGTGGCTGAGTGAGCTGCTAAGAGGTGGGGCCTGGCTGGAGGCGGGGCCTGGGGGCAGGACAACATGGAGGGAGACACCCCTCTCTGAAGATTTCCCTTTCTGCTCTGCTTCCTGGTCACCATGACATGAGCTGCTTTCCTCCTCCAGGCCCTTCCACCATGCTGATTCTGTGTTTGAACCTGCCAACCATGAACTAAAATGCCTGTAGCTGTGAGCCAGAATAAATCTCACCATTAAGTTGTGGATACTGAGGGCCGGCCAGATAGCTCAGTGGACTACAGTGTCTGCTTAGGTAGAGAGCAGTGGCTGGGATTCGATTCCCGGTGTGCTGTGCTGGCCCCTAAGATTGGGCGTGGTGGTGTGCGCTTGTAATCCCAGCTCTTGGGAGGCTAAAAATAGGAAAATCCCTACGAGTTCGATCTACATAGTGAGACCCCGTAGACTCTGTACCAAATACTTAAAAAAAAAAAAAAAAGTTGTAGATACTGGGTACTGTGTCCCAGGGAAGGGAAAGTGTGAGGCAACAGCTAGGGCAGGTGGATCCTCTTGCCCTTAGGACTGCTGAGTGAAGAGCATTTTGTTTCCATGCTCCAGGCCCAAGACTCGCCCAGTTACAGGAAGCTATTTGACTCAGTCAGAGGAACAAAGTCTGCCCTGTAGGAGGCAGAGCCAGGATACAGGTCAGCTCAGCCTCTCACCTATACAGGAAATGAGGAGCCAGCACCTCTCCAGGGGAGGTCTGATCAGCTGGTGTTCTCATCACAGAGGGCATTGGCAATGAACTGCTCCCCAGCTGGCTTCAGCACACTAGACTCCCAAGGGCCCCAAGCAGGGCATCTGGGCTAATTTAATGCTCTACCCAACTCTGAGGACATTCAGCACCCACCAAGTCATAATTCACAACACTGAAAACAAACTTCACCAGTCTTCGTAGTCTTACCAGTTTTGGTAGTCTACCAAAGATCACAATTTCCATCACAGCCTCAGTATCAAGGTACATCTGGCTTAGCGTCAGGTGGCCCTAAATTAGTCCCCACCCCCTTATTGTAACAGAAATTGACATTGTTCCATTGGATGGAGGCAAGCAGAGTGAAATATAAAAGTGGAAAGTGATGGTGAAGGGACTCTCAATGTGCCAGTGAGGGCCCAGCAAGTACACAGAGAGCTCTGCAAGGGTTACAGTGGTAAGAGGCCCCTCAGAGCCAAGGGCCAAAAAGCAGAGCTGAGGTGGCAGGTGGTCGAAGGGACAGGAGTGCAACAGGCTTCAGAGCTACAGGCTGCTTGTGACTATGGGTCTGGACTTCGCTGGCTACAATTCCGTGCACTGATCTATGAACTGGGCTGAGCGCTTCCAGGGGACTGTCAGGTGGATTAAATGAGTCGCTGCATGAAGAGTACCTCGCAGAGAAGGTGCTGAGCACATGTCACAGCTGAGGTAGCTCAGTGTCCTCTTGTCTGAGTGGAAAGAGAGACACAGGCTGGGGATACAGAACCTGCTGGACAACTGCAGCCTGGCACTGAAGGATGGGGTACACCTGGACTGCATCCTCCTCCATGCATCCTTGGCTCCCCGAGTCTTCTAGGAACGGGTCTGAATGCGCTCATTGGTGTCAGGCCCCAGCGAAAACATGTGTGACCCCACCCCCACCCCAGGTGGGGAGAAACAAAGCCTGAAGCATCTTCCAGTGCACTTTAATCAAAATTCCATCATCAGCAGAGTTCTTGTGGCGTACAATGTCAGGATGGGCGTGTCAACTTGGTCCTACGAATGGAATTTCCACAAATTCGCACTTCAAACAGGTATGAAAAATAAAATATATAATATTTAGCTTTATAAATTTCCCCACATAATCACATTCTCTTTAAAATAAATTACAATATATTAAGCATCTTGGAGTCACTGAGCAAGTGTTGGCTAAATGACATCCATTTTCTTCAAAGTTCTTTGGGGAAACAACCCATGGGGACAGATGCTTACAGGAATCCAGTGGATTAAAAACAGACACACTCCTCACAGTGGGCAAAATGTAAAAAATGAGAGCCTTCTCATGGCTATTCTCTGATGGGGAAAAATAAAGCCCCCAGGCCACACTGAATGGTTGTAGAAGCTGCACACGAACTTTTGGCACCAGATGAGTGATTCCATCAAAGCATGGGTCTGAGGAAGTAGTGGCAGAGGGCAGGGACAGCTGTTGTGGCTCTTCTCCTGGGCCCCCTCAGGAGGCAGCACCCCCACCCCATCCCTCCCCTTGTTTTGGGAAAGACAGGGGTTGTCTGGACATCTGGCCCTCCACCAGCTAGACTTTCTCACAGCGACAGTCTCAATGCACAGGACACGGGGCGGGAGGGACTGCTTTTGCTGCGTGCTCAGCTGACAGCAGGGATGCACTTTACACACAAGGGACACACAGAAGGTGCACGCAGGACACCAGGGATCTGGAAGGACAGGCAGGACTGGGCTGTGCTAGCATTTACACAGGTCTGGAGAGGGGCTTATGGACATCACTTCCGGCAGGAAGTCAGCTATTTGCCCACTTGTGGCTGGGGGCTCCTACCCAGGGGATTCTGGCACTACCTCTCTACCCCCAAAACCAAAATCTTGGGAAGGAACAAATAAGCCAGTGACAAACGATGCCACATGGTGTCAGACTTAGAGATTCCTGGGAACAGGTTTCAGGGTCCCAGCCATTGGGGCAAGAGGTTTTACACAGTCCAACTGGGGAGTAAGTGGCCCTGACATCCCAACAGGGATGGCCTGGTCCTGGCCTCCGGTGGAGAGAAGATGGCTACAAGTCCAGGAGGCGCTCCTCACACGTCTCCACCGGCCACTTGGAAGCCCCTCCGAACACATCCACGTTGTTGTCCACCCAGGGGATGATGTTGCCTGGCATGTTCGTGGAGCAGTTGGCGATGTTGATAATTTCCTGCGCACGAAGGACGCGGTCCCAGATGTTGAACTGGCTGAGCTCTCCCACGAACGCCTGTGTGGCATCAAATCTGCCCCCCACAGTGTCCTGGGAAACAGGGACAGGATATCCACCATCAGGGCAGGTTCACAATCACACACGTGCTGATTCTCCAGGAAGATGGGGGAGGAGGCCAAGACATTTCCCAGACTCCCCTCCTCTGACCAGGGAGTCTACAGGCCTCCAAAACAGCTGTACATGAACCACTCATTTTATACAGCGGAAGCTGGGGCCATTTAGGGTGAAACACTTGTTCAGAACTAGAACTATAGCTGTGCTTCCTAACTCTGAGTCACTCAGGGAAGCAGTCATGAGGGGAGGGAAGTGGGCTAGGAAGGATCCAGCCTCCAAGCCCCCAAAGCACTTACAGCCTAAATCTCAAACACAACTTCTTGCTCTCCTCACCTAGACGGAACATTTCCTGGAGGGTGTTCCAGGTCTCCCACTCTCCTCCCTGCACCCCCACATACCAAGCACCTGGCATTTCCTAAGTGCCCTGTGCTGGAAATCAGGGACAGGACCCCTAGCAAGTAGCTCCCGGAGGACAACAGCTCAAGCATCCCAAGTCACTTCTGCCCCAGGCAAAGGCAGTCCCAGCAGAGACTTGCACAGACACTGAGATGCTCTCTGCTGCCTCAGACTTGGAATGAAGCTGCAGCCCAAGTGACAAGATGATGCTGGACTGCAGGGGCACCCCTACCCCTGTGTGTCAGATGTGACTTTGGGACTGCCTGCACCCACCACCCCAACCTGGACCCTGCCAGTGCTGACCGTGTCCCCGTGCATCCTTAGCCCATGAGATAGCAAGGGTTGTGCCCACTGAACAGCCATCAGGCCCACAGCTGCTGGCCCCTGGAGGGCACCCACCTGTTCCTGCCCAAGGATCAGCACCCCGCCTGGCTTGATGGGGTGCCAGGGTGCCAGGTTCTCCCCAGTGCCAAGCTTCTCTCCATCCTGGAAAGCCTCCCACATGCCGTCCCGCGTCGTCCAGGTGATGCAGATGTGGTGCCACTTGCCGTCACTGACAAACAGGGGCAGCTGTGCAACCTGTGGGTGGCCACATGCAGATGAGGAAGCACCCAACACCCCTGGAGCCTGAAGTGGAAGGCCACCTGCGAGTCCCATGGCCACTGCGCCTCCAGGGCTACCCTTGTCTGCTGTGTGTGACACTCAGAAGGGGACAACGTCAGCAGGAGCCCCCTGGTCTGAACTAGACACTCACAGTACCCACCCTAGCTAAGCTAACATGAGGGGTGCACCCCCCCCACCTCAGCTGGCTCTGAACAGACCCTGAAGTCAAATATTCTCCTGTACCAGCTTCCTTGAGAACGGACCAGGGATCTTCTCACACAAAGCCCCAAATGTCCCTGGTGTCACTCAGGGCCCTGTGTGCTGGGGTGTGTGTGTGCCACCTGCCTGGGAGGAGGGCTGAAGGATGTCAGTGTGAGGTGCCAGGGGGCATACACAGACCACACAGAGAACTGCCAGTAGGCTGGGCAGCCTGGTTGTTGCCGCTGGTCTCCTAGCAACCCAAAGCCTCCCTCCAGGAATTAGATGTTTACAAGAGGTCTCAATGGAGAGGAAAACAAGACTCAGTCCTACCATGTTATTTAGAGCAATTAATCCTTGGTAGGCTCCACAGCACTTCCAATTTAAACAATCTCTACCCAGGGCAGGCAGGGAAATCCCCTGAGGGAGGGGCTCCTAGCCCCAGCCCACCCCTCCTTGGTGGCTGGGGAAGCCAGGGAGTTGGAACACACATCCAAATGCTCAAATCCAGCCAGGAGGACATGAGGTTGTGCTTTTGTTATGTTTAGTCAACTTCAGAAGGAAAGTTTGAAATGGGGGGTGCTGGGAGGCCCACAGCTGAGCTTTTGGGGAGGCCAGATTCCTGGGCCACTTTATCTGGAAAAAGCAAGACTGTAGGTCCAGGGAACAGGCCATGGGCTGGGGCAGGGGCTATATGAAGTCAAGGCAGGAATCTACATGAGGGAATTCTAGGTGGGAGAAGGAGGCACTGTTTTCTATATTTATTGGGATGCTGGTTACACAATGGTATGCATTTGTTGAAACTGGCTGAAATGTGTATGGAGGGGATAAATTTCACTGTATGTAAAATGATCTGCCCAGCCCCTGCACACGGAGACCTGCTCTCTGCTCCCCTCTTCCTTTGCTGCCTGGACCCTCTGCTGTCTCCTGGCCAGACTCACAGATTGGATCTCCATATACTACCACTCTCCCCACTCCCATCCCCTGCCCTCTGTCACACTCCAGAGTGGACCCACTCAGCACACAGCCACTTCTTCAAGGTGGAAAGAGCTGTGTTCCTCGGTCATTTCCTGTAAAGATTGCTGGGCTGTGTTAAGGGTTGGCCAGGAGCAGACTCTCCCTGCACCAGGTGTCCACTTCCCCGGGTTCCCAGGCCTGCACCGAGTGGCCTCACCTTGTCATTGATGAGCAGCTCAATGGGGTTGTTACCCCACTCTATCAGCACAATCTCGTTAGCCTGCCCTGGCACGGCATAGGAGAACGGGGTGCCGATGCCTGGTGAGGCGCTAGACCGCAGCCACAGGCAGATGGTGAAGGCGTACAGCTCAGGCAATGTCTTCTTGATCTTGCCATACAGGTAGTTGGTGCGCAGGGGGAGGGACACTTTGAATGCATCTGGTGTCTTAAATGCACTGTTTCCTAGGTGCAGAGAAGAGAGGCCACAGCTTGTTAGCCCATCCTACCCCCAGCGAGTCTCCCTCACAGCCCACTCTCAGGCAGTCCCTAGAGTGACTGGGTGCCCTCAGCTGCCAGCCACTACTTAAAGTGCTAACATCCAGCAGTCCTAGACTCAGCCTTTGCCTTCAGGAGGCTTATATCCTAGAAGGGAAGGCAGAAAGGAATAGCAGCAGGTGGTGGACAGAAGGGCTGGCAGGGACTCTGCTAGGAAGGCAGGGCCCGGCGGGGAGGGAGAGTGATGGCATGTCGCTGGATGAGATCCCCGTGAAGAGGTACCAGGAAGTCTGAGGCCCCAAGGAAGACTGGGTAAGAAAATAGGGGAAAGGATTATTTTGTAGGTAATGCACTTGATATATGTTACCAATTATCTATTTATTTTTGCAGTACTAAGAATTGAACCTAGGAGTGGGTTATCACTGCACTATATGCCCTTTCCCTTTAAAAAAATTTATTTTTCCTTAAATTGCTCAGGCTAGACTCAAACTTCCAGTCCTCATGCCTTAGAGTGGTGAGACTACAGGCATATGGCTGGCTTTATATTTTGAGACAGGGTCTTGCTAAGTTGTTAAATTGCCCAGGCTGAACTCAAACTTGCAATCCTCCTACCTCAGCCTCCTGAGTATTAGGATTTCAGGCACACACCATCACGCCAGGCACTAGCTCTGTCTTTTACAACAGAAACACAGGCTTCCCTAAATCCAGTGGAAAAAAATCTCTGGTCCTTTCTTAGTACTCAGTATTATTTTAGTCATATCTGAGGATCGGAAAGACTGAGGAACTAGGGAAGGGTAAGTTTGACTCTCTTATTTCACTAAACCAGAAAAAAATCTTTTCTTAGTCAAGTCTTGTTTCTTCAGAGTTCTCCTTAGCTCTCAGCCTCTTCATGAAGAAGTGGGGTCTGGAATCCATAGCAGGTGGGTTTGGTGACAGAAAGTCTCACAGCACCCACGCACTTGGTAAACATTTAGCAAGTGAGGAAGACCATGTCACCATGTCATACTAAATAATCACCACCACTGAAGCAAAGGAGTTGGGCTCTAGGTCTTGATGCTACAAATAACTCACAAGTGGCTAAGTCCCTTCTGTAAACTCTTCCCTTCCATTCGCCCTTTCTTCCCCAAGAGAGGATTGTTTCTTGATAATTTCCTATAGACCCAGATCAAGAGGAGGCATGTACATGCAGAGGTGCTCCCCCCACCCAGGTGAACACACCTGCTTCCAGAATTTTCTGGACCAATAAAGATGCTCCCTCTCCCCAGGCTACTCCTAGGTACACAGTGCTTTCCAAATGCTGGATAATGAACTCTAAAGTAGATTAAAGTAACTTTCAGTGTCGTCTTGGTTTAGGTGCAAAAGTACTTTAACAATGCCATTCCCTGTTATCTGAGACCAAAGTTTTCTGGAAAACACTACTTCTGTGAGTTGTCACAGTTAAAACTTTCCTCTTATTTGGGGACCAGGTTTCCTAGGAAAGCCTCCTAAACATCTTCACTCATTCAACAAGCACTCACAGGAGACAGCTGGCTGGATAACCTTTTACTAACATAATCCCCCAAATTTGGTTTCTATCAGGGTAAAGGGCCTTGTCTGTCTGAGGAGGGTTTTCTGGGTAGACCAACAGGCCCAGGATTACCCTTCCAGTCTCTCCGGATCAGGAAGGATGTCACTGATACCAGAACCTGGACTTCTCAGCATATACACGCGTGTGCCTCTGATTGCGCAGTCTCCTGACCTTCTCTAGCACCTGGGCTCAAAGCATCTTCTAAGGGCTAGAAAGACCTTGGAACCCAGGAAGTGGAGAGGCCTTGCCAGAGGAAGGGCAAGGGCCAGACCTTCATTAGGCTGAAGAAAAACAGACAGAAACAGCCCCAATCCCCTGGTTTTGCAGGTTACAGAGTTGAAATACCAAGACTCAGAGACTTATCCGAGGTCACATAGCTAGTAAATCACAGAGCAGGACCTGAAAGTCCCTCTTCCCCTTAGTGGAGCCACTAGTACTTAATCTTCAAGTGGCAAATGGCCACATTCTTAATGAAGGCATCATTATCTAATAAAGAGAAATGACTTCTATGCTTGAAGGTGGGCAGGCTTTCCAATTTAATAAGTCTCAGTATTAGTAATATTGTTAGCATGGTAACAACACATAGATTTAATTAGAGCTGGGAGAGCTGAGGGGCAGAAGAGGGGGTCCACACCCTGAAAGCTGGCACCCTTTATTTGAATAAAACAGCTTGGAAGTTCAGAGGAAACTTAGTTAAAACCAATTAAGGAATTAAAAAGCCTGACCAATAAATCAGAAACTGCAGGTGGCAGACAAGTCCAAGGAGGAGGGCAGGCAGCCTGCAGCTACAGGGAGGAGGCTCTGGTCTTTTTAGTGTCAAGGCTGCTTTCAACACTGAGCAGGGCTGCACCTGGCCAGCTGGCCCAGGCTCTGGAGCTCCCTGGGAATGAGCAAAGAAAGCTGGGCATCCTGGGAAGTCAGGAGTGCAGAGCACCCACAGGCTAGAGTAGGACAGTGCCTGCTGGGCTCATAATAGCCCTCTGCCCAATAGGGCAGGAGTCCTTACTCTTCCTCCAGAGTCACCACCTTTAATCCCAGCTCTGAGAAAATGTAGGTGTTACTTGCCTGGGACTTTAGTCCCTTGTCTGTAGCTAGTACATGCCATAGGGCTGTTGCAAGGCTTACAGGAGCTGGGGGGAGGTGGGGAGACTTGGGACTTGGCCAAGAACAGGCACAAGATGATGGATCTTAGGTCAGAGTCTCCCCAAGATCCCACTTCCTACATGGTTGAGTTCTACCTCCTCTGTGCTCAGCTGGATGCTTCTAAGGAACCTGGTACATTCTCCACTTGGAGCACACTTGGGGGCTAGGCATGGACATGTCCCTAGACAATGGTCACAGACAGGACCAATGTAAACCCAACTGTCAAGCAAAGAAACTGCTCAGCAAATGGTCACGTTTCTTAAAAGATTTATCCCAGAGCTAAGTTGACAAGGCATGTGGAGTTGATAAGGCATTCTCAACTTTGCACAGCACATTGAAAGACAGCAGGCCATGTAAATAGCTGCTGTAGGCCAATCCTCTGCCAGAATGACCACCAGGGAACCAGCACCCACCCCTTCCAGGACAGTTGGCTCTAACAGCTTTCAGTGAGAAATAAGGATGAAGAGAGTCAACGCCAAAACCAGGATCAATGGGCCTGAGTCCTGTTTCCTTCTGCCTGTGTATAGGCTGGGGAGGGAGAGAAAGTCACCAAGTGGCAGCTCCTGCTGACCAAAGCCATGATGAAGAAGCATGAGGTAGGCCACATAGTACTTGTATTGGTCTTGAATCAGAGAACAGAGAACTGAGGAGGGGGTATGTTGTTGCTGCACCTCCCAGCTAGTAGCCCACACTACTTTGGCCTCTCTCTCCAGAGGACATTTATCTGGTTGAGAAGTGAGCATTTTTCTCATCTGTGAAAAGGGCACTCCCATCAGGAAACTGGACCTCCCAGCAGTGAAGGACTCAGTGCACTGCCTGGCCCTGCTCCATTAACTCATTCTTACAGCAACTTGGCCACTGCACCAAGCAAGGCACTTAGCCCTGGCAAAGCTCTGCTCTCGCTCTATAGCCATCCCTTCTAAGGCACTAAATGACCATAGAGTGCCTGCTGCATGGCCCAAAGGAAATACTACAGCTGTGGCTGGGTGGAGGGACCTGCTCAAATGCAGTTAGATACGGCCCGCCCCTCCCACCAGGTGAGAACAGCCTCAGCTGCAGCTTCTCTACCTTTGGGGAAGGCTGAGACCTAATGAGTCCCCTGATGTCACTTGGCAGTAGAAGGCAGGCAGAGAGGAAACAGTTCTAGAAATTCAAGAATGTGAGTCACGCACATTAGACACACCACCTTCTTCTGAGAAGGCCAGGGAACAAAGGCTAGATCTTGCTAGTGGAAGAGAAAAGAAAAAAAAAAAAAAAATCCTGTGCCTCATGGGATAGGAGAGAAACCCATCCCCTTCTCCCTCTGGTCCTCCTGGGTCAAAGTGGCTGAAAGAGTCACTGGGCATTCTGCGGCTGGACATGCTCCTAGCAATTCATGAAACTGAATAATCAGAAATCGCCCATATCAGGTGAGTATACCTGACATTAAATCTTATACCCACTCCCAGCAAACTTAGAACTATATACTCAGGCCACTCTGCAATTTTTGTAATATAGTGTAAATTATCTAGGGCCTTTCATCTCTCCCTTTCTGGCTCTCCTGGGAGAAACTTCTTTACACCCACCTTGGTGTAAAGAAGGAAGAGAAAGATACACAGAAATTATTGCAAGGGTGAGTTAAGAAGGGATTGAAAGGTCCACACAGGGAGGAAGCCAGAGACAGGCTGTTTGTCCAAGGTGGCCCTGAGGTCTTTCAATTTCCCATGGGCAATGCCAGTGGGGCGGGGACTGATTCCTGAGATAACCACCGTCAGTCATCTTCATTCAGTCATCTTTATTATCTGCTCTCCCTACACTGAAATCCTGAGTCTGACCACAAGGGATGAAAACCAGGCCTCTTCCAGACAGACAAGCACAGCACCGTGTACCTCGCTCCAGTTCGGTCACCCTCTGCAGCAGTGCATTCAGGGTGCTCTCAGTCTTCTGCCGGTGAGCGGAAGTCTCATTGTGGAGCAGAGACTTCTCATCCTCAAGCTCTGCCACCTTGCGAAGCAGCTGCCTCTCCAGCTCCCCAAGCCGCCGCTGGAGCACCTCTCTAAAGTCACTGGGCAGCCCTGTGGTGGATGCATTGGTGCGGAGCTGGAGCTTTCAATCAGAAGAGTGGGAGAGAAATATTCAGGCTGGTGGAGCAGAAATGGTGACATATAGTTCCAGTAACATGACCACATAGGGAGAAACCTCCAAAAACTTATCATTAAATCATACCAACGGCTCAAAAGGCTCTTGATGGGCCCTTTTAATTTAATTTTATTTTTTGGGGTGGGGAAAGGATTTCCAAAGTCAGAGGATTTCAAAGTCAGACAAGAATTACTCTGCTGCAATATTTGAAACTTGAGAATCTTATTTTCCCTCTTTTTTAAAAGCTGTTTTTCTCTTCTCACTAAAAAGTCAAAAATTAAACTGACACCCATAATTCTATGTCAGGTACAAACCAAAATACAGAGAGGACTTTTTTTCTTTTTCCTACAGAGTTAATTAGTGATACTCAAAGCTGGCGAGCTTTCATCTAGAAATGAAAACAACCTCAAAGTTCCAGAATGACGCAAACGTAAATAACTATGCTTGCAGAGACACCGCTGAAAAATGACAGGCATAAAATCTCATGAGTCTAAACTCCAGAAATCTTTGTTTTTAACGCTTTTCCTAAATCCTCACTTTCTGTTTCTCTTACACCTCTGCCATTAGCTCACTGCTGCCTAAGCCATGAGCCCTTGGCAAACTCTTTACCTCAGTTCTGTGTCCAAGTGCTCCAAATTATGAATTGCAGAAAATAGAACCTACCTCATACTGTTCATTGTTGCAGGAGTTAATATTAAATAATTTGCCTGACTCATATTTAGTACTCAAGAAATGTTAGCTGTTAGTAATCATAATGACTCACGGGATGTACAGATGCTAGAAATACTGTATTTAGCTCTCATGCCAAAAGAAACCCTCCAGCAATTCGGCAATCATTACCACCTGTAATTCAAACCTTGCCTTGCTAATAGGTGTTTTGATAAACGCTATTAACAGAAATGTCCACACTTCTTAAATAGGGTGGAAAGTAAAGAGGAAAATTAATTGAAGATTTTGCTTTCAAAGTTCCAAACTGTAGACATCTTTCAAGAAGGGAAGGTAATAAGATCCCTTCCCCCAAAGCAATCCGGAAGGGCACCTTAAAATGGTCCAAGTCTGTAGACAAGCACCTTGGAAGTTATGAGATTTACTTAGATGTGCTTTTGGGGGTCGTTGGTGACCCGCCGCTGCGCTATCTTTTCTCGGCACCCTCCCACCTCCCCTCCGCCCGCCCCTCCTTCCCCGCCCTCACTTCCTCTGGTCCAGCCGACCCAAAGTGAAAAGAAACCACCAGATGCCCGAGGCACCTGACCGCACGAGCAAGCCTCCGAGACAGACCTTGGCACAGCCAGCCAGAGCGCGTCCTGGTCCTGGATATTTCGTGCCCGGCTTGTCCCTCCGGGGTTACCAGCCAGGACCTCCTCAAGTTCCCCGTGGAACCGGTGCGTAGCCCTGGCGCGCTCGGGGAAGGTGGACGGTAGGTTAACCCTTTGCTTTCCAACAAGGAGACGAGGAAGGGTGGGAGGGAGAAAGAGGTCTGACTCAAGTAAACTCCAGACTAAGACTAAGACTAAGACCAAGGCCAAGACCCTTCCCTTGACCTGTAACAGTTTCTCTCGCTGACGATCTCATGTACCCGCTCCTCTCCCGAATCCTCCACCCACCAGCCGCCGAGGGCGTCACCCCCTGTATTCTCCACGCACCACTACCTCGAGGCTCTCCAGACGGTCCTTGAGAGTCTGCAGTGAGCGGCTGAGCTGCTCCACGACGTGGCCAGGGTCCCGCGGCAGGTCGCCCATGGTGTCCTTGCCCGTGGCCCCCGAGCCCCGCCCCTTGCCGCCTGCCAACCCCTCGCAGCGCGCCAGCTTGCCCGTGAGCTCGCGGATGGCCTCGCGCTGGGCGCCCAGCGTCTCCTTCTGCTGCACGACGGTCTCGCGCAGCTGCAGCACCGCGGCCCGCAGCTCCTCCTCGGGGCTCAGCGCGCCGCCCTGCATAGGCATCGCCGGTAGCGGGCAGCCGGCATGCACAGCCTCCGGGGGCAGCGCGGTGCATACGAAGCGGTTGCCGGGCACCGGCTTGTCCTGGGCCCGGGCGACCACGGCTAGCGCCACACCGGCGGCCAATAGCGCCAACATCCCGCTGCTGCCGCCGCGCTCAACTCAGCATCCGCGAACTGGAGGGCGGGTGCCGTCGGGGCGCTGGCAACTGGAGTGGCCGCGTGGACGACACAGCCAAGACCTCTTGCTGTCCTATAACTCCACTGGCCGCCTAGCGCAGCGGTCTGACTGGGCTCAGCCGCGCGCTCTTTCTTAAGCGGAGGGGGCGGGAGACTCGGCGCGTGGGGCGCGCGCCGCAAGCTCTGATTGGTCCATCTGAGTGCGCGTCACGCTGGGGGCGGAGTTGGGGGCGCTCCTCAAGGAGCGCGGGGTTGTTGGGTGGGCGCGTGGGCCGAAGCCTCAAGTGGGAGTGTGAGGTCCCAGGGTCCCCAGGAAGGGAGCCCTGAAGTCCCCAAATACCTCAGTGCCCTGACGAACGTCGGCCGGCCGGGCTTAGGCACTCCTGGAACACACCCGAGGATGCGGGCTGAGGAGAAGCCGCGAGGCTCCAAGCGCCCACGAGTGGCTGCGGGCTTCCGGCGCGGCGCGAAAAACCCTGAAGGGGAGGTTACCCCACTTCCCACAGTGGAGACCGCGGTGGGACTCAAGACCCGGACGTAGACGCCAGCCGCCCCCGCCGCAGGGTGGGCTTCTTCCCTCTGCAGGCGGGATGGAGCCGCACGACGGCCGCCTCCGGAGCCCGACGGCCTCACGTTCCCCGCCCCCACCCGGCCTGCTCTGGCCGTTTCCACAGTCTGCGGGGCGGGACCAGGCGCCCACGCAGTTGGACGAAGGCTACATCGTGTAAGCCGGCGACAGCCCTCTAGTCAGTGAGCTTATTACGATTGTGAGGATGTCCCACTGGAATCATTGCGATGGTGCCACGCCACGGCGGCGTACAACTGTGCCCCGTCCTTGTAAATAGCGTTGGGGTGGGGAGCACAACATCTGCTTTTCCAATTGAGACCACTGCGCACAGATTCTTGGAGAGAACAGATAATGCACAGAAAACCCCAGAAGGGAGTAGCAAATTTGTTTCAAAATCTTATCCGTTACTTACAAATAAGTTCAGAGGATTTTTTTTTCCTTTTTTTTTTTTTTTTTTTTTTTCTTAAGTACAGCTACAGGCTGAGCTGGTTTACAGTGCATTAAAAATGGAAATCTTTTTTTCTGTGCTTTTAAAGAAATCTTGTTGCTAGGTCATTAATCACATTATCCATTCTACCAGAAACAAATGGATTTGTCACTTGGGCACAGAAGCTAAGGTTGATGCTGAAAACAAATTGTATCAAAATAAATGAAATTATTATGATAATATAAAGTAGACTGCGGTGATTAATCTCTAGAAACCAAATTCTGACCTGCTTTGCACTTCAAACAATAGCTTCTGTTATGTAAATAGTTGTGAGGTTTTCAAGGACAATGTTGGTAAATTAAAAAAAGTTCTATTGATGAAAATCTCTTCAAGGATAAAAAATAGAGGCAGGAAACCTGGTCTACACATTATGTAAAGCAGAGGACAATGAGGAATGATTCAGGTAAGAATATTCATCAGTGGGAAAGGTATGAGGTGGGAGGTAGGGGGAGTAGTGGGCTTGTGTCATTGTTGGTCTGTATCATCAGTTTCACCTTGTAAATATGACCTTGAATAGACTTCTTCCTGAGTTTGAAAACTCTGAAAGTTTAAATAAGCCCACATATACCCAAACTGCAGTGACAGCAACATGGTTTCAAAAGCACTTTATGAAATGTTGCATTGTAGATCATTCCATGTCTGAAACAACTTCAGACATGCTCAGAATTACTCAGATAAAGATGTGACCTTTTACTTTTCCACTCCAAAGTTTGATGTTCGTTTACTCATATACCTAGGTAGATCTTAACTAGATGTGACAATAGATTATTCTTGTGCCTATATGGCACTATATATCCTTTCTTGACATACACTAATTGTATTTGCAGCTGCTTGAAAGAGAGGCTTGTTCATTTAATAATTAAATAAAATCAAGTGTATATCCAGAATTCTAATTTCCTCTGAAGAAAGAAGGCAGTGTACGAGAAGACATAAAAATAGCATATATCCCCAAATAATTACTGTTAAATTTCTTAAAAGAAATTCTAGTGTGAGAAGTGATCAGTGAAATTTCCAAAGCCCAGATGGAACAAGCCCGGCATTGGAGATGTTATTTTCTCAGGAGTCAGTAAAATTAGAGGGCTTAGTTAACAGGGTAAATGTTATTTAGGGTTTTATTTTATCTTCATAGTGCAGTGGAAAATCTGCTGGTTTAGGAATGAGGAGTTCAAGTCCTAATACCAACTGTCACTAGCTAAGTAGTTTGGGATGAGGCATTTCTCCTGTCTGGACCTTCATTTCCCTGTGTATGAGATAAGGGAATTAGGCTAGACACTTAGCAGCCTTTCTGGCTCTATTCAAGAGCTTGGTGTTTGGAAAAGAAGAGCTAACTGTTCAGTGTGACAGAGATTTCAGAACACGTTTCTTTTCTGTGTGTGTGGAAACCACCTGTAGTGAAGGGTATGTATGGAAAGGCAGGCTGATTGTGTCATACTGCAGGTCATACTTTTATACAAGCAGATGCAATAACTGTGGTTGAGACCTGTTTTCAGTAACATGGTGGCACATTCTTTACTCACAACCCAAGAAAGACCCTGCAGGTGTGACTCATACTACCAATGAGAATAGTTTTGTGAGTGGCAGAGACCAGGGCCTACAGATTTTCCTCCATTTGAAAAGTCGTGCAGATCTGCAGCAGTGAATCAGCACCGCCTAATCCTTTAGTGTAACTGATGCTGCAGCATAGTAACCACCCACTCATTCACTATGTCTGCTGGTCCCAGGTCAGCTGAGAGCTCAGTATGGACTGAAACCATGTGCTGGGAATCCTGATGAGCTCATTCTATCTCCATTTATTGCCCCATCTGTTTAGCTCCCTTGTTCTTCTCACATGCATTTTTATCTTGGTCTTCTGAGAAATGTGCTAATTTTCCCCATGGTGTCAGAGGCTCCCATCTTTCTTTTTCTTTCTTTCTTTTCTTTTCTTTTCTTTTTTACATTTCCTCTTTACTCAGTGCCAACGAGCAAGTCAAGGATGGGGAAGTTAAGATTGGGGGTGTGAGCTCCCTAACACAGAATCCAAGCACAGCTCCCTGTGTACATGACTTGGACACTGTACTTGGTGCTGAATTTCAGTCAAAAAAGAAATATAAGTGGAGTATGTGTGTGTTTCAGTGCCAGTAAAACAATAGTTGGAGGCTTCAAAGGATCTTGACTAATCCTCTTTATGCACAAAATGCTAAGACCCTTTCTAGCGAGGGATTTTTCATTAGGCCAGACTGCCTCAAAGAGTAAAAACAGCTTTAGCTTTGGAGTAAAAGGGCTCTTGTTTCAGTCCAGATTTATATCTTACCATTTAACCTTGAAAGAATAGCTTACCCTCTCTGACTCTCAGTTTTCTCATCTCTCAAATTAAAGCTAAATTTGCTAATAAAGTTTATCTGCTTGTGTGAAGGAGCTACTTGCTGTATAACCAAGGGGGGAAAAATTTTTTTTTGGAAGCTTAAATGAGACAAAAATCTGTGAACACGTATGGCATATGTCAAGTGCACAATGATGATAATTGTCCTTTTATTCCATGGCAATCAGACTTAAATTATATGTCCTATAAAAACAAAACTTTAGTTTTCCTTTATTTTGTACAATGTCACTGATAAATAAGGTAGCAATCTTGAGAAAGAACAGGTCAACCTCCTTAGAGAAATAGGAGAGTAAGAACTTCAGGAAAGTTTACTTGTGTCTCAGCAAGAGAAAGATATCCTACTCTGGGTTTTTCTTAAAAGGTGAAGAATGGTGCTATTTTTTAGAAATTATTTTTAATTTTTTTTAATTTAGTACAGGGTGTACAAGGGTCTACAGGGTCTCACTACACAGATCGGACTCGTAGTGATTCTCCTGTTTCAGCCTCCCAAGTGCTGGGATTACAGGTGTGCACCACCACTTCCAGGCTCAGTTGCCATCTCAGAGAGCCCTGGGGGCGGAGCTGGCATAGCATGCTGGGAATCCTGGCTGCTGCGCTTTGCCTAAGCAGACACTTTAGTCCGCTGACCTTCTTGGCCTGCCCAGCATGGTGTTATTGATCTTTAACCTGGAAATTCACTCGTAGTCAACTATTTGACATCTACACTAACAGAGTATATCACTAGTCCATATCATTCAACCCAACTAAAAAGTTTGTGATATTGAATATTTCAGCAATTCTGAGTTTGCATTGCTATAGGGATCTAATATGTTCCCTTGAGATAAGGCAAATTTGCTTACTTCAGTACATCTGAATTTGTCTTGAATAACCTATTTGTGGTTTAATTTGGGAGCATGTGATATACAACACTGAGTTCCAGGAAATGTTGCTGTTCAAGGGATGATCACATGTAGCTGGAGAACTATGGTTTGGGGGATTGGTTGTGAATAATCACACAGATGATTCCATCAAGCTGCTTGGTGGCATCCTCTGATTTAAGCAATAGAATAACTCACTAGATAAGTAAGTATGATATCTTAGCTTAGTTTTTAAATGTAAAAAATGGTCAACTGAGGTGGAAGGAGACTCCTGGAGGAAGGGACTTCATGAGCTTGGTTTGCTCTGAGGAAATCTAAAAATGTAATTTTAATTTCTCAATATTGGGAAACATTAAGATACTGCCTCACTTTTACACCAGATACAAGTTGCAAAATTGGCCTAAGTCTGATAAAGATTTGTAGCTCAATATCTCCATGTGTTTTAAACACATAAGGAGCTTGTGTGAATCTTTGAAAGTGAGATTTAGAAGAGATTTTATAGAATCTTGAAGACTAGGAAACAGTTTAAGAAAGATTAAATGGGCATAAGACTACTTAACAGCAGGGCAAAGGTGGAACTCAGGCTTGTTGGCTCCTAGTAAAGAGCCTCTTTTCTCTGTACCATTTTCCTGTGTCACTCATTATAACCCATCAAAATGTTTTTCTTCAAAAATTTCTTTATTAAAATTAAAAATTTGCTATGAATTCCAATGGTTTCTGTCATTCTCAAATTCTTGAATCATTCATTATTATTGATTAAATCTTTAAATTAAAATTTTCCATTTTTAGTTTCTGTTCTTGTATTCTGATTTTCTCCCTTGCTTTATCAGCCAACCTTCTGCCTTTTTTCCTTCCTTCTTTCCCTCTTCCTTCTCTCTGTTCTATTTTTATTGGACCTTCTTTCACTGCCTTCCTCCTCAGTGCATGTGTCCAAAGTTTAGTGGTCAATAGCTTCCTTCTTTCTCTCACTGTATTCTCTGCTCTAACAGTTGTGTGTTTTTTAGTTATATTCAGTAACTATCTCTGATCTGAGCTAGGCTCCAGAATATAATAAACCAGTTACATGTTGGACATCTCAAGAATTCACTGTAAGCATTTTTAGCCCCATATATCCTCAACTAATTTATTCTTCTCTTCCTCATCTTTCTTATTCATCCTTATATATTATCTATTTCCTGTATCATCAGTGTTTTACGTATCATCCAAACTCAGACCTTTGCAGTAATCTGTATGTCCTTCTCTAACCTCATTCAAATTCTAGTTAGTTTCTAAATCTTAATCCTACTTTTACAATATATCAACTCAATTTTCACTATTACAACCTTATTTTGTTCTAAATGATACAGTTGTCTCCTAGCCAAACTTTCCAATCTACATCTTTATTTCAGTTTACATTCTATTGCCAGATCAGAATTTCTGAGGAAAAAGGTCAAGCGTTGAATTGAGCTCCCCTGATCAGAAACCTCTGGTATTTCCTATGAAAATGTGTAAACTCTTTGGTCTCCATCATTCATTCCCCACCTTTCAGTTCAACTCTATTTTCTACTGTACAGTGCTTAATCTACCCTTTAATCCAAAGTAAACTGAGGCTTTTCACTTATAACTCACTTTTTTCCCTCCTCCAGGTTTGGAGCTTAGGTTGTTTTCTACCTTTGGAATGAACTTTCTTCCATTTCTAGAATCGCAAAGCCCACTCATTCTTACATGCAATTCTTACTGTTTACAAGCCACATTCTACAGAAAGTTTACCTTGTCTATACTTAGTTTCAAATGATACTAAAAGGATGATAGTTTATTATATACTATTTCTCTTTCTACTTTAATCCCCATATTATAATATCTTTTCTATTAAACTCTTTCATGTGGGCAATTTCTAAGGTTGGTGTACTTCCTTCTTTCCATAAATCTATTGTCTTTGTGCACAATCATAGTAGTGATACAGAAAAGAAACCAAGAGGATTTTGCTTAACATACAGCCTGTTATGCAACTTCATAAGAAGAAAGTCACTGTATTAGAATGGAAATAGATATTTTGAGAAGTTGGGAATTAGATTATCCCTTCAAAGGACAGTGAAGTACATGATAGAAAATTCAGGGGGTCAGGAGAGAGGGCAAAGGAAGGGAACGTTGAAGCCATTTGAGAAAAACAAGATATGTGGTTAGTAATCTCTGATTTGTAGTCCTTTGTTCCAAATTTGTTCACTGTTTCCAAGGGTACTTTAAGACAAATTTATCTCATTTCTAGTAAATATCACTCACCTATCATCTACAAGTGAGGAACATGTAATTGTTTAACCAGGCAACTAGAATATCCACTTGCAAGAATGAATAAAGTGAATAGTAACAATATTCTCCTTTTAATTGAGCAAAAGAAAGTGGGAATTTGTATCTGAAATGTCTACACATCCCCTGCTTTCTGATTCTTCCATCTGGATACCCAGAGGGAAGTGTCAGAGAAGTGGTGGTGGGGGTGGGGGTGTTTCATACTTTTTCATCAGGCTATACAGTATAACACCACTCACTCAGTGGGGTTAAGATGAACTTATAAAGAAATAGACCTGTCTCCCAGCACTATCAAAATAGGTCCTGAGTCCAGTGAGCAATTGGCATTAGAGGAACTGAACTAAAAAATGTCTTTGGTGATGTTGATTTTGAACAGACTAGGTTCAGTATATCCTTGAGCTGTTGACTAAAATCCTTATTGGCTCTTTGATCTCACATGAGTCACTTATTCCTCCTAGAATCCTAGTTTCATACCTAAGATAACCTCTTGGCTGAGTGAAAAGTGCAAAGAGACTGCATATTTCAGATTGCTAATCAGAGAGAAATTGTACCATTACCAGCCTCCATCAGGAAAATATGTTCAAATGTGTTCCAGATATCCCGTTGCCATCTCTATGCAGCTCTAGACCACATGAAGTGAATTAAAGCCTTCATGTACATCACTGCTTTGTGGCAGAGACAGTAGCAGCACATTCCATCCAGACTCTTTCTTCTCTTGCTCTGTGATTTCAGCCCAGCTAATAAACAGTCCATCTAAGTTGACGAGGGTGAAGGGCATTTCCCTTAAACTA
Organism: Octodon degus; assembly: GCF_000260255.1. NCBI lineage: Eukaryota > Metazoa > Chordata > Mammalia > Rodentia > Octodontidae > Octodon > Octodon degus. The sequence goes on along the minus strand of NW_004524607.1, from coordinate 17,559,454 downwards.
AGCAGGTTAAATAAATCAATTTTCCAAGTAGCATTTCCTCTCCTCTTCAGCAAGAATCAGTCAAATCATTTTTAACTCCCCAAGTCAGTCCCATCTTTTGTGGAAACTAATGCTATATTAAGTTTGTTTTAACAGCTAGCTTTCTAAAAACTACATAAAGTAGTAAAAGGTTAGAGAACAAAGGCGTAAAGCTGTATTGCAACCTGGAGTCTTTAGCTTTGACAGATAAGGTCAATTTAATGCAAAAAAAAAAAAAAAAAAAAAAAAAACCACCTCATGGCATATGAAAGCAAAAGGAATCTACGTCAATATGTGATATTTTAAGTTAAAGCTTGAATTTCCTTCTTATATTTTGATTTTTCTTTGCCATCCTCATCCTGACTCTAAAAAGAATTCTCTCAATTTTAGAACCCTGATAACAAAATAAATATGCATTAAACATGTTACTTGAAACCACAGAGGATATTTTCATGTTTAATCTTTATTTTTAAACCAGTACATTGTATTATAAGTTCTGGTTTGAAAATCACTGAGGCCAGTAAGTAAAAAGAATATGCATGTGTTTGCTGGGGGATGTGCTGAGGTGAGTGATGAGGTGGAGAGATTGTTATTTCCTTTACAACTGCAATCAACTTTAACCCTCAAATTATTACCTAAATGCAATTCACAATATTCAAATCTTGCTGAAGGTTATCTGATAAACTGGCCAGGAAATATTATACCAATTGGTAATAATAAAAGATACTTTGTTTTTGTTTACTTCTGTGTCTCTTGTGCTAAAACATTGCCTGGCATGTTGTAAATTCTCAAATATTTGCTGTAAAAGGTGTATTGTGTACAGAGGCCATATCCTTCACAAAATACTATTCCTATGAGCAGGATCTTAACTTCTTGATCAAGGGTTACATAACGGCCTGCCTTATTTCTGAAAATTATGGGGGCAAGACTGTTATATAGCAATTGTAATGACATTGGAAATTTCTATGTCTAGGAAAAGGAACAGAACCAAAACCTCTCCAATATTGACTGTCTTTTGAGGAGTTAGAGAATAGTGGAATGACCTCTCCCTAGAGAATGAAAATTCTTTAAAAACATCCAAAACTGAGAATCGTTTTTAAAAGATTCTTCCCTGGAGAAAGCCCAAGCTATTCTCTTTATCACTGTAGTTAACATCGCTAATGGAACCTCCATCAGTATCCAAGCCACAAAGATACATACTCACGAACACTTCAAATGGAATCTTGAAAATACGAAGCAAAGGGTAAGAACATTCGTTTACCTCCAGCATTGTTTATGCCATGGTTACCATAATTCTACAGCTACAACATTTTTCTTAAATGCAGTGCTTGGGGAATCTTTAGGCTGGCAAAGGTTAAACAAAAGTTATTTTTATGATCTTCTCAAACTTGTGGGTTGATATTGATAATTAGGAGGTACAAAAGACTTGTTTGTCCCCTTGGCCCAAATTAAAAATGACCCTAGTGAAATACTGTGGAATCATCATCAAACATCTTTATAAGCACTTACTTTCAGAAGACTATTTTGACAAATGTGAAACTAAAATGCCT
>NW_004524607.1:17512024-17557786 GCF_000260255.1 Octodon degus | reverse complement strand
GAACAGATAATGCACAGAAAACCCCAGAAGGGAGTAGCAAATTTGTTTCAAAATCTTATCCGTTACTTACAAATAAGTTCAGAGGATTTTTTTTTTTTTTTTTTTTTTTTTTTCTTAAGTACAGCTACAGGCTGAGCTGGTTTACAGTGCATTAAAAATGGAAATCTTTTTTTCTGTGCTTTTAAAGAAATCTTGTTGCTAGGTCATTAATCACATTATCCATTCTACCAGAAACAAATGGATTTGTCACTTGGGCACAGAAGCTAAGGTTGATGCTGAAAACAAATTGTATCAAAATAAATGAAATTATTATGATAATATAAAGTAGACTGCGGTGATTAATCTCTAGAAACCAAATTCTGACCTGCTTTGCACTTCAAACAATAGCTTCTGTTATGTAAATAGTTGTGAGGTTTTCAAGGACAATGTTGGTAAATTAAAAAAAGTTCTATTGATGAAAATCTCTTCAAGGATAAAAAATAGAGGCAGGAAACCTGGTCTACACATTATGTAAAGCAGAGGACAATGAGGAATGATTCAGGTAAGAATATTCATCAGTGGGAAAGGTATGAGGTGGGAGGTAGGGGGAGTAGTGGGCTTGTGTCATTGTTGGTCTGTATCATCAGTTTCACCTTGTAAATATGACCTTGAATAGACTTCTTCCTGAGTTTGAAAACTCTGAAAGTTTAAATAAGCCCACATATACCCAAACTGCAGTGACAGCAACATGGTTTCAAAAGCACTTTATGAAATGTTGCATTGTAGATCATTCCATGTCTGAAACAACTTCAGACATGCTCAGAATTACTCAGATAAAGATGTGACCTTTTACTTTTCCACTCCAAAGTTTGATGTTCGTTTACTCATATACCTAGGTAGATCTTAACTAGATGTGACAATAGATTATTCTTGTGCCTATATGGCACTATATATCCTTTCTTGACATACACTAATTGTATTTGCAGCTGCTTGAAAGAGAGGCTTGTTCATTTAATAATTAAATAAAATCAAGTGTATATCCAGAATTCTAATTTCCTCTGAAGAAAGAAGGCAGTGTACGAGAAGACATAAAAATAGCATATATCCCCAAATAATTACTGTTAAATTTCTTAAAAGAAATTCTAGTGTGAGAAGTGATCAGTGAAATTTCCAAAGCCCAGATGGAACAAGCCCGGCATTGGAGATGTTATTTTCTCAGGAGTCAGTAAAATTAGAGGGCTTAGTTAACAGGGTAAATGTTATTTAGGGTTTTATTTTATCTTCATAGTGCAGTGGAAAATCTGCTGGTTTAGGAATGAGGAGTTCAAGTCCTAATACCAACTGTCACTAGCTAAGTAGTTTGGGATGAGGCATTTCTCCTGTCTGGACCTTCATTTCCCTGTGTATGAGATAAGGGAATTAGGCTAGACACTTAGCAGCCTTTCTGGCTCTATTCAAGAGCTTGGTGTTTGGAAAAGAAGAGCTAACTGTTCAGTGTGACAGAGATTTCAGAACACGTTTCTTTTCTGTGTGTGTGGAAACCACCTGTAGTGAAGGGTATGTATGGAAAGGCAGGCTGATTGTGTCATACTGCAGGTCATACTTTTATACAAGCAGATGCAATAACTGTGGTTGAGACCTGTTTTCAGTAACATGGTGGCACATTCTTTACTCACAACCCAAGAAAGACCCTGCAGGTGTGACTCATACTACCAATGAGAATAGTTTTGTGAGTGGCAGAGACCAGGGCCTACAGATTTTCCTCCATTTGAAAAGTCGTGCAGATCTGCAGCAGTGAATCAGCACCGCCTAATCCTTTAGTGTAACTGATGCTGCAGCATAGTAACCACCCACTCATTCACTATGTCTGCTGGTCCCAGGTCAGCTGAGAGCTCAGTATGGACTGAAACCATGTGCTGGGAATCCTGATGAGCTCATTCTATCTCCATTTATTGCCCCATCTGTTTAGCTCCCTTGTTCTTCTCACATGCATTTTTATCTTGGTCTTCTGAGAAATGTGCTAATTTTCCCCATGGTGTCAGAGGCTCCCATCTTTCTTTTTCTTTCTTTCTTTTCTTTTCTTTTCTTTTTTACATTTCCTCTTTACTCAGTGCCAACGAGCAAGTCAAGGATGGGGAAGTTAAGATTGGGGGTGTGAGCTCCCTAACACAGAATCCAAGCACAGCTCCCTGTGTACATGACTTGGACACTGTACTTGGTGCTGAATTTCAGTCAAAAAAGAAATATAAGTGGAGTATGTGTGTGTTTCAGTGCCAGTAAAACAATAGTTGGAGGCTTCAAAGGATCTTGACTAATCCTCTTTATGCACAAAATGCTAAGACCCTTTCTAGCGAGGGATTTTTCATTAGGCCAGACTGCCTCAAAGAGTAAAAACAGCTTTAGCTTTGGAGTAAAAGGGCTCTTGTTTCAGTCCAGATTTATATCTTACCATTTAACCTTGAAAGAATAGCTTACCCTCTCTGACTCTCAGTTTTCTCATCTCTCAAATTAAAGCTAAATTTGCTAATAAAGTTTATCTGCTTGTGTGAAGGAGCTACTTGCTGTATAACCAAGGGGGGAAAAATTTTTTTTTGGAAGCTTAAATGAGACAAAAATCTGTGAACACGTATGGCATATGTCAAGTGCACAATGATGATAATTGTCCTTTTATTCCATGGCAATCAGACTTAAATTATATGTCCTATAAAAACAAAACTTTAGTTTTCCTTTATTTTGTACAATGTCACTGATAAATAAGGTAGCAATCTTGAGAAAGAACAGGTCAACCTCCTTAGAGAAATAGGAGAGTAAGAACTTCAGGAAAGTTTACTTGTGTCTCAGCAAGAGAAAGATATCCTACTCTGGGTTTTTCTTAAAAGGTGAAGAATGGTGCTATTTTTTAGAAATTATTTTTAATTTTTTTTAATTTAGTACAGGGTGTACAAGGGTCTACAGGGTCTCACTACACAGATCGGACTCGTAGTGATTCTCCTGTTTCAGCCTCCCAAGTGCTGGGATTACAGGTGTGCACCACCACTTCCAGGCTCAGTTGCCATCTCAGAGAGCCCTGGGGGCGGAGCTGGCATAGCATGCTGGGAATCCTGGCTGCTGCGCTTTGCCTAAGCAGACACTTTAGTCCGCTGACCTTCTTGGCCTGCCCAGCATGGTGTTATTGATCTTTAACCTGGAAATTCACTCGTAGTCAACTATTTGACATCTACACTAACAGAGTATATCACTAGTCCATATCATTCAACCCAACTAAAAAGTTTGTGATATTGAATATTTCAGCAATTCTGAGTTTGCATTGCTATAGGGATCTAATATGTTCCCTTGAGATAAGGCAAATTTGCTTACTTCAGTACATCTGAATTTGTCTTGAATAACCTATTTGTGGTTTAATTTGGGAGCATGTGATATACAACACTGAGTTCCAGGAAATGTTGCTGTTCAAGGGATGATCACATGTAGCTGGAGAACTATGGTTTGGGGGATTGGTTGTGAATAATCACACAGATGATTCCATCAAGCTGCTTGGTGGCATCCTCTGATTTAAGCAATAGAATAACTCACTAGATAAGTAAGTATGATATCTTAGCTTAGTTTTTAAATGTAAAAAATGGTCAACTGAGGTGGAAGGAGACTCCTGGAGGAAGGGACTTCATGAGCTTGGTTTGCTCTGAGGAAATCTAAAAATGTAATTTTAATTTCTCAATATTGGGAAACATTAAGATACTGCCTCACTTTTACACCAGATACAAGTTGCAAAATTGGCCTAAGTCTGATAAAGATTTGTAGCTCAATATCTCCATGTGTTTTAAACACATAAGGAGCTTGTGTGAATCTTTGAAAGTGAGATTTAGAAGAGATTTTATAGAATCTTGAAGACTAGGAAACAGTTTAAGAAAGATTAAATGGGCATAAGACTACTTAACAGCAGGGCAAAGGTGGAACTCAGGCTTGTTGGCTCCTAGTAAAGAGCCTCTTTTCTCTGTACCATTTTCCTGTGTCACTCATTATAACCCATCAAAATGTTTTTCTTCAAAAATTTCTTTATTAAAATTAAAAATTTGCTATGAATTCCAATGGTTTCTGTCATTCTCAAATTCTTGAATCATTCATTATTATTGATTAAATCTTTAAATTAAAATTTTCCATTTTTAGTTTCTGTTCTTGTATTCTGATTTTCTCCCTTGCTTTATCAGCCAACCTTCTGCCTTTTTTCCTTCCTTCTTTCCCTCTTCCTTCTCTCTGTTCTATTTTTATTGGACCTTCTTTCACTGCCTTCCTCCTCAGTGCATGTGTCCAAAGTTTAGTGGTCAATAGCTTCCTTCTTTCTCTCACTGTATTCTCTGCTCTAACAGTTGTGTGTTTTTTAGTTATATTCAGTAACTATCTCTGATCTGAGCTAGGCTCCAGAATATAATAAACCAGTTACATGTTGGACATCTCAAGAATTCACTGTAAGCATTTTTAGCCCCATATATCCTCAACTAATTTATTCTTCTCTTCCTCATCTTTCTTATTCATCCTTATATATTATCTATTTCCTGTATCATCAGTGTTTTACGTATCATCCAAACTCAGACCTTTGCAGTAATCTGTATGTCCTTCTCTAACCTCATTCAAATTCTAGTTAGTTTCTAAATCTTAATCCTACTTTTACAATATATCAACTCAATTTTCACTATTACAACCTTATTTTGTTCTAAATGATACAGTTGTCTCCTAGCCAAACTTTCCAATCTACATCTTTATTTCAGTTTACATTCTATTGCCAGATCAGAATTTCTGAGGAAAAAGGTCAAGCGTTGAATTGAGCTCCCCTGATCAGAAACCTCTGGTATTTCCTATGAAAATGTGTAAACTCTTTGGTCTCCATCATTCATTCCCCACCTTTCAGTTCAACTCTATTTTCTACTGTACAGTGCTTAATCTACCCTTTAATCCAAAGTAAACTGAGGCTTTTCACTTATAACTCACTTTTTTCCCTCCTCCAGGTTTGGAGCTTAGGTTGTTTTCTACCTTTGGAATGAACTTTCTTCCATTTCTAGAATCGCAAAGCCCACTCATTCTTACATGCAATTCTTACTGTTTACAAGCCACATTCTACAGAAAGTTTACCTTGTCTATACTTAGTTTCAAATGATACTAAAAGGATGATAGTTTATTATATACTATTTCTCTTTCTACTTTAATCCCCATATTATAATATCTTTTCTATTAAACTCTTTCATGTGGGCAATTTCTAAGGTTGGTGTACTTCCTTCTTTCCATAAATCTATTGTCTTTGTGCACAATCATAGTAGTGATACAGAAAAGAAACCAAGAGGATTTTGCTTAACATACAGCCTGTTATGCAACTTCATAAGAAGAAAGTCACTGTATTAGAATGGAAATAGATATTTTGAGAAGTTGGGAATTAGATTATCCCTTCAAAGGACAGTGAAGTACATGATAGAAAATTCAGGGGGTCAGGAGAGAGGGCAAAGGAAGGGAACGTTGAAGCCATTTGAGAAAAACAAGATATGTGGTTAGTAATCTCTGATTTGTAGTCCTTTGTTCCAAATTTGTTCACTGTTTCCAAGGGTACTTTAAGACAAATTTATCTCATTTCTAGTAAATATCACTCACCTATCATCTACAAGTGAGGAACATGTAATTGTTTAACCAGGCAACTAGAATATCCACTTGCAAGAATGAATAAAGTGAATAGTAACAATATTCTCCTTTTAATTGAGCAAAAGAAAGTGGGAATTTGTATCTGAAATGTCTACACATCCCCTGCTTTCTGATTCTTCCATCTGGATACCCAGAGGGAAGTGTCAGAGAAGTGGTGGTGGGGGTGGGGGTGTTTCATACTTTTTCATCAGGCTATACAGTATAACACCACTCACTCAGTGGGGTTAAGATGAACTTATAAAGAAATAGACCTGTCTCCCAGCACTATCAAAATAGGTCCTGAGTCCAGTGAGCAATTGGCATTAGAGGAACTGAACTAAAAAATGTCTTTGGTGATGTTGATTTTGAACAGACTAGGTTCAGTATATCCTTGAGCTGTTGACTAAAATCCTTATTGGCTCTTTGATCTCACATGAGTCACTTATTCCTCCTAGAATCCTAGTTTCATACCTAAGATAACCTCTTGGCTGAGTGAAAAGTGCAAAGAGACTGCATATTTCAGATTGCTAATCAGAGAGAAATTGTACCATTACCAGCCTCCATCAGGAAAATATGTTCAAATGTGTTCCAGATATCCCGTTGCCATCTCTATGCAGCTCTAGACCACATGAAGTGAATTAAAGCCTTCATGTACATCACTGCTTTGTGGCAGAGACAGTAGCAGCACATTCCATCCAGACTCTTTCTTCTCTTGCTCTGTGATTTCAGCCCAGCTAATAAACAGTCCATCTAAGTTGACGAGGGTGAAGGGCATTTCCCTTAAACTAAGCAGGTTAAATAAATCAATTTTCCAAGTAGCATTTCCTCTCCTCTTCAGCAAGAATCAGTCAAATCATTTTTAACTCCCCAAGTCAGTCCCATCTTTTGTGGAAACTAATGCTATATTAAGTTTGTTTTAACAGCTAGCTTTCTAAAAACTACATAAAGTAGTAAAAGGTTAGAGAACAAAGGCGTAAAGCTGTATTGCAACCTGGAGTCTTTAGCTTTGACAGATAAGGTCAATTTAATGCAAAAAAAAAAAAAAAAAAAAAAAAAACCACCTCATGGCATATGAAAGCAAAAGGAATCTACGTCAATATGTGATATTTTAAGTTAAAGCTTGAATTTCCTTCTTATATTTTGATTTTTCTTTGCCATCCTCATCCTGACTCTAAAAAGAATTCTCTCAATTTTAGAACCCTGATAACAAAATAAATATGCATTAAACATGTTACTTGAAACCACAGAGGATATTTTCATGTTTAATCTTTATTTTTAAACCAGTACATTGTATTATAAGTTCTGGTTTGAAAATCACTGAGGCCAGTAAGTAAAAAGAATATGCATGTGTTTGCTGGGGGATGTGCTGAGGTGAGTGATGAGGTGGAGAGATTGTTATTTCCTTTACAACTGCAATCAACTTTAACCCTCAAATTATTACCTAAATGCAATTCACAATATTCAAATCTTGCTGAAGGTTATCTGATAAACTGGCCAGGAAATATTATACCAATTGGTAATAATAAAAGATACTTTGTTTTTGTTTACTTCTGTGTCTCTTGTGCTAAAACATTGCCTGGCATGTTGTAAATTCTCAAATATTTGCTGTAAAAGGTGTATTGTGTACAGAGGCCATATCCTTCACAAAATACTATTCCTATGAGCAGGATCTTAACTTCTTGATCAAGGGTTACATAACGGCCTGCCTTATTTCTGAAAATTATGGGGGCAAGACTGTTATATAGCAATTGTAATGACATTGGAAATTTCTATGTCTAGGAAAAGGAACAGAACCAAAACCTCTCCAATATTGACTGTCTTTTGAGGAGTTAGAGAATAGTGGAATGACCTCTCCCTAGAGAATGAAAATTCTTTAAAAACATCCAAAACTGAGAATCGTTTTTAAAAGATTCTTCCCTGGAGAAAGCCCAAGCTATTCTCTTTATCACTGTAGTTAACATCGCTAATGGAACCTCCATCAGTATCCAAGCCACAAAGATACATACTCACGAACACTTCAAATGGAATCTTGAAAATACGAAGCAAAGGGTAAGAACATTCGTTTACCTCCAGCATTGTTTATGCCATGGTTACCATAATTCTACAGCTACAACATTTTTCTTAAATGCAGTGCTTGGGGAATCTTTAGGCTGGCAAAGGTTAAACAAAAGTTATTTTTATGATCTTCTCAAACTTGTGGGTTGATATTGATAATTAGGAGGTACAAAAGACTTGTTTGTCCCCTTGGCCCAAATTAAAAATGACCCTAGTGAAATACTGTGGAATCATCATCAAACATCTTTATAAGCACTTACTTTCAGAAGACTATTTTGACAAATGTGAAACTAAAATGCCTTTGACAAAAGCTAGCACATTGACCTACTCTGTGATTAGTGCCTGAGCTGATGGATTGGAAAAGAATGATATTGAAACTCCATTTCACAACATGCCTTACTGTTGGAAGAAATGAAAAGAAACCAAGAACCTAAGTGGCAGGATGAGGAAGAAGTCCTGCCCAGAAAAATGTCACATCTCTTTTGGTACCTGTGGAAAGCTAGGGACTATGGTTTTAAAACTTGTAGCTGTGAAATAAGATCTTGGAAATCATGTCAAGTAGTTTAATGATCTAAAAGTTCAGCTTACACCCTATTCTCTTATGACAGCTATTTTATTTCAGATGGAACATTCTAATCCTTGTATGCAACTACTATTAAATAAAGAATTCATTGTGGAAATGGATCTTGTTCTTTATGTCATGATCTCATCCATTGGTTAAAGAGAAATTATGTCATGAAATTTCTAGTCACTGGAACACAACAATCTCTAAGGATTTAAGTCAATAAAAAAATCAATTCCCTTGACAGGGTCAATGTGGTTTAAGTATTCACTTTATTTTCATTGTAATATATTACTATCTTTTTAGGCCTTGGCATGGTTTTAAGGAACTTATTTTAAATTCAGCTTTGTAGTTTTCAGTGAAAGGATTAGTACAAACACCTACTTCTCTTATGATATTGAGTTCAGATTATTCAAACTAGGAACATTAAGAAGGGATGAAGGTAGAAGATGAAGAGATCCTAGGAGCATGTGAGGGTATGACATTATAATCTTTCCTTTTTTTTCCTCCCATAAAAATTATCCAGAACCAAAAGTTTTTGCTAAGTAATCTGGAGGGAGCCTTGAATGTCATTTGAAACAATTACCAGATTTCAATCAGTTGAGAACATTGAGATTCTAGAAAATAAAGAACTGGACTAGCATCATATAATTTTGGTACAATTTGAATGAGAAATCTTCTGATTTCTCTTGTAGCCTGTTTCATATCTGACAGTGACTATTCTTCCTTGTTCTTCAGTAAGTCCTCATTAACACCAACTGTATCATTCTCTCTGGGCTTTATGTATCTGTTTTACTTATTTATGTTTTGGATAATCTGAAACTAGATCTTTTTCAAATAGGAAGAGGACCAAGAGTGGAGAAAGGGGGAAAGAAGAGAAAGAGAAGGGAACATAAAAAGAACGAAGATGTCCTATGTAAATGTACCAACTCTCCATGATGACTATGATCATTATGTTCTACAAACATGTACTAATAAAAAGTGAAAATTTTAAAAATAAGCCAATGAGATAATTGGAGTTGTTGAATGAAAGGAGAGAAAAGTGGAAGCAGAAGAATTGTTTGAAGGAATAATGGTCTAACATTTTCCAAAATTGAAGAAAACTATAAAGTCATAGATCCAAGGAGCTCAATGAACCCCAAGCACAATAAATATGAAGAAAACTGCCATATGAGTATCTTATAATCAAATTTCTTAAAGCTAGTAAGGAGAGGATCTCAAGGTCCAACAAATCAAGAGAGGGAAAGGAATTGAGCTAGGAAACATGGCAATGTTAAGCCATGCAGTTATATGTAAAAGATGAGCAAGGCAATGATCCTGAGAATATTCAGAAGATTCTTTAATCTAGGAGTTAATTGGAAAGATTCTCACCCTGACTAACTATATATACTGATACCTGGGAACTAAGCTACTGCACTGCAGATGGTAATTTGTAACAGTTGTTTCATGATGGGAGTGCCTGTCATTGTGGTATTTTGAATATGGGCGGCTTGTCATGACATGCCATTTACTGCTAAGATGTCTCTAGGGTAGATGGATGTTCAAGAAGAAGGCGGTGGTGAAGGAAGGCAAGAGACAGGAAAAGGAATATTGTGGAACTGTCCTGCTTCAAGGTTGTATATGGTGAGATTTTTGGACTTATGTGCAAACATGAGAAGCATAGAATTCTTTATCCTATTTTTTAAAATATAATCTAATTTTTAAATGTTTTTTTATCATATTATGTAGGGACTTAAAGTTCAACATATCGATACTTGATGAAAAATACCTGTTCCTTATTATGCCTAGGATGTTTGAAATGCAGTGAGATAGTGATGTTAAGATTGATAGCCCAAATTGTTTGATAATAACGATAAGCTTTTCTTCTGGATGGTTAACAACCTAAGTTTGCAGACCAAATTAGAGAAAAAGGAGGGATACAAGGAAGGCCAACATTTTGGCCCTAACCTTCTAAGGTCGATTAAGACTCAGGACATATGAGAACTTGTGCTGTGGCGTCATGTGCCTCGGTAGTGTCCCAAGTTTTCTGATCAAGAAGATTATGGGGCCAAAGAGGAAAGTGATTGATGACGTAGAGTGTGCCTAAGGAGAGTCACATGGGGAGAGGACACTCTCTCGGGCTTTCACGGAGAGCACGTTGGCCAGGCATTGGCCGTGACTCATCCACATGGCTGCACTGATGAAGGTTCTACAATCTGAGGTGCAGGATCTCAGGACAAATCCTGAGGGCATTTCACTGACCTTCTAAGACCAAAAAGCTACAACTCTTCTTGCATGGGTCCTGCTTTACCTTGGTCTTAACCATCCAGTAGAAAAGTATGAAGTCGAAGTATAAAAAATAAAGCCATGCTGTTAAGTTGAGCTGTGGGGGACTCAGGTCGATAATTTCTGACATTGCCAGTTAAATATAAGACCCAATGCTATTATAGGCTACTGGACTCTTTTAGAATATTTTGCTGAGTTTGCACACCTATAATATTCAATAATGTAACTTAGAAAAAATGGGGTATACCGATGAATGTCCATTTTGTATCTCTGTATTCAAAGAGGTTGGGATAGATATATGGTTGCATTCTCTTAATGAATAGAATGATTTGTTCTAATGGTGTTTGTGAATGGGATCACAAGTCCGCATCTTGTACGGCAATTGACCACTGAGAGGAGTGTGTGCAGTGTATTGTTTGTTGAAACTGTCCTTCCGATTTGATTTGAAACTGTCTCATTGCTATCTCTTTGTCAATAAAACTTTTGAAAAAAAAAAAAAAAAGCTAGTAAGGAGAAAAATCTTTGAAATACCCAGAGGGGGGAAATAATAAAATACTCAGAGAAAAAGAGATATACTATATTCAGAGGAACAAAGGTGAATATACCAGGAAAAGTCTAGTTGGAAATAGTGTAAGTCAGAAGAGAAACATCTTTAAATTACTGAAAGGAAATATGTCAATCTACAATTTTATAACCCAGTGAAATCTTTCAAAAATGAGAGCAAAATAAAGATACCAAAAAGCCAAAAGTTATTGCTGGTAGAACCACAGCACAAGAAATATTAAAGGAAAATTTCAGACTAAGAAAAATTTTACTAGAGGAAAATATGGGTTATGTAAAAGAACATTGTGCTCAGAAATACTATATAAATTACATAATTATAGTAAACTGAAATTTTATGATAATATTAAGCTACAGTAACTGAAGGTCCGGCCAAATAGCTCAGCAGATTAAAGCACCTGAAAGCAGGCTCAGGGCCTGGGGGTTTGATCCCTGGGCCTACTTTGCCAGCCCAGCCCCTGGGGCGCGCTGAGATGGCCATTGAGACTGGGCATGGTGGCACACGCCTGTAATCCCAGCTCTTGGGAGGCTGTAAACAAGCGGATCACTATAAGTCTGATCTAGTAGTGAGACCCTGAACACCCTGTAGACTCTTCCCTAAAAAAATACAGAAAAATAAAATAAATTGCAGTAACTAAGGTAATACAGAGGGCTAGGAGGATTTTATAGATAGTCATAAGGACATTTTTTTTGTAAGGACACTTTTGAGAATGATGAATTTATTCATTGTCTTGATTGTGGCATTTTTATGGATTATACACATGTAAAAGGTTACCAACTTGTATGCTTTAAATATGTGAAGTTCATTTTATACCAATTATCCTTAAGTTGAATTAAAAAATAAGCCAGTAATCACCAAAGAACATATACAAATGGCTACTAAATACATGAAGCAATGCTGGGCAAATAAAAAATCCACCAACTGGATGGATAAACAAAATATAGTATATCCATGCAATGGAATATTATCCACGAAAAGGAAAAAAAACTAGTGGCACATGCAACAACATGGATATGTTAGATGTCACTGAAACACAATACACAACCCCCAAAACCTTAAAGGAGTGGTTTAATTTGCTCATTATTTTACTCCATGATCAGCTGACTCCAAGGCAGAGATAGCATGTTGGAGGGACACAGTGGAGGAGAGCTGCTCAGTTCATGGTGGGCAGGAAGCAGAGTAGGGGAAGAGTGCCGGGACAAGGGATAGGTCTATGCCCATGCAGCGGTCTACCCAACCATCATGGCGAGGCAGCACTGCATGGAAATCCCAGAACCAATGAGGAGGAGGAGCCACTCTTAGACTGTCTTCTCTTCCCTGTAATTGGGTTAATCAGGAACTTCCTTTTTTGATTTTTGCACAAATAAACCCTCCCTCAGTCAGTGCCTGTTGTGTCACTGTAACTTCCATGTAAACTCTGCCCTTACCCCAATCCCATAAAAGCTCCAACCTCTGTCTCCACGTCGAGGGTCTCCAGTTTCTCTTTTGGCCATCCTCCTGAAATGAAAATAAAGGATTTCTTTCCTTTCACCCATTTGTCATTCGGACCAGAGGAAGAAACCTTACGGAAAGAGTAAGGGACCAGGCTTAAACCTCAGAGTAATGTCTCCATGACCCACCCAGATGCAGACGTGTTCCCCACTAACCCCCAGTGTGGACCCTAAAACCAATCAATTTGAAACTCCACCCTAACCACCACAATGAATGAAGCTAAAAAAACTATCCTAAATGAAGTCCATGTACTGTATAATTCCATGTGTATGAAATGTCCATAAAGGTCAAATTTGTGGAGACAGAAAGTAGATTGATAATTTCCTAAGGTTGGGATGAGAATAGGAACTGCCTCAGCACAAGAGATCTTTTGGAGATTATGTGAATGTCCTAAATTTAGATTGTGATAATTGTGCACCTCTGTGAATTTACAGTTGTACAGTTAAAACAGGTGACACTTATAGTATGTAAATTAAACACCAGTAAAGCTGAGTGACTTTTTTTTTAAAAGAAAGTTAGTGATACCACCAGTAGCTAGTAGGCTAATATTATCTGCATGTTGTAACTAGAAGAAATGGTTGTACGCATGAGATTGTACACCTTTGTATGGGAATACATGCAAAAATCTTAATATAAGCACCCTATGATATAACTTGACATATAGGTTAACATATACCTGAGAGGTCAGAGTGTGCATCTGAGATGCCATCCATACACATGAAATGACACTCATAATGATTTGCTATGGAAATGGAAAGTCATTTTATTACAAGAAAACCCAATAAGAAATTGTCATCTAATAATTATTACTTTCCTTCTTCCTTCCTGAACTTGCAGTCCTGGCTAATGACAGGAGCAACCTATTTTCTGCTCTGAACCACCTTGTCTTTTACTCATTTTAACTCAATAAGAAAAACACAATAGTCAGGATATCTGTGGCTCTCAGACGTGTGAGCTTGTTCATGTTCTAAGGCCTTGTTCATACAGAACGCTATTTGTTCTGGGATATTTCAGGCTAAGCCAAGAGAATTCCTTTCTGAAACAATGCTTTCGGTAACTGCAAAGATGAAAACACTACCTCTTAAAGAAGCACATTGGGTAAGGATGTAGAATATATAAAAAATCATTCTTTGCTTTCTGCAAGGGGCCAAGACCTAGGTTAATACAGATCCTAGAGGAAAAATAGATGAGCAATTTTCAACAATTCATTTGGTCCTTGACTGGTATTTTTCAAGGATAAGCAAAACTAATCCTTAAAGATATTAACATAACATAGGATAAAACAGTTACATAAACCTATAAAATAATGCAGGTCTTTCGCACCACTTTCCCTCCCTCCTTTCCTTCTCTCCCACTGTTCTCTTTCTCCTTTTTTTCCTCCTTCCCTTTCTCTTCCTCCCTCCTTGCTTCTGTTTCTCTCTGTCTGTCTTTTTCTTTTCTTTTTTTTTTTTTTATGTATTTAGTACAGGGTCTACTGGGTCTTATTCCATAGATCAGACTCATTTTCCTGTTTTCAGCCTCCCAAGTGCTGGGATTACAGGCGTGCACCACCATGCACAGTCAGTCTCAGAGGGCCCCGGAGGCAGGGCTGGCATGTGGCGGGTGGAACCCTAGCTGCTGTGCTCTGCCTGAGCAGGCGCTTTAGTCCACTGAGCTATCTGGCCAGCCCTTGTCTTTCTGTTTCTAACGTACACTAACACACACACACACACACACACACACACACACACACACACACACCTTTTTGTCCTCCCCCTGACCTAGCCCCAGAACAGTAAATCTATGAATGATATTTCTTCATCTGTAAAATGAAAACTGCTGTAATGTCTAAGGCCCATGAGGGAACATCTAGCTTGGAAATGCTATGAGATATGCAGTACTGCTCAGCAAATCACTGTAGTTCCAGAAAAGCCAAAACTGCCTGCATTTTAAGACACTGACTGAATGCTTCATGATTCTGTACTATATAATGTCAGAAAGTTAATGGATTTTAAAACCAAGTAAAGCAACTTGCTTATGAGATCTGAGCACCACCAGAGACCTGGTTTAACTGATTTTCAAAAGTTGACTAAAAGCACATCTACAAGCCAGACATGGTGCCCCACGTCTATACTCCCAGCACTTGAGAGGCTGAGCCAGGAGGATTGCCATGAGTTTTAGGCCAGACTGGACTACAGAGGGAGTTCAAAGCCAGCCTGAACTACGTAGGGAGACACTGTGCCCCCCAAAAGCACATAAAAGCATATAAGTGAATATCAATGCTGCTTATACATTAAAATTACCTGTAGATTTAACTAGTTCAAATCTGGAAAAAGGAGACTTTTTTGTTGTTGCTCTTGATATTAAGTACTTTAGTTAGGTTTACAGAAAGGCCAGGCTTGAGACCCTGTCCTTCATACTATATAAGATAAGATGATAAAACCTGGCAGAAGTCTGGATGTCACACTCTTGAATATATAGATTTTGCTCACTTTATTAGGTCCTGCCAATGTCTGAGACATCTGGCAGTTAGGGATACAGTATGTTTTGTCTGAAATCCAGGCCTGCCAACCCAAGCAGGTCACAGAGGCTGTGATGTGAATTTAGCTTGTGCAAAGCACACAAATTTGCAATAGTTCTGATTACACAAATAATACTGGCTCTTTACAATAATCCTAACAATTCAGTGGTACATAGCTTCAAAAACTAATAGCTCTCATCCCACCTCCACCCCACTCAGTCTAACATAACTCTTTTGAGACCTACAATAAGTAATATTAACAACTGTGAGTATATCCTTCCATTCTGTGTATTAAAATACACATACAAGCATATACAAATATATGAACCATATATCATGGTTTTATTATTTTTCCTTTTATCCTTTGTTATATACAGAAAGAAATAGATATTTTGTGTGCATTTTTGCCTGAAGTGTTTTTCATAATCTATATCACGAACCTTCAGTAAAACCTCATGGATTAAAGATCCTTCTGCAGTCTCACTTTAAATGGCAGCAAAGGGACTAAAAGAGACATGAGTAACAAGGATAAAGAGAACCTCGAAGGAGAAGAGCACAATAAAATCTCAGAACAATAAAATCTCGGAGCTAGAAAGCAAATAGAAGAGCAGATATTGTTTAAGGAGAAATAAAATTTGGACATTGGCGAGAGGCCCCAAACCATTGCTTTCTGTTCTGCAATCTCAAACCAAGCAATTGAGGCCCAGGTACTTCTACATGTGGTAGTATCCATGGGATTCTGAAAACCCAAATTCTGGCTGAAATGTTGCAGAAAAACCTCACAGGCCCTCACATCCCATTCTCCTTTGTAAAACTGGTGTCTGCTCTCTGCCCTCCACAAAGAAAAACCAGTGGAAAAGTTGTCAAGTGTGAACAAGCACCCAAGTCCTCAGGAAGGCCTTTCTGATACCACGACTGAGCCCCTTTAGGGCTGATGCAGCAGGTCCTATATGAGGCCTGGGAATTTGCATTTCTAATGCATTTCTGGGTGCCACTGATGCTAATGCTGACCCACTGGACTAGAGAGTTACACTCTAACTCCAGATATGGACACACAAGGCAGTTCCTCAAAGGAGAGCAAGAATTAAGTGAATCCCAACATGCCATACCTTTCTACTGATTGGAGAGACCCTTGGCTCCTCTCCCAGGAAGATGTTGGAACTATGGCATCCTGAAAACTATTCCTGAAGTAAAATATTTAAAGGAACATGCTAAGTTCAAGGAGAAAATGTCATATGTTTGAGAGCTGAGGCTACTCCAGAGAAGCAGACCATCCCCTCTCCCCACACCAGCCAAGGTTCTCCATCCTAAACAACAGAAACACTTGAGGAAGATTATAAAACTATTAGATTATGGTGATGTTTGTACAATTATAAATACTTCATAATGACATTTCAGTAAGGATAGAGTTGCAGACAAGTAGTTCAGGTGCTCCAAGATCGGTACCCCACCTCCCACCCCAGCATTTGTATTGGTTTTAAAGTTCTCTGGTGATGGAACAAACATCAAAGACTGACAATGAGTTCTCCATGGCAAGGTCACAGTCAGGGGGCCATTGTGCCCCCTCTCAACTATGTTCGAGTACAAGCTGACTGTCAAACATCACCAGATATTCAGAAGCTCTGCTATGAAAATCAGAGACCAAAACAAGCAGAAGAAAGGAATAACTCAAAGGAAATCAGTAGAGCAAAAGAGAGAAGAAAAATTTCAAGAAAGTTGTATCTTTAAAGAAAGAAAAGAGGATATTACATCTACAGAAAAGAATATGAGGTTACAGAAAGAACAGCCAGAGCATAAGAAAAGAATTCCTGCAAATCAAAAATAGTTTGACAGAAGTAAAATTTTCGATAAAATATTTGGCAATTAAGTTGAGAAAAAATTTCTTTAAAGCAGAATAAAGGAAGAGAGATGGAAATAGGAGAAAAAAGATGCAAGATTTAAAACATTTGTCAAGAGAATCTAATGCCTGAATAATGGCTACTCTGGAAAGAACAAAGAAAACTGAGGGAAGATTATTAAAGTAATAATTCTAAAAAATCAGCCCTAAAGTAGACGGTTGTTTCTTAGAGCTGGGTGGAAAATAGGGAATAATTGCAAATAGGTACAAGGTTTGTTGGTTTGGGAGGTGATGGAGATGTTCCAAAATTAGACTACAGTGATGGTTGTACTACATAATGACATTTCAGTCAGTGACCACATGCATGGGAGAAATCCCATAAGATTATATATTCTAGTGACCTCATAGATGTCTTAGTTTGTGTAAGGACCCTCAGTGATGTTTTCACAGGGGATGAAATCAGGAAGCATTTCTCAGAATGTACCTGGTGAGCAGCATATGACTGTATACTAAAAACCATTGACTTGTATGCTTTAAATGAGTGAATTTTGAGGTATATAAGTTGCATCTTAATAAAGCTATTTTGAAATATCTCCAGAAATAAAGGACAAACATACTTATATTGAGGGAGCTACCAAGAATCCAGTGCAAAAGAGTCCTACAATAAGGCCTATAATCATGTTATTTCAGAATACTGGAGACAAAAAGAAGTCTCTGAAAAAAAAACCTTCCAAGAAAATAACTCAAATACAAAGAATTAGGGGTTAGAATAGCATCATACTTTTCAGTAGCAATATTTTACTTTATAAGGCAGTGAACCAATGCCTTCAAAATTCTGAGGAAAAAAATTATTATGACCCTAGAATTCTATCTAGTGTTAGGATAAAGAAGTCTGTTGACTAATGCTCAAGTGAATGAGGGATGCAAAAATGTTATCTTGAAAGTCTGTAACATCATATTTTGTTATGGCAAAAGCATTACATGTAGCTGGCAGAAGCCTGCTCACCAGGAGGCCTACCCAGGCAGCCCATGTTACCTACCTCTCAGGGCATTTTTTGTTATTGTTTTGTGTTTGTTTCCATGTAACTGATTGCTATATTTGAATCTGGAATGTCCTCCAAAGGCCAAAGCATAGTCCCCAGTTTGGTGGTGTTGTGAGGTGGTGGAAACTTTGTAAATGGTGGGGCCTAGTGGAAGGTCTTTTGGCTATTTAGGGGTGTGTCCTCAACAGGAATAGTGAGGGCCAGGGAGATAGCTCAGTGGAATAAGTGCTTGCCTGGCAAGCATAAGGTCCTGAGTTCAATCCTTGGTACCACCAAAAAAACCAAAAAAAGCCCCCCAAAAACAAACAGACAAAACACACACACACACACACACACACACACACACACACACACACACACAAAAGTAGGAGTAGAAGCCCAGTTCCTCATCTTCCTCTCTTTTTCTGTTCCCTAAGAAGTAAATGGCTTCCTCTACTATTTCTTTCTGCCATGACTGCTGTCTCACCACTAGCCCCAAAGTAATTGGGCCAACTGTTCATGGGCTGAAACCTCCAAAACCGTGAGCTAAAATGAACCTTTTCTCTTTGAAAGTTGATTATCTCAAGTATGTGTTATGGCAACAATAATCTAACATCACACCAGGGTTTCCCCTCAAGTGAATAAATGTGAAATTATAAACACAATCCTAAACATGAAAGCCCATAGGCAATGACAATATTACAGAGTTTTAAGCTTTCAGGCTTCAGTTTAAACAAACCTACATTCAAATTCCTGACTGTGTCACTCCTAATCTTAAATTTGATTGTAAGTACATAACCACTGAAACACAATGCCATCTTCTGTAAGATGGAGCAATTAATGTTTCCTCAGTGGATTGTTTTGAAGGTAAGATGGCATGGTACATGGTATTGGGTAGAACTCACTAATTATCATTATCTTTTCAGTGGGAGAAATAAAAATGAAGAGGTCTAATAAGGTGATATAAACGATAAATTTGGTGGCTTATAAATGTCAAAGACTTAGACATTTTCAGAGTTCAGTTTGTCCTTTATTATGCCGAATACTCTGTCAAAAAAATAAAATCCTCTTTCTTATTTTTCTTTCATCCACACAGAGATGGATTTTTCATTCTGCTCATGTTCTTTTGGGAAAAGGCTTAATAGCTTATATCTCTATCTGTAACTATTTCTGAAATGCAGCTTCCAGGTTTGAAAGCCTTCTCTTATCTGCTTCTCATTGTTAACATCATACTTATGATATCTGGAAGAGATTCAAGCTTATAGTTCATAGATATGATTTTTCTATATCAGGCTTATATGTTAAGAGAGGGCAGAGAGGAAGGAAGTTTAGAAGAGAAGGAATCCATACATTAATAGCAATTCATGCTTTTGGAGTTTGTCCTTGACTACCCTGTAACGCTGAAAGTGTCTCAAGCAAAATATTTAGTTAGTGCTGCGGAGATAATTCAGATACAAATGTCTGTTGACGGGAGGCATCCATTTTATATTGCTATCTAAGTTCATTTTGTACTTCTATAGCAAAATACCTAAGACTGAGAAATTTATAAAGGGAAGAGGTTCATTTAGTTCACAGTTCTGGAGATCCAAGAGCTTGTTGCCAGCATCTGCGTAACTTCTGGTGAGGCCCTCATGGCAGATGCGATCACTGGTAGAAATGCACATGAGAGATGACAGCAGGAACATGTACAAAAGAAAAATGCCCAGTATAAGGTTTGTATTAATGTTGTTTAGACAAGATATCATGTCTACATCTTGTCCTCCGAATAACTACTATGATGACAACAATATGCAATGTATTAATTGTTGTAACTGTCCTACTAACCTGTTTTGAAACTGTTTCATTGCTATTTTATCTTTTTTCACATAAAAATAAATAACAATTTTTTAATGCCAAAGGTAACTGCTTAGAAAAAAAAATCCAGTAATAACTAATCTAGTTCCTAGAGACCTAAGTAATTTACAAGAGACCTAATCCAGACTCAAGAGACCTAAATCATTCTCTTGAGAAAGGCATTAATCCTTTCAAAAGAGTGCAGCCCCCATGACCTAATTATCTCTTACATATCCCTCTACTTCTCAACATGATTATATTGGGAATAAAATTTCAGTATGAGTGTTTTGAGGGGAGGCAAAGCATAACAATAGCAAAAATACCTCAGCTAAGAGTGAGCACATTGGAGGTTTCTGTTGGTTTATCATTTGACACCATCATAAAGAAAGGAGTCTGCTTTGATCAGGCCAGAGATATATCCTAAGATGGTTATGGCAGGGCATAGCTGCTTTTCTTAGATGTTGGGGGTCCATTAGGCCAGAGAAGCTATGAATAGTGATATAAAAAAATAGTAGGATCCCTGTTCTTTTCATTGATTTTTACACTTTACTCCACAGAGGGAGACAGCGTTGCTGCTTTTTCTTGGCTTCAGAAGTTTGTCATTTTCACCACTCTCTCACTCCCCCCCTCAGAAAACAACACCAAGGCATCACTCCCAGTCTCATGTGATTATTCTTACACTTGATTTTAGCCAAAAGGCCAAGAAGTGATGATGTGATTATTCTTAAAGGACACAGGCACCCGGTATAAACTTCTAAAAGGGACACACACACAAACACAGAGAGAGCTTTTCTAATCCATCGTGAGTGCTGTACAATGTATGTGAAATTTTCATAGCAGCTTTGTCATTTGCTATTCACAAAACCCTATATTTTACCATTTTCTTTCTCAGAGATGAATATGCCAACAGGGTGAAACAGCTGGCCAAGTGTGCATAATTAGTAAGTTTTGGTGCCAGCACTCCAAATCATATTTCTTGTTTATAAATGACACATGTTTTCTAAAATGCCATGTTGCCTCTTCTAAAATCATAATGATAATAGCAGATATTCATTAAGTACTTACTGTGTGCCAAGAATGACTGTTTGCATACAAAAATATATTTAATCCTTATAACAATTCAATTTTACAAAGAAAGAGACTGGGACACAGAAGAACTTTTTATTCCTTGAAATGATAGATAGTTGTTGGAAGAGAGGTTATGTTATACTGAGAGGCAGGTCAGTGTCCTCAAAGAATCCACTGAGTTTCCATCTTTTCCACCTATATGCCAAGGTGTTTTGTCAGATTATTTCCTTTCAGTGTCTGAAGGACCCTTTCAGCTCACATCAGGTACCTGCCCTCTGTAGATGCAACCGAGGCTGAATGAGGACTCTTATGAGAGGGCTCTTATGGCTACCCCAGCAAGAGACCAGCAAGCCCCTCTATCTAGTGGTCCCTGTACTTTTTTGGAGAGGCAATGTGGTGATGTGACTGTCTCTGCCTTCTCAAAGTGGTGGATGAGCCCATCTTTGCCTTCATTTCTCCTACTGTATCACAGAGTCCTGCTCACACCATCTAGGTATCAAGGATAGCTCCAGTCCCAGCGTGTTCAGGCCCCATACTTGAGTCTCTGCTCACACCCTGCATCACTTTACAGACTTCCACCATGTGTCCTTCGTCCCAAACTTTCAAAACTGGGGTCATAACTTACTCAATTGCTCCTGCAGAAGTCACAGCTGCCTTATTTCATTGATCTTTTTTAGATTATGTGCCCCTCCTCAGTTCCAGCATCCAAAACTGCACTGAACACTCCTGTAAAGGTGAGTGTTAAATTCCATCTCATGCTTGATGATAGAACCATCCTTCTTCTCAGAGAGAATATCCACTGAATACAGGTAATTCCTGGCTCACTCTGTCTATTGGGCAACGTGTAATTACCTTTAGTGGCTTATATGTCTTTTCTTTCTACTAAATGCTCTACTGCCTCACATATGCATTTGCTCCTCTGTTTAGGAGACTTGGAATCAGAAACAGAAAGACAACCATAGTCATTGTCCCCCCTAACACTTGCAGTTTAGTAAGGGGAACTTAACCAGAATTTAAACACAGGATAACAATCTGGCTGTAGGAGAAATACAGAACGTATGAGATGCACAGAAAGACACACCATCATGTTCTTTTAGAGAGAAAACCCTTGAGAAGAAAGTGAGAAATAGAAAGTAAAGGAAGAGGAAGAGTTAGCAGGTCAAAGGTGCTTCAGGAAGGGTTATGGGTAAGGGAGAGGTGAAGGGAGAAAATTATGCACGGGCGTGTACACACACACACACACACACACACACACACGCACGCACACCTGGTACAGTCATTAATGTTCTGATTCAAAAAGAAATGGATGGTCTGCCTTTTGAAGCAAAGCATTCAAAAGAAAAGCCAAAAACTGAGGTTACAAAGATCAGCAGAGGTCCATCATGCAAGGCCTCATGAGCCATGCAAGGACACCTGGACTGGATTCTGAGGGTTTTGGGAAGCCAGAAAGAATTTCAAGTAAGCAAGTTCTCATGTGATCAGATTTGCATTTTGGAAAGGTCACTAGCTGCAGTGCGGAACACCCAGTGTGGAGGGAGGTGACCCACTATCTGCTGTTCAAGGAGGTAACTGTGCTCGGTTCTTTCTGGGGACAACCCTCACTGCAAGTCACTCTGCTTTGCCAGGACAGCCACTTCCAATGCCCATCCCTTGGGTCAGGAGCAAGGTGGAGGACAGCTCAGGGCCACCCAGCTTGCTCCGGAGCTCCTGTGGAGTCTGCTGTGGCTGGGCTCTGGATGCCTTATAGTTTAGTTGCTTCCTTTACTCCCACTCTGGTGTGGGACTCTAGGGATGCTCAGTAAACTTCTGGCCTGCAACTTGCAGACTCAGAGCCAGTTTCTGGGGAAGTTGAGCTAAGAGGTTGGGATCAGGAATGGTGGGTATAAGGAAGTTGACTCAAAAGCGGGATTGGAGCCAGCATGCCTATAATTCCAGCCCTCTGGAGGCCGAGACAGGAGGATCATGAGTTTGAGGCCAGCCTTGGCTACATAATAAACTTGAGGCCTGCCTGGGCTATGTAGTGAGGTTCCATCTCATAAAAATAACCAAAAAGTGGGATCTGGGCTCCTGACTACTCACCAGGGGAGTCTGTGTTGGTGCAGGTGGAGCTCTCGTGCTTCCTGGTATGCTGATGCAGTGCAAGGCTGGACAGTACACAGCGGTGAAACATAGGGTGGCCAAGGGGCTGTTCTGGCGAGTGTGCTGGCATTTTTTCCCTAATCAGGATAATTTACATAAGCTTTGTTTGATGAGACACATAATTGTAAGTATTTATAGGGCACAGAGTGATAATTTAAATACATGCATATACAACGTATAATGATCAAACTAGAGTAATTAGCATTTCTTTGTGTTGTAAACCTTCACACTCATCTCTTCTAGTTATTTTGAGGTATATAATAAACTAATGATGGTTGACCTACAGTACTGTAGAATACTAGAATTTATTCCTCTTATCTGGCTATATTTTGGTACCCAGATCCAACTTTTGTCTGTTTTCCATAGCAACCTCTCTCTCTTCTGTGGCGTTTGGGAGGTTGAGGGCCCAAAGCAATATGATAATGAAATGAATAATCCCAATGAAATAGGCTGCTTTTTAATGAGCAGGCCATCGATGCCTTGAGGAAAGACCATAAAAACCAACATGTGAAATTCAGAGTCTCATCCACAGCAAGTAAAGACTCTCATGTCTTGCAGGCAGAAGAAAGGAAAAGTCATTGTTAAAGGAGCCTCAGTGCTGGGTGTGGGGTGCAGTGCAGACTGAGTGGGGAGGAGTGGGGTACTGAGGATTGACATGGGGCACCCGGACAAGTTCTTCTGACCGCTTGGCCCTGCAGCAGCAGTCCTCTGCACCCTCTGGGGTTGTTTGGGGACTAGCAAAAGCATGAGCTCTTCAAGGTGACCTGTACTCCTCTCAGGATTTGCCTCCCTCCTCTTGGTCCCTAGTACCAGCCTAGTATTAAGGGTGAAATTATAGCATGCCCAACTGGAGAGTGCTAAGGAATGAGCATGCCTGCAAACAGGAGCTGTGTCCTGGAGTGTTGGATCAAGCAAGGAGCATAAATTGGATTTGGGAGAGGTTGTTGCTGTGAAGACACTCTTTTGTGTATGTGTACTGCATTGGACACCCTGGCAAAGACCCTTGGAGGATGCGAGAACATGCAATCAGGACAGATCTTGGAAGCTTATAGAAAGGAGGAACACACATGATATAAAGTAGAAATATTAGCAATAGCAGACGCAGATGTGAAGGAAAGGATCAACGGTTCCAAAGAGGGTGATCCCAAAAAACTTCCTGCATGCAGAAACCTAACAGAAGACAGAAATATTTAAGTATCTTGGAGGTGTGATCAAAAATACAGCAAATGTTTATGGTTTTAAAATGTATTACAATGAAGGACACATTGCCATTAATACTCTTCAAAATAATAATTTTAAATCTCTCTTGCTTTGAAACATTTAGGCCATCATTAGGAAGACAGTATGCAATGTGTTAATTATTGAAACTGTCTTACTAATTTGATTTGAAACTGTCTCATTGCTATTTGTCTGTCAATAAAATTATGGAAAGAAATAAAATAAATAAATAAATAAGCCATTTAGGCCATCATTTTTACCACTTTCTGTTCCAGAAGAACTCTTTCCTGAGAGTCTTTACAAGTTGTGATCAAAATTTTTGAGTGCTACTACTGAGTGCCATCCAGCAGGAACAGTCTTGTAAAAATATTGCCATGTATCCTGATCTGCCTTATTTA
Organism: Octodon degus; assembly: GCF_000260255.1. Lineage (NCBI taxonomy): Eukaryota > Metazoa > Chordata > Mammalia > Rodentia > Octodontidae > Octodon > Octodon degus. Next base: position 17,533,196 of record NW_004524607.1, on the reverse strand, counting down.
CCTGACCTGGCATGTGATTTCTGGCTCTTCCTTCGAGTCACAATGACCTCGAAAGGTGAGTATTTTGAATTGATTCAGGACACTGAGGCAGCACAGCACAACTCAAGACATTTATGAACCAGAACGCCCAGACTGCCTAAGAAAATGGCAGGAATGATGAAATAAGCATGCCCAAACAGAGGAGGAATATCTCGAGAGGATTAGTGGCAAGTATCTTTTACTGAAATACAATGTTCTAAAATTTAAATATTCACTGTAGTTTTTATCACACCCCATGTGGGATTTTATTTATTTTAATAGCATAAAAGTATGAAATTATCTCATTTTGTATTTTGGAAAGTTTTTAATTTACAAACACTTTCTATCTCAGTTCACTTGAGGAAAAATGCCCCCACCTATTTTTCTGGCTCACAATGATTTTGAATATGAAGTATTTCTGAAGGAGAATTTTCTTTCATAAGAGTTTTTAGTAAGCAGATTGTTCAGTTTTTCTTTTTTGGAGAAAGCTGTCTGCCATATCTTTCTTGAGAACAAATTTGCTGAATTCTTACCACCCTGGCTGATGCAAAGATTTACCTTGGATAGCATTACTGCTTGGTTTTCATGATTCAGTTTTTCTGACTGGACTGTATAGTTTCTCTTCTTGTAATTTCCCTTGGTATATTGTGTGAATCACACACAAAGCTTGATTTTAGTCATTTCCTATTAGTTAGGCTTCTGAGTACTGTTTTTTATTTTTCCAATGTTGTGTTAAGTCACGTCAAATAATAATGCCAGCACAACAACACAATCATAACCCTTCACCTGAGCTCACTTTGCATCAGGACTCACATTTCTATGGACTTTCTAGCATAAACACATTTCATCTTCACAACAGTCTCATCTGTGGAGCCCTGTGTTAGTCAGCTTTCCCCAGACTGACAGAATGCCTGAGGAACTCAGTTAAAGGAGGAAAGATTTGTTTCAGATCGTGGTTTCAGAAGCCTCAGTCCATGATTACTCAGCTCCATTGTTTCTGGCCTGGTAGTGAGGCAGAATCATTTGGTGATGGGGATGGTAGAGCGAAGCTGCTTGCCTCGTGGCAGCTAGGGAACAAAGAGAGATACAGAGTATTCAGAAACAAAACATACCCTTCAAAGGCACCCCTGCCTCCGTCACCCACTCTTCCAAGTAGGCCCCACTTCCTAATGTTTTCGCTGCCTCCCAATACTGCCATCAAATTATGAACCTATCAATAGAGTAATTCATTGAAGAAGAGGGAGACATCATGGTCCAGTCATTTCCCAAAATTCCTGCATTAGAGCAAGTCTTCAACACATGAGCCTTTGGGGAACATTCCAGAAGAGAGAATTAGATCCACAAATGACAGTGTACATATGACATATAACAAGTTCCCATCCTATAGATAAGGAAGCCAAAACAATGAGTGATTTGCCTTGGATATAAGGTAAATAACAAGAATGACTTAATCTCCAGATTAGAGATCTAGAAACTGAGCCACAGAAGCCATTCACCTATATTTGAGCCTTAGAAGTCCAGAAATTCCATTTCTTATTTCTGAAAAATAATCAAGTAAGCTTTGTGGAGTTACTAGCCATCAAAGGAAACTTAGGTAACCTGGATTCTGGTTCTGCCCCAGATTCAAGGCCCTTTTCATCTAGGAACTTGGGTTCCCTAGCTATGAAATGAGGGTACAGGCCAAATCAGAAATTATATGTTGGTGGTGTGAGGGCCAGTTACTGTCTACAAATGTGTTCTGTCTAGCCAACTGCATTGGGGTGGGTTGGGTGTATGAAGTGTTTTAAAGTTGAATTCTTTTCTGATAGCAAGTTTAGACTCTATTGTGTTAAGTCTGATCCATGCATTTATAAAATTCATTTGGCCCTTCTTAGCTTCTGAGATTTGCAAATTTCGCGTGAAATTATCTCTGAAATCAATGTCAAAGGTGTTTATTTTCCCCTGGAATCCCTGAATCAAGGGGATGTGGGACCCTACCGGAGCAGAGTAGATGAGGGAAAAGGAGTGGCTCTGGTGGTCCTGTGCATTCTTGGTGTTCCAAAAGGGTAGATACTTATCTAGCCTTGTCCTGAACTGTCTACTCCACAGCACAAGGAGGACTTACTTCCCTGCAGTCTCTTTCCACTGACTTGCTCCAAGCCCAACTCTGTGACAGACATAATCAGGGCTGATATTATCTCGCAAGCAGTATGACATTTCAAAACACCCAGGCATCAGGTGGATCAAGATAATGTCAGGGAAACTCAATAGGGTTTCTCTCAGGCCCTAATGAGAAATACAAAAGAAGAAATCATAGAGACTTTCTATAGAGCCTTTTAGTAAGTGCAGAAAGGATGGGGGATGGGGAGAATCCCATGAGTACTAAGGGCTTTTTGAGAGGAGATAGTGTTATCTGTCTGCTCTCCAACCCAGACAGAGTTCCGTGGGTGAGAGGACTGTCCTCTCTTGATGGATTTCTTCACGTGAGCTTAGGGGGAAACATTTCAAGCAGCAGAGAGAATTAGATCCACAAATGACAGTGTACATGTGTACCCCTGGCAAAAGAGCTTGTAAATGAATTCTGTTCCTTTGTTTGGCTCTCAGATAGAACACCCTGTCTAAATTAATGTTTTTAACAGCATTGTTTAAACCTGACCAACATTTTACAAGCTATTCTTAAGGTTGGAACATTTTAATTGTTCATTTCCACAAAACTATTCTCTGCCATACATATGTACAGTAGAATTAAAACTGGGTATAGGTGAAGCTGTGTCCTTCTTTATGGGGGAATATACAATGAATAAGATGATTTTTTTTTAAAAAAATGCTATGTTTTAACGTTGTTAACATAAAATACTGAAGAAGCCAAGGTTTGGTAAACTGCCTTATTCTTTTTTTGTAAACCTTATAGCATTGAATTTTATGCCTTATACATACAGAGAAGGTACTCAATAAATGTAAGCTAAATTGAGTTTATCAAATATTTATTAAGTCTTCTACATTTAATTATACAGTTTTGCTAGAATAGGAATCCTACTCTAATAGCTTTATGCCAATTCAAGTTTTGCAGGATAGGCTTTACTTGCTTAATTTATCCCAAATAGCTTGAAAAAGTATGAAATCTGTTGTCATTAACATCAGTCATAGTGCAACCGACACCGGATGACCATTTTTCCTACTTAGCGCAGCTCATGTGTGGTTTACAGTTAAACTAGCAAAATCTTTGAATGGATTTTTAAAATAGCCTTCCCCTTAATTATCAAGCACCGTCCACAGCCCCATCCATCTGAGGCATAAGTCAAAATAAATTTGTGAACAGTGCAAAGCAAAAGAAAAGGAAGGGAAGAAGCCCGCCACGTCGCCAGCTGTGTCAAGAGGAAACCCATTCCCACTTGTCTGCGTTTGATTGAACCCCCATGAACCGCCTAAGCCACGCACCCTGGAGGCACCGGATTAAAGACCCACAGGGGACGTTTTATAGATCTTCTGAGACAGGTGCTTTTCACACCTCTGCAGTTTATCTAAGGCTCACTTCACAGAGACTTGGAGGAAGCTCTGCCCTCCCTAGAGTACAGGAAGTGAAATAAACCCAGAGCTGAAGAATGAGATGCTCAAGTTCAAACTCAGAATGGCAAGAATGGCAGAAAGGACGCAGCAAGTCTCTTTTCTTAAGGCCCAGTAACATTGGCATTCACTGTATTCAGTGGAAAACCTCACACACAGTCGCTCACGCACGTGTTCGTTCATTCTCCCAGCCTGTTTGGATGGAGCACCGACTGGGCTGAAAGCATAAGTGTCTGGCAGGGCTGTTTAAATGACTCCCAACCTCCGCAATCATAAGGAAGCAGCCAAGGAGTGATTACCTGGGACTCATTCCATTGATCTTGTGTATTTGGAAGTATAAGATCTTAATCCAATTTGTACCATCATCCCACAGACTCTGGATGAGGGAACATCAGTAAGCCAATAGGTAAAATCTCACAGGACCAAAAATAGCTATGATTTCAACTTTAAAAAAAAAAATCCTCAAATTCCAGAAGAAAGCTGTTATGGACTATATTTGCTTCTCTCAAATTCTTATGTTAAAAGCCCTAACCCCCAAGGTGATTGTACTTCAAGACACTGGTTTCAGGGAAGCAATTCAGGTTAAATGATGCCACAGAAGTGGGACTCTTAATCCGACAGGACGACTGATTTGCTAAGAAGAGGAAGAGAAGCCAGAGTGCTCTGTCTGCACCCATGCACCACAAGAGGCCGTGGGAGGATGTAGCCAGAGGCAACCCTCTGCAAACCAGGAGGAGCGCCCTCACCAGGCAGGAATCCATAGGCACCCCCTTGAGCTTTCAGCCCCAGAAATATGAGAAATATATGTCTGTTGTTTAAGCCATCCAATCTGTGGTACGGTGGTCCTCCCTTCCCATAAGCAGTTTTATTTTCTGCAGGTTTTGCGCAGTTACACACAGTTAACTACAATCTGAAAACAATAAATAAAAGACTCTAGGAAAATATTCATAGATTTTAAGCTGTGCACCCTTCTGAGTAGTGTGATGAAATCTCTTGCTATCTCACTCCATCCTTTCTGGGGCTTGAATCAGCCCTTGGTCCAGCAAGGTGTATACACTATCTGCCCATTTGTCACTTAGAAGCTATCGTGGCTATTCGAGTGACTGTATACCAAAGTCCCACAATCTGTTTTGACAGGATTATGGTACCTAGCACAATGGAAACACGCAGAGTGACAGACATTTGCCAAGTGAGTGGTGAAGACAAAAGTTGGGGACCTTTGGCCTATGCTGTCAAGCACGGGCCACGAACCAGTCCCAGTCAGCAAATGACTGTGCACTAGGTTTCTTCCTTTCAGTCTGAAAATACAGTTGGGCCTCTATTTTAGATACGTTCTCCTTTAGAGGAAGAAGACTGTAGAGGTTAGCCAATGGCCCTGAGACAGCCTACACTTGAAAACAAAAGTTAAAAATGCTTGCTCTTCTCTTCTTTCACCCTTGACAGCATAAGGCACCGTAATAAGTCAAAAGCACCCATTCCTTACCTGCTAGGTTCATGGTTTGTAAATGAAGAAGATACTTGGTGGGTTCCTTGGTACCCCAGGATTATAAATAATTCAACACAGGCCCCCTGTGTTGGACAAAACTGTAAAGAAGAATTTGCTTGTTTTCTATGTGTCTCTTTCCTGCTCCCAAAGATACCAGTGACTCAGAGTTACATGTATTCTCCTGGGCAATCTGATCTGACAAAATAATTCTCAGTAAGGGCTCAGGAAGTAAGACTTTGTGACTGTTATGGTTTGTGTCTAGGTGTACCCCCAAAGTCTCATGCAGTGATGGGGCAGACTTCTAGAGTTTTTTGATTAATTCATGATCCAGTGCTGGGATTATGGGTGTGAATGCTGCTGGGATTATGGATGAGTGCTGCTGGGATTATGAATGTGAGTGCTGCTGGGATTATGAATGTGAGTGCTGCTGAGATTATGGATGTGAGTGCTGCTGGGATTTTGAATGTGAGTGCTGCTGGGATTATAGATGTGAGTGCTGCTGGGATTATGAATGTGAGTGCTGCTGGGATTATAGGTGTGAGTACTGCTGGGATTATGGGTATAAGGACCACACCCAGCCTGGGGTGGAGAACCCAAATGCAACATAAGGCAGACAGACTTGCTCTCTGTTGCCGTTGTTGCCACTGCTCCTTCCATTTGCTCTTGCTGTTTTGCTGTTTTCCGTTGCCATGAACTGCTGCCCTCTACCATGTGCCACTCTGCCTTGGAGCCAGCTGAGTATAAACTGAAACTCCACAAACTGTGAGCTAAGTAAATCTTTCCTTCCTTAATGTCAAGTGTCGGGTATTTTGTCCTAACAATGAGAGAAGAGTAACCAAGACAGTGATTGTTACTGGCCACACTGTACATTGAATTTCACAAAGTTTATACATACAAGGTCCTCCTTCCTTCCTTTCTTCCTTTCTTCCTTTCTTCCTTTCTTCCTTCCTTCCTTCCTTCCTTCCTTCCTTCCTTCCTTCCTTCCTTCCTTCCTTCCTTTCTTCCTTGGTCTCACACCTGAAACCTAGGAGACTTTCAGCAGATAAATGATTGCACTTGAGCTAGAGATATAAATCAAATGGCCAGAATTTCTTTTTTGGGACCAAGTTAAAAGGTAGCAGGAAAAAAACAAAAAAGCAAGCACACTTTCCCACTCAATTGTGTTACTCTGTAAAATCAGAAGTGTTTATTAAAATGCTCATTCTATGAGTTAACATTAAACTATTTTGCTAATACTAGCATAATTTATCTTAGGTATGATGATATATAATTTAGGAAAATACAAATACTTATTCAGCAACTATTTGCCATCACCACTATCTCTTTTTATTGTAAATTCTTCCTGAAGAATTTTTTTCTCAAACAGCAAAATCTAACCCAACCAATTAAGAGGTCCTGTAATTTTCCATACTTTGTAAGTTTTGGAATCTCTGAAGCCTGTCTTTCGCTACTAATTTAGCTGCCTAACCTTATTCTGACTCGCTTGTTATTGTTTCCTTTTAGTTCCTATAGGTATAATATCGTATATACTACCCAAACAAAAACAAAACCCCTCTTACCATACTTTTTTTTAAAAAATATGTATTTGGTACAGGATCTCACTATGCAGCTCAGACTTGTAGTGATCCTCCTGTCTCAGCCTCCCCACTGCTGGGATTATAGGTATGTTCCACCACTCCCGGTTTCAGTGACTGGCTCCACGGGCCCAGGGTGGGGCCAGCATAGCATGCAGTACTGGGGATCAAACCTGGGTCCTTGGGCTTGCCAGGCAGGTGCTTAGACCACTGAGCTATCTCCCTGGCCCAAGTATATACTTCTAATTATTGTTAATAGAGCTAAAATAGTATATTTAAAATAAATGTTAGCAGATTTTTCATGATAGATGATTAAGACAATATTTTACTGCGGCTTAAGATTCACCACAACAAGAATAACAGGAAAGATACGAAGGAGGAAAACATGGTCTTCAGTGTGACAAATGAGAAAGCAACAACTCTGTTCACGAATCATGGGCACCGGCTGTGGTGTCACCCAGGGCTGCGATGCTGACATCACCCGATACCGTAAAGCTGGAGCCAGAGGCCAGGTCTTCTTGATGAAGGAAGTCGTAGGTGTCTTCCAGCGTGCAGCCTCACCACTGGGCAGTCATTTGGAAAAAGACAAAATTAAATCCAGCACATTTCCCATCATCTAGGAAAATGAATTCCAAGTATATTAAGTATCTAAATGTAGAAACTAAAACCATGCGAGTACTAAAATAAAATATGAATGGATTCCCCTTAACCTAGGTGTAGGTAAAGGCTTTTAGTGTTGAAACTCAAAACCCAGCTGCAATAAAATAAAACATGATAAGCTACAAGAAAAACTTTTCCATATATCCAAAGTCAAAAGACAACTAAAATACTTGGAAAATGATTTTTGACACATATTACAGATAATGAGTTAATACAGTTGACATATAAACAACTCTTTAAAATTGAAGGAATGAGAAGAAAGATTTGTACTAATATCATTTAGACAAGATATCATGGCTACATCTTGTTCTTTGAATAACTACTATGAAGACAACAATATGCAATGCATTAATTATTGTAACTGTCCTACTAACCTGCTTTGAAACTGTTTTACTGCTATTTTTTCCACATTAAAATGAATTAAAAAATTTAAAAAATGAAAAATAAAATTGAAAGGAAAATGACTTTTTAAAACCACAAAAGAAGCATGAGCAAAAGGCCTAAACAATTTATAGCAAAAGATATAAAATGGTCCCTAGGGGCTGGGGAGATAGCTCGGCGGGTCTAAGCGCCTACTTGGCAAGTTCAAGGACCCGGGTTCAGTCCCTAGCACCACATGCCGTGCCACCATGTCAGCCACAGAAACTGGGTGTGGTGGCCCACGCCTGTAATCCCAGTATTGGGGAGATTTAGACAGGAGGATCACTATGAATCCAAGCTGTGCAGTGAGACCTTGTAGCAAATACATAAAAGATTAATAATAATAATGGACCTTAAACATATAAAAATATGTTCAGTCTCACTCATGATAAGATAAATGCAAATTAAAATGGCATTGGGATATTATTTCTCATTTATTAGATTAGCAGCACCATGCTTTCAAGACTTAAGGGAAATCAACATTCTTACAGGTTATTTTGAGAGTGAAAATTTATTACAGTCTTTATAAAAGAGTTTGTCTAGCTTGCAAGTCTACATAGGCTTATGCCTCTTGAACCAGTAATTCCACTTCTGGGAATTGTCCCTTATGATACATCTATAACAATAGAAATATTAGAAACATCCTAAATTTATATATACAGTAAAGTGATTGATTATTATGCATCCTTTCAATGGAATACTATGCAGCAATAGATAATGGGGATCTTTATGAATTGATTCTGATGATTTCTAGAATAACTGTTAAGTGAAAAGGCAAATACAAAAAAAAGTACTGTATGCTAACTTTGTGTTAAGAAAAGAGTGAATCACAAAATATACAGCTATACACTTATGTGACCAAAGAGAAACACTGAAAGGATAAACTAGACACTAATGAAGCCATTTACCCACATGTTAGGATTGGGAATAGTGTGAAAGGATAGAATGACTGAGAGAGGAAATGACATGCCTGTAAATAGGCCTGTTTGTTCAGTCCTGACATTGGAGCCATGCTAATATATCACACAGAGAAAAAGAAGGAAGGGAGGGAGCGAGGGAGGGAGAGAGGGAGAGAAGGAGGGAGGGAGGGAAGGAAGGAAGGAGGGAAGGAGTGAGGGAGGGAGGGAGGGACTGACGGAGGGAGGGAAGGAGAGGGAAGATGGGAGAAAATACATGGAAGGAAGGGAAGAAATCAACAAGAATGGAAAGGAATTCTAACACTGATTACATACAAAGCCAAACTTACTCACAATTCAAATGAACAGCATAGCCACATTGAGATAGAGGGAAAAGAACAAACTCAATTAACTTTTGAAAACAGTATTTGGACTATATATCCTCAGGCTAAAAACAAAAAGAACGCTAAATAAATATTGAATTCTAATTAGCAGTCCTCTTTTTTTCTCAGAGACGTGAGCTAGCAGTTCTGAAACTACTTTCCAAGCATCCCAGGACTGAGCAAACAGCTATTTATTGTGGGTAAAGAGAATAAAATCTCTTACTGTCAAAAAAGGGGATTACAAATATGAGAAGGGGTAAGGACAGACTCTGTGGTATTGAGTTAAAACTGGAAATATTCATATAAACACATTAGCTTTAGTACAGCTAGATATAGAAATGGATTTAGATAGTGAGACTATACATACACAAGTGTACATATTTATGAGTGAATATATATGTGACTGCTTCCCAGTTAAGCGTGCTGAGCAAAGTACCAACACCCACTAGTGAGGAATACACCTTATGTCCAGAACTTGATTTCTAAATTCTGTTCACCCAAAGGAATGATGGCTTTTTAGGGCAATGACTGACTCCAGGTCAACACAAGGCAAATCCAAGTGAAGCCTAGATGTCTTATCCTCTACCAAGAAATAAAGAAATTGAAAGTTTAAAAAAATGTTCAAAAGAATCATGAGACTATGTCAAAAAGGTGCAGCAGTTGACTTCAAGTCATTCCCACTGGCAAAATTTGGGACAGCATGAGCATCAGATAATGATAGTAATGAACTACTACCTAATGAAGCCATGAGTCTCCAACTAAATAAATAAGTAAATACGAGAAGGGAAAGTTCTCCCTTTTGTCTATTTCATTTCTTGGTTTTACATGTTGCTTTTAAAGCAAGCTTATTAGGAGTTAATTCACATATCATATAATTAACCCGTGTAAAATGTACAATCCAGTAGTTTTATTATATGTGCATATCCATCTCTAGTTTTAATTTTTGAACTTTTTCACAGTGCTGAGTATTAAACCTAGTCCTGTGCATGCTAGACAAGCCACCCTACCACTGAGCTACACCCCATTCCCTATTTTGGAACATTTTTGTCACTTCAGAAGAAAATCCTGTACCATTAGCACTCCCTCCCCAGTTCCCTTCAACCTTACGCTACTGCTAGTTTACCATCTCTAGCTCAGTAAATTCATCTATTCTGAACATAGTAGGGTGATGGGTTCCTACAATATATGATTATTTGGCATTGCTTCTCTCACTTAGTGATTTCAAAGTCCATCTGTACTGTCACATGCTTCATTCATTTTTATTGCCAAACATTCCACTGTGTGAACACATCCTGTTTTCATTCATCCATTCATCAGTTGATGGATATTTAGATTGTTTCCACTCTACAGCTAGTATGAATTCTGCTGCTATGAATGTATGTACAGTAAAACCTTGGTTTGTAAGCATAATTCATTCCAGAAACATTCTTGTAATCCAAAGCACTTGTATATAGTGCATAATGTTATGGCTGGTGTGCACATGCCCCCTAAATCCTGATGTAGTCATAGGTGGGGCTTTTTTAGAGGCTGGATCTAGAGTGTGTGACTGGAATTGATTCATGGTGCAATGCTAGGATCAAGGTCACTAGCATTGCGGGTGTGAGTACTCCCTACCCTAAGTAGGCTGGGGAAGTATAAAGGGCAGAAAGAGCTGTGATCGTTCACTGCTTGCTTTGCTACCTTCCAGCAACCATGAATTGTTTTTCCTCTGCAGTGTCTGTATGCCAAGCCTCCCTGCCTTGGAGCCAGCCAATGATAGACTGAAATCTCTACAGACTGTGAACTAAATAAACTTCTCTCCTTTTAACATTGATGGTTAAGTATTTTGTCTTAGCCATAAGAGAAAAGTAACTAAAACATATATCATAGAGAATTTCTCTATATGAAATAATGGAAATTCAGAAAATTTGTTCCACAATCCAAAAAAGATTACAATACTGCAATGTGATATACAATAATAAATAAAATACAGTATACAAAGGAAAAAAACAGATTAACTGCGCTTAGTATTGAAAACTTTAGTGGTTGGTGTGAGGGAGATGAGAAAGAGAGGGATTATTGTATAGTTCAACTTTCACCATCACTAATGGAGTCACTATCTGTTGGCTCAATGGAATCCTTTTCTTCCCATGCAACTTTAACAAAGAAACTACCCAGTGGCACTTGTTTTTAACTCCTGAGTATTCTGTGCAAAGGTGACATAGTATTGTCATTAAGCAAATTCACCACTTGCACTGCCACAGCCTTATTAAGATGATGCTTTTCTACAAAGTTTTGCACTGTTTCCCACATTTTATAAATTTCCCTAATCTCATTTGAAGTGAGCGAGTCCTCCACCTTTTTCTCTTCATCTGGAGATGGGATCTCCTCCATAACCTCTTGCTGTTGGGATTACCCACAATCCTGCAGTGAGAGGGAAGGAGTGAGGAAAGAGTGGGGGAGAGGGAGAACCGTTGGCTCAGTGGTGATTACGTGATGCTTGGCAAGCTCCTTGTGTCGCTAGGCTTATCAAGGTAAAATTTATTAGAAATACTTGTTCATCTTGCAGAGCACTCACAGAACAAGTTATTCACAATCCAAGGTTTTCTCGTACACAACTTTATATAGATACATGTTTTAATTTATCTTGGGTGGATTTCTGTAGGTGTAGATTTGCTGGATCCTATGATAACTTTATACTGAATGTTTTGAGAAATTATCAAAGTGTTTCCCACAGCAGCTTCACCATTGTTACAGTTTGCACTTTACATTTCTGTAAGCAACAGGAGTAGTACTCCGGTCTCTCCTCATCTTGTTATTATGTGTTTAATGAGGTGTGAAATGGCATGTCATTGTGGTTTTGATTTGCATTTTACTCATAACTAATGATGTTGAGCATCTTACAGTGCACTTGTTGGCCGTTCGTGTGTCTTAATGGCAGAAATGTCTGTCAAGATCCTTTGGGTATCTTCACTGAGTTATTTGTATTTTTACTGTTGAGTTATAGGAGTTCTTTATGTACTCTGGATACAAGTCCTTTATCAGATAGGTAATCTGAAAGTATCTTCTCCTAGTCTGTGGGTTGTCTTCTTACTCTTGATGACATCATTTGAAACACATTTGTAACACTGAAGAACACCAGTTTTATATATTTTCTTTTGCTACTTGTGCTTTTTCTATCACATCTCAAAAACCATTACAAATCCAGGGTCTTGTTGGATTTACTTCTGTGTTTCCTTTTAATAGCCATTGTCTTAGCTCACACAGTTTTAGTTTTATTTTGATTGTTTTCAATATGGTATAGCACAGGGATCCAGCTTCATTCTTGTGCATATGAATATTCCAGTTGTTCTTGTACCATTTGTTGAAAAGATTAGCCTTTTCTCCAATTAATTATCATGGCTCATCTGTCAGAAATCAAGTGTCCATAAGTTTTAAAGTTTATTTCTAGACTTAATTGTTTTCCAGTGATCAATATTTGCTCTCAAATCAGTACCAGATACTATCCTGATTAATGTAGCTTTTTTTTTTTTTTTTTTTTTTGAGACAGGGTCTCACTATGTAGCTCAAGCTGGCCTCAAACTCACAGTGGTCCTCCTGTGTTGTTGCCTTGAGTACTGGGGTAATAGGTGTGCACCACCACACCCGACAATGTAGCTTTGAAATAAGTTTTAAATTTAAAAATATGAGGTATTTGATATTGTTCTTTTTTTTCAAGACTTTTTTTTTTTTTTTTTTTTTTTTTTGGCTTCACTAGATCTTTTGCACTCCCATATCTGTTTTAGAATTCACCTTGTTAATTTTTACAAAAAAAATCAGTTGGAACTATGACAGATATTGCACTGAAACTGAAGGTCAGTTCTGAGGTATTATCTTCTTTGTGACTTCCTCTCCTTCTGCTTCTCCCCCTTCCTCTTTTTCCTCTCCTCATCTACCTCTTCACCCTCTTCTGCCTTCTCCCATTTCTTCTCCTCCTCCTCCTCCTCTTCCTCTTCCTTCTCCTTCTCCTCCTCCTGCTCCTCCTCCTCCATTTTCTTCTCCCTCTTCCTCTCATTCTCCTTCTTCTCCTTCTTTGTCTTTGTTTTCATCTTCCTTCTTCTTCATCTTCATCTTTGTCTTCTTCTCCTTCTCCTTCTCCTTCAAATTCTTCAGATGCTTCAAATTCTTCTTGTGATCTTGGAGACTCAGCCCAGGGCCTTTGCATGAAGCTACATCTCAAGCCCATTTAATGTGTGAGACAAGGTCTCACTAAGCCACTAAATTGTCCAGACTAGGCTTTGAATTTATGATCCTACTGCCTCAGCCTCCCAGAGAGTTGAGATTATAGGTGTGCACTGTCATACCCAGCTAATAATATTGACTTCAGACACATAAACAGCAATGTCTTTGGATTTTCTCTAATTTCCTAAAGCTCTTTCTTACTACAGAATGCCAACTAATAGTTGCAGAAAAAAAAAAAAAAATAGAAGATCACCACTTAGAACTGTCTTATGAATGATTGTTTTGAGTAAAACTGGATACTAAAACTAGTAGGTAAAAGTCTACATAATAGGTATATTTACATAGTCTCGAAGTACCACCTTAAAAATAATTTTTCTTACAAGGGCTGACCTAGTATTTTGCAGTATAGAAACATTACAGGTACCACCTTAATCTTTCTCATTGAATCTATACCAAAATTCCTTGATAGAAAAAAAAATACTGTTAACCCCTCTTATGGCTTGTATTTAGATGTTTCCCCAAAGCGTCATGTGTCATGGGAGTTTCAAAGGTGGCTGAATGTGGTTTAAGGGTGCGATATTCTGATTAGGGTGTGGGTGATGGAAGCCCACCCTGTTGGGGAGTGGCACCCAGTAGGCTTACAGCCTTACAAGTGTAAAGGGAGAAAGGGAAGGCAGGCTTATTTCTTGCTACTATACTTGTTGCCTGCTGCCTTCGGCCTGCCATACTATGGACCATTTCTCCTCTGCGATGCCTCTGTGCCATGCCAACCTGCCTTAGAGCCAGCTGGACTGAAACATCTACAAACTGTGAACTGAAGTTAACCTTTCCTCCTCTAACTTGTGGGTATTGGGTATTTTGTCTTAGTAATGAGAAAGCTAATCAAGACAACCCCATTTTACAGATGAGGCCACTATGGCTTATAGAGACAAAATAACTCTCACCAGGTTACATGAGACAGAAAATTAGTGAAGTTTTTCTGACCCCAAAACCTGTTGCTCTTAATTGCAATGTTCTACTGAAATTTTTACTCTTGACAACAAATCATTGAGTCAATAATTCATTTAAATGGAGAAATGTCAGTATTGTTCTGAATGCAAGTCTCTTGTGTATCAATAGAAGTCACATATAATGGCTCTCTATGCAAATGTTCTTCTGGGATTGTTTGCCAGGAAAAGAACATCTCTCTTGAGAAATTTGTCTGCATTGTTTTATCAGACAACAGGAATTATACAGCCCATTGTCCTTTTTTTCTTCTCTGCCTGGAACTTACGCCAAAATCAATTTTCAAATGGAGTAATTCACTGGGGTAACTGGAAAGTCTATTTCTACTTGGGGGAACTGCATTGTGCTTTCAGCGTTCTGTTTATATTGCATCTAATCTTATAGACAACCTCAAAGTCTATGTGGAAGTTAGCAGGACGTAAGGAACAAAGCTGTTGCTGCAAATATGCTAAATATCACTGAAGGGAACATCACCAGGTTCAGTGGGTGAAGCCCGCGGTCTATAGACCGTAACAAAGCTGTATTTTTTTTTTTTAAGTAACTGAGTTCGTGAAACGTAAGGAAATAGAGGAAGGAGAGAAAGTGGGTTCTGTTGATACTGAGGACACTCTTCGGCCCATGGGGAAGGAAGGCAGCAGCCTCTGAAAATCAGGGAGGTTGGAGTGATTAGAGATGAGGGGCAGGCCGTTGTGGGTGGGAGAGACCATCAGCTGGCTGGGTGCGAAGTGTGAGCACTATCCCCTGGGCCCATAAGGACAGTTACTTGGTCTATAGGCTCAGGACATGAAACACTGAAGAAAAATTCAGGTGTGGTGAAGCCAGGAGCTTACAGGACTTTGAAGTAGCTACCTGGTGAAAAGCACAATGTCTGCTGCACTTTTGACAGTAAATGGGGGAGAAACAAATAGTTAATCAGGAGGACAATTCCCTGCATTCCCTAAGATAAGGAAACAGGATGTGCAAGCAAACCGGATAAGATCTAGGCAGTAACTGAGTTCTACTCTATCTGGAGACTCCTACCCCTTTTGAGAAACAAAACAAAACAAAACAAAACAAAACAAAACAAAACAAAAACCATGAATGACTAACAGCACTCCTTTGAAACCTCCCAAAAGTAATGTATGACCTTCATTTGAGGCTTGCATCTTGTCTGTGGAGAGGCCGCCTTTGCTGTCCTTTCTGAGGTCACTCTGCCTCTGGAGCAGCCTGGTTTGTTTCTTAACTAAACTATGCTGGTTACGGGGGAACCCCAGGACTTTGTTTCCATAATAAACTTTCATTTTATTTTTGCTTTAGAGCTAGTCCATGTCTGATTTCCATCTTGCAGAGATAAGAACCCACTCTGGCCAGTGACCCTGGGATGAGTGACCCCTCTACATATCAGGCTGGAGACAGGAACGAATCCTCCAAACCAAGGATCGCAAACTGTCAGCCATCCTGGCACATTCAGGCCAGATTGTTTTCTTTACACACATAGAGGTTTAATGAATTTTTAAGTCAGTATCCATTAGAAATGGAGAAATTGACAT
Organism: Octodon degus; assembly: GCF_000260255.1. Lineage (NCBI taxonomy): Eukaryota > Metazoa > Chordata > Mammalia > Rodentia > Octodontidae > Octodon > Octodon degus. The sequence continues at coordinate 17,517,482 of NW_004524607.1, read as the reverse complement.
TTTCTCATTTATTTGGAAAATATTGGAAAACTTGTCCTCATAGCCCATCTCATTAGACAAGGGGCTCCTGGAGCTGAAAATTGTTGTCCATAGCAGCCACAAGTATGTGGTTTCTCCCATGAGTGTCTGTGTATCTTGCACCCATCTGTTCTCTCTCTCTCTCTCTCTCTCTCTCTCTCTCTCTCTCTCTCTCTGAATCTCAGGATCTTACACTTGCCAGGCAGGTGCTTGTGCTGCAGAGCTATATCCCCGGCCCTCTGCTGCCTTATTTCCTAGTCCCTCATGGATTGTGAGGGACTTAGGGTGGGGAGAGGTGTTGACATGCTGTGAAGAATGGAGGGAAACATGGGTGCTTTCCGTGCTGACACTGAGGATGGCTTGAGGGGACAGGCAGGATTGGAAGCAGGGAGAGTAAGTAGGAGTCCAGATCAGAGCAGTAAGAAAAGGTGGAAAGAACAACCTTTGAGGGAACCAACCAGTACAGGATCCTGTGAGTGATTAAAATTGAGAGATGGAAATTTCCCAGGGTAGGAAATAGCCTCTGAGTTGTTGGGGGTGAGACATCTTTGGTTCCTTCCCTGGGCACTTGGGGGAGCAAGTATCGTACGCCAGCAGCCTTCCATTGTGTAAAGGTCAGTACTTGCCTGGCATCACCTTCCTCATTCCCTTGGATATATCAGGAGATCAGACTCCTGCTGTCCCCTCCCTCCCACACACTCCACCTGCAAGGCTAAGATACAGGCTCAGCCCCAGTGTGTCATTTTGCTTTTGTCTCAATGAATTGTCATATCCAGTAACTGCTGATTGATTCTACCCTTTGTGTGTCTTGTACTTCAGCAAACATCAACTGTCCTTGTCCTGGAATGCCATACCCTAGGTCAGCGGAAGAATGGGAATCTTGGGTCCATTCCACTCTTCTATTTCTGAAAAAACAAAAAACACAAAACTGATTTTACAGTAGCTCTTCCTCTGTTGCCCTTGTTTCTTCTTTTTCAAAATAGGTAAATCAGAGTTCTGTTTCTGCCTTAGATGTAGAAAGTCAAAAAGAAGGTTTCTTCTATCCTAACAACAAGAAATATAACTTTTCTTCAACTTACCAGCAAAGCTGAGGTTGTAGGGCAACCAATAGTCTGAAATCTCAGGAAAGGTGGGGTCCTTGCAAGGAAAAATGGAGGGCAAGCACCAAATCAATACTTGCCAGAGAACAAGAAGAAAAAACTCCAGATGCTAGACATAAAAGTGAAAAGAATTCAGGTAGAAAATTTAAATTTCTAAAGGCCAAGGGAGGGCTCCTGTGAAGGTAAAGAACTCCCACTGATAAGCTTCTCTCCAGGTATTGCCACTGGGAGCTAACCCAGACACTGGGGAGAACCAGAGCAAACTTCCCTTACACGCAGATCCAGAGGTGGGGAGATGAAGCCACTGTAGGAGAGGCCCCCACCCTTGCAGCCTTTGGAAGAAAGTTTTAAGTTACTGTGTAATGGACAGACAGCTGAGCCACGCCTAGAACATAGGTACATTGCAGGAGGGGGAAGGCTAACAGACCGTAAATCTGCCCCAAAAAGATGAGCAGGAAATTATTCTGGGCCCAGACCCTTCTATCAGTCCTGTTAAAAGTCTCCTTTTGCTGGTTAAGAACAGGTTAATTTACCCCACACAAGATACACCAGGACTACAAGGCAATATTTGACTACCGTAGGAAGGAGGGAAGATCCTGAGAAAGTTCCATTGCCAAGACCAGGAGAAATAAGACCTGCCTAAGATGGAAGTGGATTAGGAAGACAGATAACATCTTTTGCCCACCATTGTCTTTGTCTGTTTTCCATCTCTAATCAAAATACCCTGATGCGACTCTACGGCTGTCAGTGCAGCAGTTTGGTTGCGTCTGCCCTGGCTTGAGGCTCTCGCTGCGCCCTCGCCTGTTCTTAGCCTCAGGAAGCCTGAGCCGGCCGGCTTTACTCCTTCCTCGTGTGCAGCAGCTTTGTCATGACTCCATCACTGTGTTCAAAGCTCACCTGGTCGAGGGCTCCATCTTGCAGAAGGTCCTGGAAGCGCTGAAGGACCTTATCAACGAGGCCTGCTGGGACATCAGCTCAGGCGGAGTGAATTTACAGAGCATGGACTCGTCCCACATCTCCCTCCTGCAGCTCACTCTGCACTCCAAAGGCTTCAACACGTACCTCTGTGACCGCGACTTGGCCATGGGGGTAAACCTCACCATCATGTCCAAAATACTGAAATGTGCTGGCAATGAAGACATCATTACCCTAAGAGCTGAAGATAATGCAATATCCTGGCGCTAGTATTTGAAGCACCAAATCAGGAGAAAGTATCCGACTATGAAATGAAGTTAATGGATTTGGATGTTGAACAACTTGGAATTCCAGAGCAAGAATACAGTTGTGTGGTAAAGATGCCTTCTGGTGAGTTTGCACGTATATGCCGAGACCTCAGTCACATCGGAGATGCTGTTGTGATATCCTGTGCAGAAGATGGAGTGAAATTTTCTGCAAGTGGAGAAGTTGGAAATGGAAAACATTAAGTTGTCTCAAACCAGTAATGTTAACAAAGAGGAAGAAGCTGTTACCATAGAGATGAATGAGCCTGTTCAGCTAACTTTTGCACTGAGGTACCTGAACTTCTTTACAAAAGCCACACCACTGTCCGCTACAGTAACACTCAGTATGTCTGCGGATGTACCCCTTGTTGTAGAGTATAAAATTGCTGAATGGGACATTTACAGTACTATTTGGTTCCCAAGATTGAAGATGAAGAAGGATCTTAGACATTCTTAAAATCAAGAAAGTAAAACTCAGCTCTTCAAAAACTGCTTCTGAGATGCATTTCTTTTGTCACCAGATTTGTACCTGAGTATATATGTAGATATGTAGATATTATTTTCTGTAAATAACCTATTTTTTTTCCTCTTCTCTACACTTGTTTAAAGAGGTCCAGAGTTAAATCTTGTTGCTAACCTAGAAACACTGCCTTACCTAAATATTCTGGGTGATTTTTATAACACAAGGGCTTGACTGTATTTTTCAATTTAAATAAAGTTATTTGAATTTCAAAAAAAAAATACCCTGATGCTGGGAAATACATGAAAAGAAGAGGTTTGTGTAAGCCATAGGTTCGGAAGTGAAACAGTGGTCCATCATTGTCTCAGTCATTTTTCCATTGTTATAACAAAATGCTGTGCTTCTGGGCAATGATAAAGAAAAGGGGCATATTTAACTTGCAGTTTCCGAGGTTCAAGAGCATTAAATCAACACTGGCTTCAGGGTGAGGGCTCTCTTGGGGATATCACACTGTGGCCGAAGGGAAGCCAGAGAACAAGGAAGAGGCAGTTGTTTTATAACAACTTCTTTAGAGAGACCCAACAGGTTCCCCCAGGAACTACATCACTCCCTTCTGAGGTCACACCCCCAGTGACCACAGGACCTCCCACTCGTTATACCTCTTGAAGGTCCCACTGCTTCTTAATACCATCACACTGAGGATGAAGCTTCCAACACAAGAATCCCTAGCGGATATGTTTAAATCATATCTGAATCGCAGTAATCACTACCGAGCCACAGTAATCAGGCTCCCAAGCACCTACCAGATGACAGCCTTGTAGACTATTTCAGTAGGAGAGGCAAATACACAGCCTCCATCACCCCGACTACCACCCTTTGTCCAGGATGCCTCCAGAAAATATTGAAACTAGGAATTCACTGATGGTAAATATAAAACTCAGTAGTATCATGTCTAAGTATATTAACTCAAACTTCACACTATCAGTGCAGCAAAATGAAGGCTTGACATTTGCAGCCATAAATATTTAGTTCAGTCTCTACCATTCTATGTCATGTCTGGGAGTCAATCAGAATAACAAGACACACTTTAAAAAGCACATGCAAACCCCTCACCACCAAGTGAATTAATAAATCAATAATTCCAGCATTCTGCGAGGCTGAGGCAGAAGGATTGCAAGCTCAAGCCTAATCTGGGAAACTTAGCAAATTAGTGAGAAATTGTCTAAAAAAGGAATAAAAATAAAAAGGGACTCAGGATGTAGCTCGATGTGAGGCTGCGAGTTCAATCATCAGGACAGAGACTGAGATAGAGAGTCAGACTCAGAAATTACTCACATCTTAAAACTATGAGTCAGAGATCTCAAAGTAATTAGGACAAGTATGTTAAAGGGTCTGGTAGAAAGAGTGTATAACATTCATGAACAGACAAGAAACTTCAGCAAAGAAGTAAAATCTGTAAGGAAGTGTTAACTGTAGACATTAGAAGATTTTAAAACATAAAAACAGAGAGAAAGAATGTCTCCCAAGGAATTATCAGAATTCTCAACACTGCTAAGGAAGAACAAGTGAATTTTAAGGTCTATGGAAATTACCCAAATGAAATGCAAGGGAAAAAGTAAAAAACCAACTTAGCAGAGATCCTGAGTAGGTGTGGGACAATATTCTGTGGTCTAGCATAGGTATAATTGGACTCCCAGAAGGCAAAAAAAGAGAGAAAATGAAGCAGAATAAATAGTGTGGAGATAATGAACAGTAATTTTCCAAAAATAACATTGAATTATGGATCCAAAAAGATCAGAGGACTAAACTAGACTACATAGCTCTCTATCAATATACTAGCAAACTGAAGCTCTGACACATCCTATTCAAACCACTAAAGACCAATTAAATAGAATATCTTACTGGCAGCCAGAGGAGTGCAGGCACACCATATACAGAGGCACAAATAAAGTAATAGTAAAAAGCTTTTCATCAGAAGACATGCATGCCACAAGAGAGTGACATCTTTAAACTATTAAAAGAAAAAAAAAATCACCCCAGAACTCTATCTTACAAAATAACTTTGAAATAAAGACTTTTCCAGACAACAAAAATGGAAAGAATTCATGATCTGTAAATCTGTAATAATAAGATGTTTTAAAAATCCTTAGGACAGAAAAATATTACTCCAGACAGAAATGTGAATCTACACAAAGAAATTAATACCTTCAAGAATATTTAAAAAGAACATGTGTAAATATCATATAGTTTCCCTAGTATAAGAACTCAAAAGAAGAAATACAAATAGAAAGGTATAATACAAGTAAAAAGGAAAGCAACATCTCAAGAATAACTAATCAAGAGAGGGAAAGGAGAAGAGCTAGGAAACATGAATAAGTCAAGCCATACAGTTATATGTAGAAGATGGGCAAGGCAATGATCCTGAGAATCTTCAGAAGATTTTTTTTAATCTAGCAGCTAATTGGAAAGTTTCTCACCCTGACTAACTATATATACTGATACCTGTGAACTAAACTACTGCACTGCAGATGGTAATTTGTAATAGTAGTTTCATGCTTGGAGTGCCTGTCATTCTGGTCTTCTGAGTATGGGCTGCTTGTCATGACATGCCAGTTGCTGCTATGATGTCTCTCAGGTAGATGATTGTTCAAAAAGAAGGG